>NC_047028.1:17509037-18109037 GCF_902652985.1 Pecten maximus
GAGGACCTAATATTTGGCCTGTAGCATGCTGGGGTGAAGGGCTACCAAGTTTGTTCAAATGAATGACCTTGACTTTCATTCAAGGTCACAGGAGTCAAAAAGGCTAAAATCTTTAAACGACTTCTTCTCAATAACCAAGAGTCCCAGAGAGTTGATATTGGGTCTGTAGCATGCTGGGGTAAAGGGCTACCAAGTTTGTTCAAATGAATGACCTTGACCTTCATTCAAGGTCACGTCGATCAAGTATGCTTAAATCTTTAAATGACTTTTAGTGAAAAGCCAAAGTGCAGAGAGACATTATATTGGTCCTGTAGCATGCTTTCAAATAACTGCAGGATCCATATATGAAAAGATCACTGCATTGCAGGTGAGCGATTTGGGCCCATTGGGCCCTTGTTTTCCTTGGAAATTAGAAATAATTCTTTTCAAACATTTCAAAGATGTAGTATATCTTAAAGAAGTTTTATATTGGATGTATATTGAGTAGACTATTTGTCTATTATGTATGGATAAATAAACATCTTGGAATCTTCTGGTATTACACCAAAATATGTTGCATATTTTGATTTAATTGTATAGAGAAAAACAAAAGTTCTAAAAGAATTTAAAATTGAAATTTTATTGATATTTTTAAACATCCTGAAATTCTATATACATAATAAAATGACAGTTGCAATTTTCATTTACAAAAGATCTTTTTAAATTACTTGTAACTGTAACTTTATATTTCTGTTAATGAATACACTATGAATATGAATATTTTGAAAACAAAACCAAAAATAAAAAAACGATGTTTTTATCATGTTATTGTACTATTGGATAAATTTCTAATGGTGTTATTTTTAAAGAAATTCAGTTAAGAGAATGCATTTTAATGTGTCCAGATTTCCGCCTCAGAAGTTGTTTTTTTAATTACCACTTCCACTTGAGACACACATGACCATTCTGTTTTATCGTGTTTGTTCCATGCTATTCTTTGCACAGACATCAAACTGGAAGGTAAACAGCTCACTTTAAACTATTCCTGTAGATGAGAAATTGTCGCAATATTTTGTCGCATGCAGTGGTGTACATCCTGCACTGTTTGAAATAAATGGAGTGATATTTTTCCTTTGCTTGTGTGGATTGAACTTGCATTTCAGTGATATTTTCTTTATGCTTCTTAGAATCTAACTATAATGCTTTACAGTGTTTTATTGTATCATATACGATTTTGTATATCTAGAGTTTTCTTTGCTTGAAATAAATCTTAATATCTGCAATCACTTATATACCCTTCATAGCCCCATGTTGCCATGGTAACCATTGTTTTGTCTGGTATGTGCCTTTCCATTGGTTGGATACCTGGTAACTCCCTGGAATCTTGGAAAAACCTGTTCCCTTCATATATTTGTTACCTTGCATTTCATCATATTTACAAAAAACTTGATTAGTTATTAACTTAAACCAAATTATCATTCTGAACATGTGTAATCTTTTTAAATATAGAATATGCTTGAACCCTAAGTGATCTTAATTGACCCTTGTCGGTTCTCATCGGGCGCCAAATGCTGTATCTTCACAAACTATGATTTCATTCCATTAAGCCAGGGCAACAATTTGTATTTCAGATCTAGATTCCATTTTCCCCACCCATGAGCTGGGTCTTGGTAATAACTTTGTTGTAGGATTTTGTTGCAGTTCCTATTTCTGTTAAATTTTTGTTCCAAAACAATGATAGAATCTTCATTTACAACTCTATCTTAAAAAATGTTTTAATTTTATCAAACTCCGTTCATAGGTGCAATAACATCAGTAAATGCACTTCTTGCAGACTCATCTTGAGAGAATTTTTCCAGAAATGAAAGAGGTTCATCCAAAAATGAGTAAATTTTCCAACAATATCTGTAATCGACTTTAGGCGTCAACATGTGGCAGTTCAAACAACTTACAGATATTTTCGGTGGTTTTGAAAACCATCAGTTAAAACACTCTAGGTATTATTATGGAAGAATTCTTTTTATATACGACACAATTGCTTTCTGACTAACCAGCTCTCAGGTGATCTTTCTTACATCATTATATATGTATATATAAACGGTGTAATATACCAACTTAATGAATTGGTATAATTTGAAAATCAATTTCATATACTTCAATTTTATTTGGAATATTTATATTATATTTAAAGGAAGTATAGATACAAAATATAAAATCCAGGATATCTGTATATATAATTTATTTTGATTGAATTTTAATTTTTGATATTATTTCTTTTGTTTTTATTTGTTTGAATTTCATTGATTCTATTTCTCCCTTGTTTTTTTTTTTTATTTATTTTTTGCTTTTTGTTTTGGTATAAGAAAACAATAGTGTCTTAAATTCCAAAGACAATAAAGGGGGAGAAAAAATAAATAAATTGAAAAAAAAAAATTACAGTAAGTTAGTAGCCTCTTTCTACTACAAGGATACTCTGCCTCAAAAGACCCTGACTATTCATGAGGCAATAAACCCAGCAAAGACACAACCAGATGATTTTTTTTGCCTCATTTGCCTTGTGAAATGTTGGTAGGTTGCCTGCATGCTGCTATGTCAATATAGCCTTTACAGTTTGTTTTCTTACATTTACATTGTTGTGTCACCTGCAAAAAGCAGGTGGCATATAGGTATCACTATGTTGGTGGCTTTGCCCGCATTGAGGTTTCTGTGCAATAACTCAAGTTCCCTTTGGCTAATCAACTCAAACTTGATGCAGATCTTTCTTACCAAAAGTGCTAGCTTTGGATTGCCTTTCAGGTCCAAAGGTTGAAGGTCAAGGTCACTGTTACTAATAAAAAAGAATATTTTCCCCGTGGGATAATCCAAGTTCCCTTTAGCTAATAATATTCAAACTTTATGCAGATCTTCTTTATCCCAAATGCTTGCTTAGGATTAATTTTCAGGTCTGAAGTTCAAAGGTCAAGGTCAATGTTACTAAAAAGACATTTCATTTCCTTGCCCAAGTTCCTCTGGGCTGATCAAACTCAAACTTCATGCAGGTCTTCCTTACCAAAAATGCTTGCTTGGGGTCACTTTTCAGGGTCAAAGGTCAAGATCACTGTTTCCTTCTAATATCTCGAGTTCCTTTGGGCCCATCAAACTCAATTTCCATGCAGGTTTTCCTTACCACATGTGCTTGCATGGGATTGTTTTTTTACTGGTCCAAAGGTCAAGGTTACTGTTACTATGAATAGAAAATCTGTTTTCATGCAATAACTCTTGTAACACATAACATTCTGCGCAGGTGACACATCCACTTCTGTGGAATTCTTGTGTATATAGAGGTTACCTACATGTATGTAAGTGACTCAGAGGTTAGAGAGACTTAATATCATAATGTTATAAGTGACATGATTATCATAATGTTATGAGTGACATAATTATCATAATGTTATGAGTGACATAATTATCATAATGTTATGAGTGACTAATTATAATGTTATGAGTGACTAATTATCATAATGTTATAAGTGACATGATTATCATAATGTTATGAGTGACTAATTATCATAATGTTATAAGTGACATGATTATCATAATGTTATGAGGGACTAATTATCATAATGTTATGAGTGACATAATTATCATAATGTTATGAGTGACATGATTATGATGATTATGTTATGGGTTATCCTTTACAGCTGTTTGTAACATTACTTCTCCAGTTAGCATTCTGTCATTCTGTCTGTTAAAACATTTAATAGGTATCTATTTGAACTACAATTCGCAATTTGTTGCCATATGTATGTGACTAATCCTTTGGATGGTAAAGTGAGGACAATACAATTCTTGTGTCACATTTTATACAGATCCAGTTACTGGTTTACCACCTCTGTCCACTGCTAGGCTTTATACAGAGTTATGGACCTTTATTTGTTGCTCTATATATAGAGTTACAGCCCTTTGATAAGAGTTTCACAAGTACACTGTACCTGTTTTGGTAGCAGAGTTTTGCAGGATTATTTTTTGTCAGTAACCAAGATTAATTGACTTATGTCACTTTATACATATTCTGTAATATGTTTGACTTGGTAAATTTGAATGACTGTTTTTTTTTATCAATGCTTTCTTCTTTTCAGCAAAATATACTTTTTGATTTTCCATTTTACAAAATCATGAAGTCAGATTTATTGAAGTGATCAGTTAAACTTAGTATTGACCTTATTTTTTTCAGTGTTGAAATGCAATCTGACTATATACAGCAAGTTTTCTTTATTTTGTTTATTTTTTCCTGAATTAATTTAAAACTAATGTGGGAACAATTGGTATTGATAACTAATGGACTTGTGCTGACAAAAATCAAAAAAAAGTAAATCAACAGGTAATTATATAAAGTCATCTTGATTAAATCAATATTGGACCAGCTTCAGTACTGGTATGGAGACCAAAGAGCATGTTGGAACTTGAAATATCATCACATATATCTTGTTTTAATCATTAATCACTGAATTATCAAAAAGGTTAAATGTCAAAGTTCAGGTCAACAAGGTCAAATACTAAAACATCCAATCAAATTTAATGTATTTAAGTGCAAAGGTGAAAGGTCAGAAGACAAATAACTTGAGGTCAACAAATTTAAGATTTCATACTGATGATTATGCATGTGATACTAAAAGTTTTTAATGGATGCACCACAATTTTTAATTGATAATTTAATTATGAAAAAGAAAGATATATGTATTTGAAAGTTTGTTTTAAAAACTAACCTGGGGAGCTAAATCCTGAATGCTGGTAATTTTTCTCTCCTGATTTTCGGTTTTGCAAGTTTGAATGATAATTATAAACCTAAGTGTTGTTTTCAGTGGTGAATCTGAATGTACAAAGATGTCATAATGATAATTTGTTGGTTTTAATTTGAATTGTTTTGGTTGTTGGTTTTACAAGATGGGAATTGTTTGAAAAGTGCATCATAATGATGGCATATCTAATATTGATTAAAGTATCTATGTCAGGTCTTTGTCATGATGAATGTCTCATGGATGAAATGAGTTTCTCAGAAGCAAACTAATTATAATTATGAAGCAGTCATGCTGTAAGGATAGTGAGACATACTTTGTTGGATACATACACAGTTTTAAATTCCTTCAATTAAACATCATGTATCTTCATTAAGCCTTCACCTTTACCACCATATATCAACTTATAATTTATCTACAATATTAAAATGGAGCATAAGATTTCAACACCTTTCAACATGAACAGGTCTGATTTTTTAATGTTGAAGAAATCAAGTTTAAAAAATTGAACTTAATGTGTCATCAATTTCATCACAACGTGAACCGTTGTCTTGAAATATAATATTTATACTGTATATGCAAAAGAACATGGTCCTTTTTCCAATATTGTTATGGTTTCTTTTAGAAGTAATTTTACTGTTGCCATGGTTACAGATCTAAAATGTGACTATACCCTCTCTGAGGAATACCGGAAACAGCACTACCTGGCAGGCCTGATACTGCAGGAGCTGAAGATGGCGCTTAGTGAGCCGCGCGAAATACGTCGTATAGCGATCACAGTCCTCCGTGACCAGCTCGCCAAACATTCGTTTGATGACCGCTACCTTTCTAAGGTAAATGTAACCGGACAGTTCAAATGGCCTCTGATTAAACATTGATCTGTCGGCCTTTGTCTATAAATAACCTATAAAAGTATCGGCAACATTTTTTTTTATATTTAATCGTTACTGTATATGATATATTTCATATATAAATCTGTGTTAAGATCAGATGGTCAAATTAGCCAATCAAATGACTGCACCACACTTACATTTAGGTCAAATCAGCCAATCAAATGATTACCACACTTTCATCTATAATACATTTTATTGTCTAAAACAAGGACTTGTGTTGTTATAAGGTGTTTTACTTGAGGATTCTGATAAACTAGTGTTCACTCATCGCCATATTCCACATACATAGTACAATTTTGTCGAGTTAGAATTCCCCCTATAAATAGTTATATCTGGAATCCCTTTCTTCAAAAAACATTGTATAGGGACCAGAATTCCCATGTTCTGTTTTCCATACTGATGTTCTAATTATTAATTTGATATTTTCTGACAGACCCAGCAGGGGAGGATCGCAGCCCTGTATCTGCCCCTTATATCGATCCTCATGGATCAGAAACGCCACCTGATGGATGACCCCATGAACCCTTCCGTGCCCCCACCTCCTGTTACTAATGGTGATGTATCAGGAAGTACCAAGGCTGACCTGCGGTCACACACTTCTCAGTCTGGACAGAAAACTGTCACTTTTGACCAGCGCGACTCCAAGGTGTTTGCTATGATAGCTGGAACTGGTAAGTGATATTGAGAAATGTTTTTAAAGGGATATTGAATTAATTCTCATCGACTTGAAAATGATTGAGAGGTTAAGATTGTTTCTCCTTTTTGCTCTGGTAGTTAAACTCCATTTTCAGCTTTGGTGACTTTTTATTGGCCAAGATTGCAGTTTTGTCGCTTAAAATACCAGTAGAAACATTGACCTTGACAAGGTATGACCGTGACCTCGTTTTCCATAGCAGGTACCCCTGTTTTGAGTTCAGTACCTGATCTTAAGAACCACCTAAGTGGATCCAACAGCTCACTGACCAGTAGTACATCGTCGATGGATCGATCAGAGAAAGATGGCAGTAAAAAATCAGATCCTGGACGAGACAAGAAAGGTGACAAAGGACACACACGGTATGTTTCAACATCAGCCCATGTGTTATAGAATGTGATTTAAGGGTGTATGCTACCTTACTGAATTAATCTCTATTGCTAAAGAGTTCCACTATTTGAAATCTCAAATACCCTTTATATAGGAGAATTCGGTTATAAACACTTGGTAAAAGAAATAGACATTTATATTAATAATATTCAGGTTAGATTCGACAACTGTGTTGCTGTTTGTGTTGTATTGTCAAATGATGTAAGTACGTATTAGGATGGAGGAGAATTGTATACTGAAATCATGTTACTATACAGAGTTGTAGCCCTTTATTCATATTTGATATCAAATTTGCTGTAGCTGGGACTATACTGATTACCTGCAACACTCTGCAATGTTATTATGTATGATTTTGTAGCAATGTTATTATGTATGATTTTGTAGCAATGTTATTATGTATGATTTTGTAGCAATGTTATTATGTATGATTTTGTAGCAATGTTATTATGTATGATTTTGTAGCAATGTTATTATGTATGATTTTGTAGCAATGTTATTATGTATGATTTTGTAAATAATTACCATTCTTATACGCTTGATCTCTGCATTTCAGTGTTCACTCATCTGGGTCAACTGTTGGGACAGAAAAGGGGTCAGCTCCATCCCCTAAACCGTCTTCCATGATGCTGAAATACCAGCGATTGGACATCATAGAAATCAAAGACCTCCTACTGTGTTTCCTGTATATCCTCAAACATCTGCCAGATGGTATGAAGCTCAGTCAAATTTAAGTCTGGTTAGTCGTAAAACTGTTGGTTCCAACCATTTTCATGAATAATCCACAACATCTTCAAATTGATTTTAATTTTTTTCTTTCATACCCTGTCTCTAAAGCACATTTAAATATAATATGAATTTTCCTTCATCAGACAGGGTTTGAATTTCAAAATACCAGTTAACATGTGTTTCATTCAGGTTGATGGCTGTCATCATTGACTGTTTTAATTCTTTATTTCTTTAACGAGGATTGCATATAGCCCAGAGGCTACTAGATGCTTTCCTCCTTGACTCATGTCAGAACTTGAAATACATTCAGTATTATTTGCATGTAAGTTGATTAAAGAGCAGATCAGGGTAGACACATGCTCGGGAGGCCATTATATATCAGTACTATCCTTACATTACTCAAATACCTCACAGTTTCTTGATCAAAATACCTCACAGTTTCTTGATCAGCTAACTCATTTTCTTTATTATATACTATTTTTTGTTGAATTACTGGGACTGTGATTCCATGAATTGACACCAGCATAGTTATATGAAGTGTGGTAGTGAGATCAAAGATTGTAGATGTAGATGGTCCGGTGGTAAAGTGGTAGTAGACTTATATATCACCAAGTCGACCAGGGTTTGATTCCCAAATCAGATGTGAAGAATGTATAGAGTTAGCTCCCTGTAGATTTTCCCTGGGTACTCAAGTTTTCGGCCACAGTCAGATCCATCATGCACTTCCATCTGGGCCAATAAGAATGATTACTATGTTGATATAACTTATCTTTGTAAAATGAATAAAGTTTACATTCAAGGATTGTAGAGCATGTCCTAGTTATTTGTAAAATCTCTCTTTTTACAGATATCCTCCTTGGTTGGTTCAATAATTCATCTGAGTTTGACATCATTGACTTCTTTAGTATTCTCGAGTAAGTATGATTTGATGATTTAGTATTCTCGAGTAAGTATGATTTGATGATGAATTTATGGATGTGGAGTTTGTATTATTGGGACAGAGTAATTTCTTAATACTGATTGTTAAAGCTTAAATTAAGACCTAATTTTTATGGATTAGATAATTTTTGCTGATTGGGAAATTTGAATAAATTTGAATAAATTGGGATTTTTTTTTGGGGGGGGGGGGGGGGGGGGGGGGGTAGAGGGTGTGTGTGTATTTTGCTGATTGAGAAATTTAATGGATAAGATACAACTCCACAGGGTTGATTTCACAACCCATTTCCGATAGTATTGAAATGATTTGTTATGTAGTATTACTTCAGTTGAAATATTTATGATATCAAGTTTGTTGATGAAGCATTTGTTGTGAATTGTCTTTACAGGGTTTGTTTAACTCACTTTAAATACCAAGGAAGGAAGAAGATCCACGACCTCAGGTATTAAACACCGTCAATATGTATCTACAGAAACATTGAACACATTAAAACACCGTCAATATGTATCTACAGAAATATTGAACACATTAAAACACTGTCGACTTGTATTTACAGAAATATTGAACACATAATGTACTAAAAATTTATTACAATCAACCCATTTTATTTATTGAATATTGATTTAAAAACCTGTTTCAAGTTGAGCAGGATTCAGAGAGAGAATTCATACTCTTTAGTTTTGAATTGAACAGAATTTAGTCTAGAGAAGTCAGTACTCATAGGTTCTGAAATAAAGAATTAAATGTAGATAGGTTCCAGACTGTATAAGTATAATCATGTAAGATGTTGTGATTCCAGTGTGATTGGAGACAGCAGGAAGGCGTCTACAATGCCCTACGCTCGACGATCTACTCCCAGTGTTGTCAGCAGCAACTTCCAGCTCCGCACTGTCAGCCAGTACGGAGATATCCAAGATAGCCCACATCATGGTAATCAATATCATTTATTTCCAAATTGTTGGAAAAGGAATAAAGCTTTTAGTTATAGATTCAGTTTTCATTTTCTACATTCTAAACACAATTCAGAAATCTAAATATCTATGAAATGAGATAGTGTACCTATGAAAAAAGAGAACCAACACAAAGAGCAAAGTATGAAACACAATCATCCCAGATTTGATTCAGGGCTTGTGCTTGGGAAGTTCAGCCACTGAAACATATAACCACTAACGAGATCTGTACTCAGAATTTATCATTAATAACATATTGTCATGTGATATGATAAGACTTTATGTTTTAATTGTAGGTGGAATGTCCTCGGATGCTGATGCAGTGATGAAAGCACTGCAGGAGGCCAACATGACGACAGAAATTGGCCTCATCTTTCTAGATCTACTCAGTACATACTGCCAAACTTTCAAGGTCAGAGATCATCTTTAACGTTTTAGATAATTACACATACATATGAGTCTAACTATGTCGAAGTTGTTGTTACCAGAAAGCACCCACAAATCAAAATAAACAAGAAATATTAGCATGGAAGTTTGAAGATTGAATAGCCAGAGCCAAAAATATTTCGTACATTTAGAAAGTAAGATTTTTTCATCCTTTTGTCAATTGTTTTCCCTGATTCTCTTTCTTTCGTTTTTTTCTCCCATTAAATACCGGGGGTATATGTACTGTCCAGTTTTCAGTGATCCTGTATTCTACATACATTAACCATTAAATATTGTTTTGTTCCTGAATAAACAATTTAACCTTCAAGGAAATGATAATGTATTTCTCTTGAAATCTATGATATGTAATATTTTTGTTTTAACAGAGAAATTTGGAACACAAAGATGGAGACAATAGTTTAATGAGAAAGATCTTCAGTCTCTACCTGTCATTCTTACAAACCAGCCAATCAGAACATCTCCAGAAACATGTGTTCGCTGCCTGGCGCTCGTTTATTAAAAAGGTTTGTGCTGGAATCATAAATATATTATATCACAGTTTTGTGTAATGAATATTTAAATTGACTCCTATTTTGGAATATTTATAAAAAAAAAAGAATGATTAAATGGCCCAACTTTAAACCTTTTTGTATTATACTGCAATATTTTCATTATTGGGAGATGGCGTGATATGAGATCCTACTCTTATCAGATCCCTTATTCTGTTGTTTCTCAGGAAGCTGAGTCAACATTGTGTCCTTGGGCAAACAATGTGACAGGCCTCCCGTATGTTGTTCAGTGAGGTAGCCACCAACTACTACAAGCATACCCAGACAAACAATTATTCTGTATAATATTAAACTATGTACTGTGTATTCAAAAATAAGATATTGTTTAAACCAATATGACTTTCTGTGAGATATGAAGGGTTAATAATAAGATAACAAACAACAGTACTCTTTTTAGATCACCGGTTACGAGTAACCGAGAGCTAATGCTGTCACCCCGGCATTCATTAGAGGTCTAGGAGTGATGTTATAGCAAAATCATGCAGAAAAAAATTGTGATTTTTTCACATTTTACCATTTTGTGGACTTTACTTTTTTGGCACCAAAACTCACTTAAAAGATTTTGGGGGTTGGTTTTGGAAAGCTTGTCAGTCCACACCCTTCTTATTTGGTTTATACATCCATTAAAGGTCTAGGAACGATATTATGTGACATACAATTTCAAAAATGCCTATACATGCATAAAAAATGAATGCATAGTGTGATTGCTGCCGCCGGTGAGCTTTCGCAATCATTGATTGCACTTGTTGAATACCTGGTGAGAGGCAGGTCTTTGTAATACGACTTGGGATCTGGAAATTCCATATCATGATATAGTGTTGCATTCATGTACAATGACATCACTATATATCTTATACCTATGATTGAATGTTTTACTGTCAGTCCTACACGTAAAACACAGAATTACACCACTGATACATGGTCTTTGTTCACAGTTCCCGTCAGTGTTATTCCGGGGACAAGCCAGTCTTTGTGGCGACCTTTGTTATGAGGTATGTTTAGACACTTAGTAATCAAGATATATCTTTTACTAGGAACACTGCACTGTGTCCACATATAAGCTTAAAAATCTTTATATTTTATTACTTATGTTAATTAATAAAGCATTCATATTTGTATGAAGGAGATTGAAAATTCCACTCAAGTATAAAACTGAGTAATATCTCAAGGGATTTAATCCTAGTTCATAATCCAAAAGTGAAATTGATGTTTAACATTCATACATGAAAGAATTTTTTCTCATATATGACTCTCTGACTTGACATGAAACTTGTATAACTGGTGATGTTTTGATGTGTACAGATTTTACGATGCTGTAACTCGAAACTCTACACCACGCGGAAGGAAGCATGTGCTCTGCTTTACCTCCTGATGAGGGCCAACTTTGAGTACACAAAGAAGAAAAGCTTCACCCGTGTCCATTTACAGGTAACTTAGTTACTACCCCAACTTAGATAAAGGTATAATACTTAGTCTGTACAGGTAACTTAGTTCCTACCCCAACTTAGATAAAGGTATAATACTTAGTCTGTACAGGTAACTTAGTCCTACCCCAACTTAGATAAAGGTATAGTACTTAGTCTGTACAGGTAACTTAGTCCTACCCCAACTTAGATAAAGGTATAGTACTTAGTCTGTACAGGTAACTTAGTCCTACCCCAACTTAGATAAAGGTATAGTACTTAGTCTGTACAGGTAACTTAGTCCTACCTCAACTTAGATAAAGGTATAGTACTTAGTCTGTACAGGTAACTTAGTCCTACCCCAACTTAGATAAAGGTATAGTACTTAGTCTGTACAGGTAACTTAGTCCTACCCCAACTTAGATAAAGGTATAGTACTTAGTCTGTACAGGTAACTTAGTCCTACCCCAACTTAGATAAAGGTATAGTACTTAGTCTGTACAGGTAACTTAGTTCCTACCCAAACTTAGATAAAGGTATAGTACTTAGTCTGTACAGGTAACTTAGTCCTACCCCAACTTAGATAAAGGTATAGTACTTAGTCTGTACAGGTAACTTAGTCCTACCCCAACTTAGATAAAGGTATAGTACTTAGTCTGTACAGGTAACTTAGTCCTACCCCAACTTAGATAAAGGTATAATACTTAGTCTGTACAGGTAACTTAGTCCTACCCCAACTTAGATAAAGGTATAGTACTTAGTCTGTACAGGTAACTTAGTCCTACCCCAACTTAGATAAAGGTATAGTACTTAGTCTGTACAGGTAACTTAGTCCTACCCCAACTTAGATAAAGGTATAGTACTTAGTCTGTACAGGTAACTTAGTTCCTACCCCAACTTAGATAAAGGTATAGTACTTAGTCTGTACAGGTAACTTAGTCCTACCCCAACTTAGATAAAGGTATAATACTTAGTCTGTACAGGTAACTTAGTCCTACCCCAACTTAGATAAAGGTATAATACTTAGTCTGTACAGGTAACTTAGTCCTACCCCAACTTAGATAAAGGTATAGTACTTAGTCTGTACAGGTAACTTAGTCCTACCCCAACTTAGATAAAGGTATAGTACTTAGTCTGTACAGGTAACTTAGTCCTACCCCAACTTAGATAAAGGTATAATACTTAGTCTGTACAGGTAACTTAGTCCTACCCCAACTTAGATAAAGGTATAGTACTTAGTCTGTACAGGTAACTTAGTCCTACCCCAACTTAGATAAAGGTATAGTACTTAGTCTGTACAGGTAACTTAGTCCTACCCCAACTTAGATAAAGGTATAATACTTAGTCTGTACAGGTAACTTAGTTCCTACCCCAACTTAGATAAAGGTATAGTACTTAGTCTGTACAGGTAACTTAGTTCCTACCCCAACTTAGATAAAGGTATAGTACTTAGTCTGTACAGGTAACTTAGTTCCTACCCCAACTTAGATAAAGGTATAGTACTTAGTCTGTACAGGTAACTTAGTCCTACCCCAACTTAGATAAAGGTATAGTACTTAGTCTGTACAGGTAACTTAGTCCTACCCCAACTTAGATAAAGGTATAGTACTTAGTCTGTACAGGTAACTTAGTCCTACCCCAACTTAGATAAAGGTATAGTACTTAGTCTGTACAGGTAACTTAGTTCCTACCCCAACTTAGATAAAGGTATAGTACTTAGTCTGTACAGGTAACTTAGTCCTACCCCAACTTAGATAAAGGTATAGTACTTAGTCTGTACAGGTAACTTAGTCCTACCCCAACTTAGATAAAGGTATAATACTTAGTCTGTACAGGTAACTTAGTCCTACCCCAACTTAGATAAAGGTATAGTACTTAGTCTGTACAGGTAACTTAGTTCCTACCCCAACTTAGATAAAGGTATAGTACTTAGTCTGTACAGGTAACTTAGTCCTACCCCAACTTAGATAAAGGTATAATACTTAGTCTGTACAGGTAACTTAGTTCCTACCCCAACTTAGATAAAGGTATAGTACTTAGTCTGTACAGGTAACTTAGTTCCTACCCCAACTTAGATAAAGGTATAGTACTTAGTCTGTACAGGTAACTTAGTCCTACCCCAACTTAGATAAAGGTATAGTACTTAGTCTGTACAGGTAACTTAGTCCTACCCCAACTTAGATAAAGGTATAGTACTTAGTCTGTACAGGTAACTTAGTCCTACCCCAACTTAGATAAAGGTATAGTACTTAGTCTGTACAGGTAACTTAGTTCCTACCCCAACTTAGATAAAGGTATAGTACTTAGTCTGTACAGGTAACTTAGTTCCTACCCCAACTTAGATAAAGGTATAGTACTTAGTCTGTACAGGTAACTTAGTCCTACCCCAACTTAGATAAAGGTATAATACTTAGTCTGTACAGGTAACTTAGTCCTACCCCAACTTAGATAAAGGTATAGTACTTAGTCTGTACAGGTAACTTAGTCCTACCCCAACTTAGATAAAGGTATAGTACTTAGTCTGTACAGGTAACTTAGTCCTACCCCAACTTAGATAAAGGTATAGTACTTAGTCTGTACAGGTAACTTAGTCCTACCCCAACTTAGATAAAGGTATAGTACTTAGTCTGTACAGGTAACTTAGTCCTACCCCAACTTAGATAAAGGTATAGTACTTAGTCTGTACAGGTAACTTAGTCCTACCCCAACTTAGATAAAGGTATAATACTTAGTCTGTACAGGTAACTTAGTCCTACCCCAACTTAGATAAAGGTATAGTACTTAGTCTGTACAGGTAACTTAGTCCTACCCCAACTTAGATAAAGGTATAGTACTTAGTCTGTACAGGTAACTTAGTCCTACCCCAACTTAGATAAAGGTATAGTACTTAGTCTGTACAGGTAACTTAGTCCTACCCCAACTTAGATAAAGGTATAGTACTTAGTCTGTACAGGTAACTTAGTCCTACCCCAACTTAGATAAAGGTATAGTACTTAGTCTGTACAGGTAACTTAGTCCTACCCCAACTTAGATAAAGGTATAATACTTAGTCTGTACAGGTAACTTAGTCCTACCCCAACTTAGATAAAGGTATAGTACTTAGTCTGTACAGGTAACTTAGTCCTACCCCAACTTAGATAAAGGTATAGTACTTAGTCTGTACAGGTAACTTAGTCCTACCCCAACTTAGATAAAGGTATAGTACTTAGTCTGTACAGGTAACTTAGTCCTACCCCAACTTAGATAAAGGTATAGTACTTAGTCTGTACAGGTAACTTAGTCCTACCCCAACTTAGATAAAGGTATAGTACTTAGTCTGTACAGGTAACTTAGTTCCTACCCCAACTTAGATAAAGGTATAGTACTTAGTCTGTACAGGTAACTTAGTTCCTACCCCAACTTAGATAAAGGTATAAGTACTTAGTCTGTACAGGTAACTTAGTCCTACCCCAACTTAGATAAAGGTATAGTACTTAGTCTGTACAGGTAACTTAGTTCCTACCCCAACTTAGATAAAGGTATAGTACTTAGTCTGTACAGGTAACTTAGTTCCTACCCCAACTTAGATAAAGGTATAATACTTAGTCTGTACAGGTAACTTAGTCCTACCCCAACTTAGATAAAGGTATAGTACTTAGTCTGTACAGGTAACTTAGTTCCTACCCCAACTTAGATAAAGGTATAGTACTTAGTCTGTACAGGTAACTTAGTTCCTACCCCAACTTAGATAAAGGTATAGTACTTAGTCTGTACAGGTAACTTAGTTCCTACCCCAACTTAGATAAAGGTATAGTACTTAGTCTGTACAGGTAACTTAGTCCTACCCCAACTTAGATAAAGGTATAGTACTTAGTCTGTACAGGTAACTTAGTTCCTACCCCAACTTAGATAAAGGTATAATACTTAGTCTGTACAGGTAACTTAGTTCCTACCCCAACTTAGATAAAGGTATAATACTTAGTCTGTACAGGTAACTTAGTCCTACCCCAACTTAGATAAAGGTATAGTACTTAGTCTGTACAGGTAACTTAGTTCCTACCCCAACTTAGATAAAGGTATAGTACTTAGTCTGTACAGGTAACTTAGTCCTACCCCAACTTAGATAAAGGTATAGTACTTAGTCTGTACAGGTAACTTAGTCCTACCCCAACTTAGATAAAGGTATAGTACTTAGTCTGTACAGGTAACTTAGTCCTACCCCAACTTAGATAAAGGTATAATACTTAGTCTGTACAGGTAACTTAGTCCTACCCCAACTTAGATAAAGGTATAATACTTAGTCTGTACAGGTAACTTAGTTCCTACCCCAACTTAGATAAAGGTATAGTACTTAGTCTGTACAGGTAACTTAGTCCTACCCCAACTTAGATAAAGGTATAGTACTTAGTCTGTACAGGTAACTTAGTTCCTACCCCAACTTAGATAAAGGTATAGTACTTAGTCTGTACAGGTAACTTAGTCCTACCCCAACTTAGATAAAGGTATAATACTTAGTCTGTACAGGTAACTTAGTCCTACCCCAACTTAGATAAAGGTATAGTACTTAGTCTGTACAGGTAACTTAGTCCTACCCCAACTTAGATAAAGGTATAATACTTAGTCTGTACAGGTAACTTAGTTCCTACCCCAACTTAGATAAAGGTATAGTACTTAGTCTGTACAGGTAACTTAGTCCTACCCCAACTTAGATAAAGGTATAGTACTTAGTCTGTACAGGTAACTTAGTCCTACCCCAACTTAGATAAAGGTATAGTACTTAGTCTGTACAGGTAACTTAGTCCTACCCCAACTTAGATAAAGGTATAGTACTTAGTCTGTACAGGTAACTTAGTCCTACCCCAACTTAGATAAAGGTATAGTACTTAGTCTGTACAGGTAACTTAGTTCCTACCCCAACTTAGATAAAGGTATAGTACTTAGTCTGTACAGGTAACTTAGTCCTACCCCAACTTAGATAAAGGTATAGTACTTAGTCTGTACAGGTAACTTAGTCCTACCCCAACTTAGATAAAGGTATAGTACTTAGTCTGTACAGGTAACTTAGTCCTACCCCAACTTAGATAAAGGTATAGTACTTAGTCTGTACAGGTAACTTAGTCCTACCCCAACTTAGATAAAGGTATAGTACTTAGTCTGTACAGGTAACTTAGTCCTACCCCAACTTAGATAAAGGTATAGTACTTAGTCTGTACAGGTAACTTAGTCCTACCCCAACTTAGATAAAGGTATAGTACTTAGTCTGTACAGGTAACTTAGTCCTACCCCAACTTAGATAAAGGTATAGTACTTAGTCTGTACAGGTAACTTAGTCCTACCCCAACTTAGATAAAGGTATAGTACTTAGTCTGTACAGGTAACTTAGTCCTACCCCAACTTAGATAAAGGTATAGTACTTAGTCTGTACAGGTAACTTAGTCCTACCCCAACTTAGATAAAGGTATAGTACTTAGTCTGTACAGGTAACTTAGTCCTACCCCAACTTAGATAAAGGTATAATACTTAGTCTGTACAGGTAACTTAGTCCTACCCCAACTTAGATAAAGGTATAGTACTTAGTCTGTACAGGTAACTTAGTCCTACCCCAACTTAGATAAAGGTATAGTACTTAGTCTGTACAGGTAACTTAGTCCTACCCCAACTTAGATAAAGGTATAGTACTTAGTCTGTACAGGTAACTTAGTCCTACCCCAACTTAGATAAAGGTATAGTACTTAGTCTGTACAGGTAACTTAGTTCCTACCCCAACTTAGATAAAGGTATAATACTTAGTCTGTACAGGTAACTTAGTCCTACCCCAACTTAGATAAAGGTATAGTACTTAGTCTGTACAGGTAACTTAGTCCTACCCCAACTTAGATAAAGGTATAGTACTTAGTCTGTACAGGTAACTTAGTCCTACCCCAACTTAGATAAAGGTATAGTACTTAGTCTGTACAGGTAACTTAGTCCTACCCCAACTTAGATAAAGGTATAGTACTTAGTCTGTACAGGTAACTTAGTTCCTACCCCAACTTAGATAAAGGTATAGTACTTAGTCTGTACAGGTAACTTAGTTCCTACCCCAACTTAGATAAAGGTATAGTACTTAGTCTGTACAGGTAACTTAGTCCTACCCCAACTTAGATAAAGGTATAGTACTTAGTCTGTACAGGTAACTTAGTTCCTACCCCAACTTAGATAAAGGTATAATACTTAGTCTGTACAGGTAACTTAGTCCTACCCCAACTTAGATAAAGGTATAGTACTTAGTCTGTACAGGTAACTTAGTCCTACCCCAACTTAGATAAAGGTATAGTACTTAGTCTGTACAGGTAACTTAGTCCTACCCCAACTTAGATAAAGGTATAGTACTTAGTCTGTACAGGTAACTTAGTCCTACCCCAACTTAGATAAAGGTATAGTACTTAGTCTGTACAGGTAACTTAGTCCTACCCCAACTTAGATAAAGGTATAGTACTTAGTCTGTACAGGTAACTTAGTTCCTACCCCAACTTAGATAAAGGTATAGTACTTAGTCTGTACAGGTAACTTAGTCCTACCCCAACTTAGATAAAGGTATAGTACTTAGTCTGTACAGGTAACTTAGTTCCTACCCCAACTTAGATAAAGGTATAGTACTTAGTCTGTACAGGTAACTTAGTCCTACCCCAACTTAGATAAAGGTATAGTACTTAGTCTGTACAGGTAACTTAGTCCTACCCCAACTTAGATAAAGGTATAAGTACGTAGTCTGTACAGGTAACTTAGTTCCTACCCCAACTTAGATAAAGGTATAGTACTTAGTCTGTACAGGTAACTTAGTCCTACCCCAACTTAGATAAAGGTATAATACTTAGTCTGTACAGGTAACTTAGTCCTACCCCAACTTAGATAAAGGTATAGTACTTAGTCTGTACAGGTAACTTAGTTCCTACCCCAACTTAGATAAAGGTATAAGTACTTAGTCTGTACAGGTAACTTAGTCCTACCCCAACTTAGATAAAGGTATAGTACTTAGTCTGTACAGGTAACTTAGTTCCTACCCCAACTTAGATAAAGGTATAGTACTTAGTCTGTACAGGTAACTTAGTCCTACCCCAACTTAGATAAAGGTATAGTACTTAGTCTGTACAGGTAACTTAGTCCTACCCCAACTTAGATAAAGGTATAATACTTAGTCTGTACAGGTAACTTAGTCCTACCCCAACTTAGATAAAGGTATAGTACTTAGTCTGTACAGGTAACTTAGTTCCTACCCCAACTTAGATAAAGGTATAGTACTTAGTCTGTACAGGTAACTTAGTCCTACCCCAACTTAGATAAAGGTATAGTACTTAGTCTGTACAGGTAACTTAGTTCCTACCCCAACTTAGATAAAGGTATAGTACTTAGTCTGTACAGGTAACTTAGTCCTACCCCAACTTAGATAAAGGTATAGTACTTAGTCTGTACAGGTAACTTAGTTCCTACCCCAACTTAGATAAAGGTATAGTACTTAGTCTGTACAGGTAACTTAGTCCTACCCCAACTTAGATAAAGGTATAGTACTTAGTCTGTACAGGTAACTTAGTCCTACCCCAACTTAGATAAAGGTATAGTACTTAGTCTGTACAGGTAACTTAGTTCCTACCCAAACTTAGATAAAGGTATAGTACTTAGTCTGTACAGGTAACTTAGTCCTACCCCAACTTAGATAAAGGTATAGTACTTAGTCTGTACAGGTAACTTAGTCCTACCCCAACTTAGATAAAGGTATAATACTTAGTCTGTACAGGTAACTTAGTTCCTACCCCAACTTAGATAAAGGTATAGTACTTAGTCTGTACAGGTAACTTAGTCCTACCCCAACTTAGATAAAGGTATAATTACTTAGTTTGTACAGGTAACTTAGTCCTACCCCAACTTAGATAAAGGTATAGTACTTAGTCTGTACAGGTAACTTAGTTCCTACCCCAACTTAGATAAAGGTATAGTACTTAGTCTGTACAGGTAACTTAGTCCTACCCCAACTTAGATAAAGGTATAGTACTTAGTCTGTACAGGTAACTTAGTCCTACCCCAACTTAGATAAAGGTATAGTACTTAGTCTGTACAGGTAACTTAGTTCCTACCCCAACTTAGATAAAGGTATAGTACTTAGTCTGTACAGGTAACTTAGTCCTACCCCAACTTAGATAAAGGTATAATACTTAGTCTGTACAGGTAACTTAGTCCTACCCCAACTTAGATAAAGGTATAGTACTTAGTCTGTACAGGTAACTTAGTCCTACCCCAACTTAGATAAAGGTATAATACTTAGTCTGTACAGGTAACTTAGTCCTACCCCAACTTAGATAAAGGTATAGTACTTAGTCTGTACAGGTAACTTAGTCCTACCCCAACTTAGATAAAGGTATAGTACTTAGTCTGTACAGGTAACTTAGTTCCTACCCCAACTTAGATAAAGGTATAATACTTAGTCTGTACAGGTAACTTAGTCCTACCCCAACTTAGATAAAGGTATAGTACTTAGTCTGTACAGGTAACTTAGTCCTACCCCAACTTAGATAAAGGTATAATACTTAGTCTGTACAGGTAACTTAGTCCTACCCCAACTTAGATAAAGGTATAGTACTTAGTCTGTACAGGTAACTTAGTCCTACCCCAACTTAGATAAAGGTATAATACTTAGTCTGTACAGGTAACTTAGTCCTACCCCAACTTAGATAAAGGTATAGTACTTAGTCTGTACAGGTAACTTAGTTCCTACCCCAACTTAGATAAAGGTATAGTACTTAGTCTGTACAGGTAACTTAGTCCTACCCCAACTTAGATAAAGGTATAGTACTTAGTCTGTACAGGTAACTTAGTCCTACCCCAACTTAGATAAAGGTATAGTACTTAGTCTGTACAGGTAACTTAGTCCTACCCCAACTTAGATAAAGGTATAATACTTAGTCTGTACAGGTAACTTAGTCCTACCCCAACTTAGATAAAGGTATAGTACTTAGTCTGTACAGGTAACTTAGTCCTACCCCAACTTAGATAAAGGTATAGTACTTAGTCTGTACAGGTAACTTAGTCCTACCCCAACTTAGATAAAGGTATAATACTTAGTCTGTACAGGTAACTTAGTCCTACCCCAACTTAGATAAAGGTATAAGTACTTAGTCTGTACAGGTAACTTAGTCCTACCCCAACTTAGATAAAGGTATAATACTTAGTCTGTACAGGTAACTTAGTTCCTACCCCAACTTAGATAAAGGTATAGTACTTAGTCTGTACAGGTAACTTAGTCCTACCCCAACTTAGATAAAGGTATAATACTTAGTCTGTACAGGTAACTTAGTCCTACCCCAACTTAGATAAAGGTATAGTACTTAGTCTGTACAGGTAACTTAGTCCTACCCCAACTTAGATAAAGGTATAGTACTTAGTCTGTACAGGTAACTTAGTCCTACCCCAACTTAGATAAAGGTATAGTACTTAGTCTGTACAGGTAACTTAGTCCTACCCCAACTTAGATAAAGGTATAGTACTTAGTCTGTACAGGTAACTTAGTCCTACCCCAACTTAGATAAAGGTATAGTACTTAGTCTGTACAGGTAACTTAGTCCTACCCCAACTTAGATAAAGGTATAGTACTTAGTCTGTACAGGTAACTTAGTCCTACCCCAACTTAGATAAAGGTATAGTACTTAGTCTGTACAGGTAACTTAGTCCTACCCCAACTTAGATAAAGGTATAGTACTTAGTCTGTACAGGTAACTTAGTCCTACCCCAACTTAGATAAAGGTATAGTACTTAGTCTGTACAGGTAACTTAGTCCTACCCCAACTTAGATAAAGGTATAGTACTTAGTCTGTACAGGTAACTTAGTCCTACCTCAACTTAGATAAAGGTATAGTACTTAGTCTGTACAGGTAACTTAGTCCTACCCCAACTTAGATAAAGGTATAGTACTTAGTCTGTACAGGTAACTTAGTCCTACCCCAACTTAGATAAAGGTATAGTACTTAGTCTGTACAGGTAACTTAGTCCTACCCCAACTTAGATAAAGGTATAGTACTTAGTCTGTACAGGTAACTTAGTCCTACCCCAACTTAGATAAAGGTATAGTACTTAGTCTGTACAGGTAACTTAGTCCTACCCCAACTTAGATAAAGGTATAATACTTAGTCTGTACAGGTAACTTAGTTCCTACCCCAACTTAGATAAAGGTATAGTACTTAGTC
Organism: Pecten maximus; assembly: GCF_902652985.1. Lineage (NCBI taxonomy): Eukaryota > Metazoa > Mollusca > Bivalvia > Pectinida > Pectinidae > Pecten > Pecten maximus. The sequence goes on from NC_047028.1 coordinate 17,530,973, forward strand.
TGTACAGGTAACTTAGTCCTACCCCAACTTAGATAAAGGTATAGTACTTAGTCTGTACAGGTAACTTAGTCCTACCCCAACTTAGATAAAGGTATAGTACTTAGTCTGTACAGGTAACTTAGTCCTACCCCAACTTAGATAAAGGTATAGTACTTAGTCTGTACAGGTAACTTAGTCCTACCCCAACTTAGATAAAGGTATAGTACTTAGTCTGTACAGGTAACTTAGTCCTACCCCAACTTAGATAAAGGTATAGTACTTAGTCTGTACAGGTAACTTAGTCCTACCCCAACTTAGATAAAGGTATAGTACTTAGTCTGTACAGGTAACTTAGTCCTACCCCAACTTAGATAAAGGTATAGTACTTAGTCTGTACAGGTAACTTAGTCCTACCCCAACTTAGATAAAGGTATAGTACTTAGTCTGTACAGGTAACTTAGTTCCTACCCCAACTTAGATAAAGGTATAGTACTTAGTCTGTACAGGTAACTTAGTCCTACCCCAACTTAGATAAAGGTATAGTACTTAGTCTGTACAGGTAACTTAGTCCTACCCCAACTTAGATAAAGGTATAGTACTTAGTCTGTACAGGTAACTTAGTCCTACCCCAACTTAGATAAAGGTATAGTACTTAGTCTGTACAGGTAACTTAGTCCTACCCCAACTTAGATAAAGGTATAGTACTTAGTCTGTACAGGTAACTTAGTCCTACCCCAACTTAGATAAAGGTATAGTACTTAGTCTGTACAGGTAACTTAGTCCTACCCCAACTTAGATAAAGGTATAGTACTTAGTCTGTACAGGTAACTTAGTCCTACCCCAACTTAGATAAAGGTATAGTACTTAGTCTGTACAGGTAACTTAGTCCTACCCCAACTTAGATAAAGGTATAGTACTTAGTCTGTACAGGTAACTTAGTCCTACCCCAACTTAGATAAAGGTATAGTACTTAGTCTGTACAGGTAACTTAGTCCTACCCCAACTTAGATAAAGGTATAGTACTTAGTCTGTACAGGTAACTTAGTCCTACCCCAACTTAGATAAAGGTATAGTACTTAGTCTGTACAGGTAACTTAGTCCTACCCCAACTTAGATAAAGGTATAGTACTTAGTCTGTACAGGTAACTTAGTCCTACCCCAACTTAGATAAAGGTATAGTACTTAGTCTGTACAGGTAACTTAGTCCTACCCCAACTTAGATAAAGGTATAGTACTTAGTCTGTACAGGTAACTTAGTCCTACCCCAACTTAGATAAAGGTATAGTACTTAGTCTGTACAGGTAACTTAGTCCTACCCCAACTTAGATAAAGGTATAGTACTTAGTCTGTACAGGTAACTTAGTCCTACCCCAACTTAGATAAAGGTATAGTACTTAGTCTGTACAGGTAACTTAGTCCTACCCCAACTTAGATAAAGGTATAGTACTTAGTCTGTACAGGTAACTTAGTCCTACCCCAACTTAGATAAAGGTATAGTACTTAGTCTGTACAGGTAACTTAGTCCTACCCCAACTTAGATAAAGGTATAGTACTTAGTCTGTACAGGTAACTTAGTCCTACCCCAACTTAGATAAAGGTATAGTACTTAGTCTGTACAGGTAACTTAGTCCTACCCCAACTTAGATAAAGGTATAGTACTTAGTCTGTACAGGTAACTTAGTCCTACCCCAACTTAGATAAAGGTATAGTACTTAGTCTGTACAGGTAACTTAGTCCTACCCCAACTTAGATAAAGGTATAGTACTTAGTCTGTACAGGTAACTTAGTCCTACCCCAACTTAGATAAAGGTATAGTACTTAGTCTGTACAGGTAACTTAGTCCTACCCCAACTTAGATAAAGGTATAGTACTTAGTCTGTACAGGTAACTTAGTCCTACCCCAACTTAGATAAAGGTATAGTACTTAGTCTGTACAGGTAACTTAGTCCTACCCCAACTTAGATAAAGGTATAGTACTTAGTCTGTACAGGTAACTTAGTCCTACCCCAACTTAGATAAAGGTATAAGTACTTAGTCTGTACAGGTAACTTAGTCCTACCCCAACTTAGATAAAGGTATAGTACTTAGTCTGTACAGGTAACTTAGTCCTACCCCAACTTAGATAAAGGTATAGTACTTAGTCTGTACAGGTAACTTAGTCCTACCCCAACTTAGATAAAGGTATAGTACTTAGTCTGTACAGGTAACTTAGTCCTACCCCAACTTAGATAAAGGTATAGTACTTAGTCTGTACAGGTAACTTAGTCCTACCCCAACTTAGATAAAGGTATAGTACTTAGTCTGTACAGGTAACTTAGTCCTACCCCAACTTAGATAAAGGTATAGTACTTAGTCTGTACAGGTAACTTAGTTCCTACCCCAACTTAGATAAAGGTATAGTACTTAGTCTGTACAGGTAACTTAGTCCTACCCCAACTTAGATAAAGGTATAGTACTTAGTCTGTACAGGTAACTTAGTCCTACCCCAACTTAGATAAAGGTATAGTACTTAGTCTGTACAGGTAACTTAGTCCTACCCCAACTTAGATAAAGGTATAGTACTTAGTCTGTACAGGTAACTTAGTCCTACCCCAACTTAGATAAAGGTATAGTACTTAGTCTGTACAGGTAACTTAGTCCTACCCCAACTTAGATAAAGGTATAGTACTTAGTCTGTACAGGTAACTTAGTCCTACCCCAACTTAGATAAAGGTATAGTACTTAGTCTGTACAGGTAACTTAGTCCTACCCCAACTTAGATAAAGGTATAGTACTTAGTCTGTACAGGTAACTTAGTCCTACCCCAACTTAGATAAAGGTATAGTACTTAGTCTGTACAGGTAACTTAGTCCTACCCCAACTTAGATAAAGGTATAGTACTTAGTCTGTACAGGTAACTTAGTCCTACCCCAACTTAGATAAAGGTATAGTACTTAGTCTGTACAGGTAACTTAGTTCCTACCCCAACTTAGATAAAGGTATAGTACTTAGTCTGTACAGGTAACTTAGTCCTACCCCAACTTAGATAAAGGTATAGTACTTAGTCTGTACAGGTAACTTAGTCCTACCCCAACTTAGATAAAGGTATAGTACTTAGTCTGTACAGGTAACTTAGTCCTACCCCAACTTAGATAAAGGTATAGTACTTAGTCTGTACAGGTAACTTAGTCCTACCCCAACTTAGATAAAGGTATAGTACTTAGTCTGTACAGGTAACTTAGTCCTACCCCAACTTAGATAAAGGTATAGTACTTAGTCTGTACAGGTAACTTAGTCCTACCCCAACTTAGATAAAGGTATAGTACTTAGTCTGTACAGGTAACTTAGTCCTACCCCAACTTAGATAAAGGTATAGTACTTAGTCTGTACAGGTAACTTAGTCCTACCCCAACTTAGATAAAGGTATAATACTTAGTCTGTACAGGTAACTTAGTCCTACCCCAACTTAGATAAAGGTATAATACTTAGTCTGTACAGGTAACTTAGTCCTACCCCAACTTAGATAAAGGTATAATACTTAGTCTGTACAGGTAACTTAGTCCTACCCCAACTTAGATAAAGGTATAGTACTTAGTCTGTACAGGTAACTTAGTCCTACCCCAACTTAGATAAAGGTATAGTACTTAGTCTGTACAGGTAACTTAGTCCTACCCCAACTTAGATAAAGGTATAGTACTTAGTCTGTACAGGTAACTTAGTCCTACCCCAACTTAGATAAAGGTATAGTACTTAGTCTGTACAGGTAACTTAGTCCTACCCCAACTTAGATAAAGGTATAGTACTTAGTCTGTACAGGTAACTTAGTCCTACCCCAACTTAGATAAAGGTATAGTACTTAGTCTGTACAGGTAACTTAGTCCTACCCCAACTTAGATAAATGTATAGTACTTAGTCTGTACAGGTAACTTAGTCCTACCCCAACTTAGATAAAGGTATAGTACTTAGTCTGTACAGGTAACTTAGTCCTACCCCAACTTAGATAAAGGTATAATACTTAGTCTGTACAGGTAACTTAGTTCCTACTCCAACTTAGATAAAGGTATAATACTTAGTCTGTACAGGTAACTTAGTCCTACCCCAACTTTGATAAAGGTATAGTACTTAATCTGTTCATTCATATGTTCAGTGCTTTTATGTTTACTAGATTGATCAATATAAATAATCTTCTGGTTTCATATTTGTTTAAAGTTCATATTAAAACATTAAGAAAAATCCAAAATTAAAGAAACTCTAAAAAATCTTTGATGAATTTCAAGACAATGACTATTTTACTTTACTTTCTAGGTGATAATTTCTGTGTCGAAACTCCTAGGAGATGATGTTGGCCTCAGCAACTCACGTTTCCAGGAAAGCCTGGCGATGGTGAACAGCTACGCATCCAGTGACCGAGCCATGCAGGTCAGTACACCCACTAATGTTAAATATAGACTTTACTGTGCGGCTACTCTGTGTGTTACTAAAACTCGTCTCTTTAAGTTACTCTTCTAAATGTACATTGGATTTACAACTGTCTACAATATTTCAGATTAACAGTGGTTTGACTTGATATATGTAGGATCATCTCTGCTTCTTTGACCTTGGAATTGACCAATCACAATGGTTCTTTCAAACATATTGTCAACTTGGCTTCAGTAGATTTAACTGGGCCTAAAAACTCAAGTATGACCTCACAGTGGAATTGGCCCTCTTGTAAAAAAAAAAAAAAAAAAAGGAATAAAAGATGTTAGATAATCAAAAACATTAATTAAGACACTATGGGGGCCTTTTTTTTACTTACATTCCTAAAATGATAGATTTGTTAATGATTACATACTAATGTTGAAAACTTGATTTGGAAATATTATATTACCCGGTATTTGTATTCGGTGATATCTTATCCACTACATGTGAATGTATCCCATTGACAATTGCATCAACCACCCAACAATATTTGACCTGCTTTCCATATTAAAGCATGTTATCTCCCCTGTTAGAACTCTTCCCATGATATGATATGAATACCACCGATATATTATATTGAAAACTACCTTCCCTTTCTAATCTAAAACCAAAAATTATAACAAAATGTAAAAATTTTAACAAAATGTGACAAGGAGACTAGTATTTTCTATGGCAACATTATTTGGTAAAGGATGGGATGGAGATTTCTAGGGTTAAGTTTTAGGAGGGGTCATTTCTGGGATTAGACATTACAATGAGTGAAAAACCAATTTAATAGATATTTTTATGTAACTGAAATTTGTTTTTGTTTGAAATATTTCTAGCCTTCAGAAGATTATTTATTGATGGTAAATACCTATATAATTCAATGATTGTTGGTTGCGTAATCCTGATTACCACATGTGAATTTGTGAATTTTTTAACATTCCATTTGTGTTTATTCTCTACACAAAAGTCCCTGTTATTTTCCACTGAATTTTGTGATAAGTATTGTCGTTTTAACCCGCACCAAGTTTTAATTTCATTACAAGATCTTCTGGAGACCTTGCATGATTCATTTAAGGGTAAAAATGATGTCAGTATCTTTTATATCAAAAAGCAATATTTAAAAGAATTTGCTTCTTGAATTATTGCTAAGTAGGTCTAAGTTTAAGTGTGGGCAGTTTTTATTGATGTTGTTTTGTTTGTGCTTTCCTGTTTTTGTCATGGATGTTTTCTTATCATCGATATTGTTTAATCACTTACATTTTGTGATAATTTCATTTTCATGCTAATTTATTCAGAATTTCATTTGCATATTCAAATTAATACCTAATGAATATTGATCAAAGGATTATTTTATGATACATTTGATACCTTCTTGCACTGGTATCAGGTATGAATTGAATGCTTATAAGTAAATACCATTCATAATTGAACAACACATATAATTCACAAAATGTAATTGATTATTTCAATGTGTTTGACCTTTTGAGGTCAATTTGAATATTCAAGATCATTTGAATATAATTTAAACCTGATTCACAAAGTGTAACACCTTGTGCAGTGTCGTGTGTAATTATGCCTTCTAATATATTTTGTGCCCAAACAGACCAAGTTGGTATTCCAGGACAACAGTAATGGGCTAATGGCCCAACGACGGGTATGAACGACATATCAAACAACTTAATGCTTGCGTACCTTACAGCTAGAAACCATGGCAACCTAACTTCTATTTCTCCTAAATCTGCATAATAATGTTTAGCAGGGTTTAAATAGAATGACAAAATATTACCGGCTAATTTACGATTGAATACCTAGTAAAAAAAAAAAAGAATAAAAAAAAATTGAGAAAAGTATAATTTATTAAACAAATTCTTCATGTTTGCTTCACTTCATACCAAACAGATGACTAATTCTGTATTTGACCTAATAAGCACACCTGCCCCTATAAGCTCACCCCAACCTTTTTCCAGGAAAAGAGGATGGGTACACTAATTGAAACATAAAAAAGTTCTGTACATCACTGATCTGTCAATATAATCTTTAGTCTTTAATCCAAACACTTGTTAGGTACAACATGGTATCACCATTTTCTCAGTCATATAAAGACTAATGTCAGATGTGTAAGGCTAGAGTGATAATAAAGGCACTGTCTGCTCTCTAGTCACTATCTTTATTGAATAGAATATAAAATCATATTAAAGATGTACTAACTCCTAATTGAGATATTACTAAAACAACTGTAAAGTGCTTTTGCTAGGTCTTGTTCAGTTGGTACAAAATTATCACAAAAAGTTAAAAAGCTAACTTCTTGCTCAAATGATATTTAACTAACACCACAGTTATGATGCTAGCTTTTGGCTCAATGATTGTAAAATAAATGCAAAAGTAAGATACATTTAGCTGCTGACTCCAAAGATCTCATCATACCAGTACTCAAACGCTCAATGCCTCTACTAAAGCTGATATCAAATACATATTGTCTGACTCGAAGATCAACAAACACTGCATTCAAAATTACATTTTTTAATTGAAATCAATTTCTAAAGGAAAATGTTAAAACAAGAATAATGCTAAAAGTACAGTTTGTAATTAATGAAGTTTTAGATTTGCAGTTGATAAATATAAGTTGAGTTGTCATGGTTTCAACAATTTATGATTTTACTGAAATCTGAAAAAAAGGACAGAAGGTCACAACAGTGGTTCCATCTTAGGAAAAAAGGACTTATTACCCTGAACCTTATACTATAACAAACATCCATGATGTTACATGCTTTAGAATGGAAGTCAGTTTTTAAAAGTTCATTACAATTACATCCTGGAGAAATCTGCTAATTTTTTTCTCAAATCATGCTTTTGCTGTGACAAAACCCCTTTCTTAAATTTGACTCATTTGTCATATAGCTTTAAATTTTAAAAGATGACCAACAGTCATCTAAATTTTCAATAATTTGGCTTAAAACCTTAATTGTTAAGCATACTAACCTGGAGAAGGTTGATATCGTAGGATAAAACCGTTTTCTGCATTTGAGGTTTTAAACAACAGTTAAGGTTTATTATAAATCTTTCTCTAGATCTTGTGAGATTTAGCATGACCTAGAAGGGTATGGTACAATGTACATGTGAGGTAATCATAATTTGTGTCTGTGGTGATGGCGAGAGCAGAGAGCTCTGATACTATGGTTACAGTACAGGTGAAAGGTATAGAGTTATCTCCCTTCATTCCAACTCCTGCCTCTGTTTGCTAGAATCTAAATATCAAAGTTGTCGTTCATGATAAAACAACATGTCATTTCTGGTTGTGGTAAAGACCATATAGACGCAGTCCCTAAACCCTTAAACCCAGGTAAATGTTGAGAATATTTGATTAACTCTGAATTTTTTTATTAAAACTGATAGAAGATTTAGTTTACGGTCTGGTAAAGGACATGTAAATAAGACAAACTGGCGCTGTATTACTAAGAAAACGAAAGTAAATGTCAAAATTGTCTTTTGTGATGTGTCGTTTATCTGTCTGGTGGAGGATTTGTTTATAAAATGAAATGAAATTATTATTCATGTACTATATTATTATACATTGTGTTTAATTTATTAATTTTACATGAATTTAATTCTTACTTTTAAGCAGGAAAGACTATTTGTTGTAAAATGAAATGTTTTTTATGATATAGACTTTTATGCCATATTGATATATATATTCATTTAATATGACAAAATGATAATCTGAAGCTAGATCAATCTTTCAGCTTGTAGAGAATGTTTTTACATTTCAGTCCATTTTCTTGTGTTAATCTGAATGTTGTTTATCAGACCTGAATCAACTATGTCCAACTTTTTTTTTTATATCTCAAGGATTGTGGGGTATGATCAATTTTGATTTTGCTTGGTTTCCCAATTAGAGTTGACGGCAGGTGAAATGTGTTGTATGGCTTTTCGTCCTAAACCCCTGTGACAGAATGTAGCTTTGGTTTCAACTGAAACCAATAGTATAGATTACAACAAGCTGATTTACCACAAAATTAACCAAAACCCAACTTTGCCTTGTAGGTGTGAAAATTACTGGAATGGTACTAAAAACATTGTGCTTTACAGTTTTCACTCAATGATATCAGAAAAACAATTTTCTTATGATTAATTACAAGCATGATGTACATCCAAGATTTACAAACATGACTCAGACAAAGAATATGTTTTGATTTTGGTCGTTCAAGTGTTTGACAGGCAGGGGAGTTAGTTGTTATGTATGTGGGTGTGGCAGATCTGTTGTTAAGGCAGGGTTGATGTCAGAAGGGGAGATAACATGATGTTAACTTAATCATTAGTTTTGTACTCAAGCTAGTTTAACTGGGAAATTGTAGAATTATGTATTTTCCAGATAATTTCAGATAGTGTTTCTACCAGTTGGACATATAGGAAATATTCATTTGAGAATAATTCCCAATTTTGTTGTCTTGGGTAAATCAAAGAAAATGCACATCAGACTTGATATTGTATAGAAATTTTCAAAAAGCATAGACCTGTGTTTCAAACAGACATTCACAAATTGTAAACTCATCGAGAAATTTGATACTCAAATTTGAATATTAAATTTTTAATTCTAAAATTTATTAAATTTTTTGTAGAAAATGAAATTCTTAATTTGCCATGCTTTGAAATGGACACTTGTGAATTACCAACAAATCCAGAAACAATATTTCAAATGTTAGTTTTCAATCAAACCCTGTTGGGATGAAATCCCTCTGTCCTTTAATTAAATCATGTGGATGGTAAATATTCTGATTGTTTGATGTCTTAAATTATAACATTTAGTTTATCAAACTTTGGGGGTATTTACTGCACACACTATATTTAAAAATCTATAATTACGTAAATGATATGTGATGTACATGCATGAACTCCTTTATTACAATAACAGGGTGATGGAAAAGGTCGGAAACGTGGACAAAGGCCAGAGGTAACAGTTGTCTCCCCTTGGTGTTACGGATTGGCATACAGTTACTACTACCATATTAACACTTACTACTAATAGGTCTTTATACACAGGTTGCCATTTAATGGATATCTGTAGCCTGCTTATTTAGCTTATCTTGTAGAAGAAAATGAGGTTTTGTTATTTCTATACAGGAGTTTGAAATTGCAAAGGAAGAATATAACCTTCTTAAAGCTGAAAAAAAAAGGATTTTTCATTAATCTGGAATGCATCACATGTTTACCATTTTAGAGAGTTTGTTTTCTATTTGAGAATTTGCAAGAGTATGATTGTTTAATTAACATGCATTTTTTTAATAAAATTTTTATGAGGTCAACACAAGAAACAATAGAGGTCAACAATAAAAAAAAAGTCAATTCCAATTATTTGTAGGATTTAGAAATAAAAGGATGCCCATATTACTTCATGCTGATGTTGATTTACATTAAGACGGGCCGGAAATCTACACACTTTTGACCAGTCTTTTTACTGGGTGTAAAAGTTGCATGGCTAGAAGTCTGTTATAAGCAGTATTGATTAATATATTATGTATATAAAGCTTAGCTTCACGGTATACATGTATGTATCTGTATTCACAGCCATATCGGATATAATCTATATACTTATGTGTTTATCATTTAGGCAGAAACACACATTATTTATTAAGAATGCTCTTGACAATTCTTTTAAAATGTCTTTCTCAATTATGCTTTTAACTAACACTCATGAAAATTGTTTGTAAGATCCAGATTTTCATGATTATGTATATACAAGTCAGACTAAATTAAGGGGATACATATTTCTGTTCAATCAGTTTTCCTATATGGATTTGAACGGAAGAGTCTGATATTTTAAAAGTTTCTCTGTTTCAGCTTTCTATTTAGTTATTAAGTCTAATCTACTGACTTTCTGATCTGTTGTTAATATCAGCCTCTATCTTTGTTTGTCCTTTTGAGTTGTCTGTCTTGAGTTTTGAGTTGGAAGTTAAGATGAGTTGGATAAGTGCAGCCAGAACCATATTATTTTTCAATGAGCTGTGTCAAAAGAAACCATGATCTGAAACATGTAAACCCCACATCACATAAAAAAAAAAAAAAAAAACATAATTTGAAATAAGATAAACCCCATATCAAACTAAAACACACCATGTTTTGAAACATGTAAACCCCACATCGCATAATAAAAAAAAATCAACATAATTTGAAGTAAGATAAACCCCCATATCAAACTTAAACACACCATGTTTTGAAACATGTAAACCCCACATCAAATCAGAAAAGCCCATATGGTTTATAATATGTAAACCACAAACCAAATTAAGAGATTCTTTGTTATAAAACTATATATGCCATATCAGAGAGGACGTTTACTGTAAAGACATATAATGATAAAGCCAATAACAGCTTAAACAATGCTATTGTTGGTTATGGTACCCAGTTATGCCTATCTATTTATGCTATTGGGTGTATGTGGTTTAAACAGAGTTATCTGCCCCTACACCAAGCACTGTATTCCTACATTGTTTTCCTGTTTTCCGCTGTCTTTCCAATACCTGAAATTCTCTTTGAAGAGTTGAATCACATTTTTCGTAATCTGAAGTGAGAATTGGAATCTTTAGGACATTTTTAGAAATCAATCTTGGCGGATACTTAGGTATGGATTTGGCTGTGTCTTTATTAGCAGTTATAGACAATGATAGTTTTTATTTTTATTTTACCTTCAGGATATTTCTCACCTTTAGTGATAAATATGATAGGTTTCAAAAGTTTCAGAAGAAATGAACTTTTGAGGTTAAGATGCTTTAATGGTATTTTAGATAAGTATTTATTTGTAGAATATTTTATAATTTTTTTAAATTTGTTTTTAAGATTCTGATCAGTAAATTTATTAAATTCTAATGAGTTTCATTTATTTTCCCCATACATTTCATTATTTGCTTGATCGTGAAGGAGACATGGAAATTTTTAATGGTGGGCGGCATCTGGCAAAATACATCGGAGCGTGTAAGAATTTTATGTATCTTCCTCATGTGGCATTGACCACCCTGTGGCATCATCCTGGCCTGCCACTCAGACACAGCATGCACTTCCTTGCTTGCCACTTCCTGTTGAAACCTTGTTACCATAGTGATATTGGGTTTAGGATGAATGAAGATGGCTGCTTAAATATTGACATTGCTTAATTTGAATTGCTGAAAACAGAAAATGCTCTGATAATTTTCTCAGAAAATAAGCCAAAGAAATTTAAAGACCATGCTTTTCAAACTATTCATCAGAATTTAGAATTTTAAGACTTCTGGAATAGTTCTTTCAAACATATTGTGATCTACACTAAAATGATCATTTTTATTAGGGTAAAGAGGTCTTAAGTAAAAACTTTATTTTATTGATAAGTTTCCCCATTTTGAAGTAGTATATATAGTTAGTTGTATTTGTAAACCTTTTTGCATGGATTTAGTCTGTAAGTAGGGTAAGCTTTATAGCAGTTGGTAGGATTCATTATGGAATGGTATTTTTCATTGTCTTGTCAACTTTTCTTTTCCTCTGATACACTTAAAAAAATCTGTCAAATTCCTTAAAGTTCTTAAATTCTATTATCTTGACTTGTCTGTGAAACAAAGTATCCCTGTTTGTGAATCTGGTAGAGATATTGTAATGAATAAAAAAGTTTGGACTTGTCTATGTGTTGTGAAGTGTACACAATACACCTTGTATACATACATCTATTATGACACTCGGGCATCAGAGGCGTGTTCAGAATGATACTTGTGAACTAAAGTGCTTCTTACAAGTTATCAGCTTTTCCCGACAAAAATGGGCATTCACGCTTGCATTCAAAATGGCGACCTCCAGTGTAAATGTCAAGTACAGTTGGGTTATTCCAATGAAAAGTCACCACTAGGAAATTATTATCATCATTTACTCAAAGAAAAAATTCTTCTTAATGGAATGACAATGACTTCAAGTTTCTTTTCCATGCAATTCATGTGTAATATTCTCATTTTCCATTTTTACTTTCGACCTCTCCAACATAACTATTCCATGCCATGTTTGATTTGATGGCAAACTGTTTGTTATAAGGTATGTGTATGGTCACGATCGCTGACACATGTATATTTGTTCAGAAGCAATCACTCACCTGTGATGCTATGATTCCTGAACACGCCTCAGCATTAGCTAATTCAAGGGAGATAACTCCTACACATGTCTGTTGAAGTTGGTAAACACCCAGATTTTATGGAAGAGTTATATTTATAATCTCTAGAAACTGGGGAGCAACATATTTTGATAATCTAAACCATTGATATGAAAAACATATATGGAACTGAAGGAAGGAATAGAATGTATAAAAAGATACACCGTCTTTTCATGATACAGAGTTATCTGCTTTTGTGAACAGGTATTGGTTGTTAATTAAGTCATTTGTTTGTTAAGTAATGTCATAAATTTGTGAGAAAAAGATGTAATTTTCTCACACAAACTAATGATGTCACAATCAATATTTGCTCACAAGAGCAGATAACTCTGTGTTTTGAAAAGACAGTCTAAATAACATAGAATCAACATGGATATGTGCATGAGTACATGTATAAGTTTTTTTTTAATTTTATAAAAAGTAAATAAATAAAAAAAATATTCAAGATATTAACAGAATGATTTGTTTTTGTGGTTTGAATGATGAATTGTTTTTAAAATGATATTTTGTGGGAAAAAAAATGAGTGAAAAAATAAAACAAAAAGTTTGCTGTTGAATGACATGGAAGGAATACATCGTAAAGATTGTATAAAGTTATCAACAAAATAAAATACTATGAACGGAAATTGATTGGAACACATGCTTAATGCTTGCGGCACTTTAAATATAAGGTAATGTATGAAGAGAGGTATGTTTGATCTGTCTGTGTAAAAAAATGTTACAGGGCTTATATAGTAAAATTAGTAAAAAAACTAATAGATTAATTTTCTTTCCTTATTTGAATGAATAGTATGAACATCCTCATACAATTTTTGTTTTTCTATAGAAATATTTCTCTGTTTTCCTATTGGTCTGTATAACTTGTTTCCTTGTTTAAGATTATCTTCTATACCCTCCTTCATTTTGTTATGTAATTTTGATTTTATATAGAAATGTTGTGAAATAAAATGTTAAAATATGTTTTTCTTGCTTAAAACTGTTGATATAAGATATCCTAATGATACTCAAACTGTTGCTATATAATTAGCAAAATGGTGAAAAACAAATTCTGCAAGTATCTAAAAAATGATATTTAAGAGTAACTGTCATGTAAAACTGAAAACTAATTAAAATGGAACATAATTAATCAATTAACTCATGTTTATTTGCCTTCTCAGAAAAGCGGATTCCCAGCGGAAGTAAAAGATCTGACCAAACGAATCAGGACAGTGCTCATGGCGACCGCCCAGATGAGAGAGCATGAGAACGACCCTGAAATGCTGATAGATTTACAGAACAGTTTAGCCAAATCATACGCCAGTACACCTGAGCTTCGGAAAACGTGGCTCGACTCCATGGCAAAAATCCACTATAGAAATTTAAATTACTCCGAGGTTTGTAGATATTATTTTTTAGATATATGGATATTTAGAATCAATGGATGTGAAGTTAAGAAATATATTACATGCCTTTTGAAAATGATACCTGTATCTCCATGGGCCCAAATGATACATGTGTCCCCATAGCCCAAATGTATACATATGTCCTCATAGCGGAAATAATACATATGTCCTCATAGCGGAAATGATACATTCATCCAAATAGCAAAAATGATACCTGTATCCCCATAGCCGAAATAATACCTGAGTGATTAATATAGGTTGAAACAACTTGTTTTGCAATTGTTGTAAATTAAATAAAGTTTACATCACTAATCATTGCGAAAGTTCATATTGTAATATCTTCTATACAGAGTTACAGCCCTTTATCTTTCATACGTTACTTTGTCTGGGACATATATCTGGTGTCTGCTAACATTGGTATACAGCCATAAAGAATGGTTGGGTGTCACATTCCAAAATATACTGATAAGGTTTTTTCCAGCATTTCAGCCCCAAAAAGTACCTGTGCAAATTACACTGGTGCGCAAATTACATGGGTTTTTACGGTACTAAAACTGGGTCTTGTGTGACACTGTGAACAGTTATGGCCTTTCGGTCAATCATTTTATCGTCATTAGATCATTGTCCAGACTTGGAGTATAATTAATTACTCAGAATTCCTTGCTTCATGTTTGAAAATGTATTAATGTTATACATGATAATATTTTGAAGAAAAAAATTATGTTAAAGTTAAATATTCACCGGTAAACATTCTACATCTATATTTGTATTTCTAAAATGAAATCTTGATTTTGAATGATTTGAATTCTTTAACAGGCAGCTCATTGCTATATCCATATAGCCGCCCTGATAGCTGAATACCTGAGGCGTAGAGGTGAGTACCGGTCTCATGGAAACAGAAACGGAAATTTTCCATATACAAGTACCTTGATGTTAGGAATGGGAAGTTTACTGCGATACATCATAATAATTATATTGATTGTATTTTAATAGCCATCACAAAAGATATTATAAGCACTGTGTAGTGGTGTACATGTACATGTATTTTAGATATATATATACCACCATACCTTATATACATAGTCTGTAGTACATGAAATCGTTATTTGCCACTATTCGTATCCATAGTAACTGAAAGTGAATGAGTGCCTGAGGTAGTAGATATTACAGTTGTAGTTTCAAGCTTGAACTAGAATTAAGAGTGTAATGATCCAACAATCAGACATTGTCCATCCAGGTTACTAGGTGACGTCATATACAGATCTGTCCATCCTGATCTACTAGGTAAAGCCAAATAGATCTGTCCATCTAGACTACTGGATAAGTCATGGACAGATCTGTTCATCCAGCCTACTGGATAAGTCATGGACAGATCTGTCCATCCAGACTACTGGATAAGCCATGGACAGATCTGTCCATCTAGACTACTGGGTAAAGCCATGGACAGATCTGTCCATCTTGACTACTGGGTAAAGCCATGCATGGACAGATCTGTCTCTCCAGACTACTGGGTAAAGCCACGGACAGATCTGTCCATCATGACTACTGGGTAAAGCCATGGACAGATCTGTCCATCTAGACTACTGTTCATCTATCCTGTGTTAGCTGTATGACATTGATGGAAACAGTCTTAAGGCTGTAGATCCCAGGATTCAAGGCTTTGTTACAATGGCCGACCCTTACATTAATTATGTCATAGGTTTTGTGTCTCAATATCTCATCACATGAAGAGTCCTTGAATGGCACTCTAAATCTGTAGTTCTGAGCTAAAAGATTGCTTTTGTAGAAAATTGAAATTGCTCTTTAATGAGGTTTCGGATTATGAATTAAGATCTTTGATCTTTGACCTGAGATTAGTTACTTTCTTTATCATATCCTCCAAAGATAGAACCTGGTAGTGTTACTGATTTTTCTTGCCGTTTTTTTCCCACTGCTACAGGAAAATTAAAGTCAAGTAAGTTTGGTATTACTGTTAGTTTTCATGCATGACTTCATCCAAAATTTTGTTGATTGTTTTATTTTATCGTCCAACGTAACAGTGTAGTACAATGAAGATGCTAGAATTTTTTCGTCAGAATTTTTGTTTGTCAGTTTTCTTGTGATTTGAAATTAATGGATACTTTGTGTCACCCTAAGACGTATTTCCATCTAAAACAGTTTGAACTGCCCATTACCATTGGCTGTCATATTTTTGTTTGCTTAATTTTGGTACAAAAAAAAATTGTTTTTATTTTTATTTTCAACATTTATTTAACCTTGTGAAGTTTTATTTGTCCTGAAGTTGTAGTGGCTTAAATCTGTTTTTGTGGTCAATGCTTACAAAACCGAAAAAAAAGTTTTGATTTTTGTTTGATGTATTTCATCTACAACAGTAAATTTCCAAGTATTTGGGAGAAAATCAAGGTTAATATTGCTATAGGCAGATGATTGTATTTTCTATGGTAAAAATTTTTTCATATGCATATCAACTTTCAGCTGCAATAGCCTGTATATCTGGGGAAGTTTTATGGACAGCGGGTAATATTGTATATGCACTGCCTCAGACTTGTATTATTGTAGTCATATATATATTATTGATAATGTATATCCACTCTACATGTAGCCAAGCCAGTCTTATCAGTATATTTTATCAGCAAGCTTGAGGATTTGTGTAAGAAACACAATTCTTGCCTCTTAGGCATTAATGAAATATGATACATATATTTATATACATTTCTATATAAAAATGTTGCTATGTCAACCAAATTGATTAATTGCATGCATAATTGACAGATAGTATTGCTGAAAATATGACTAAGCAAATTTCACACTTTTCTAACATTTTAGTTCTAACTTTAACTATTTTTTCCACAACTCGTATAACTCATTCAATAAAAAAACAAAAACAACAACATTATGATGGGAATTCAACAAGAACTTAATCTGTTGAATTGCCATTATATTATTATTTTCGTAATTTGTTTTAAAAATTGAATGAAAAAAAATTGCCACTTTTCAGTACCATTCTAGGTAGTAAGTAATTACGTAAACTTTTTCCCCCTATTTTCTTGTAAATATCAATTAAAGAGGATTTTGGAAAAAAAAGTATAAGTCCTTACTTTAATATTGTTTTAACGACTACAAGAAATTAAAAAAAAACGAAATTCATTTCTAGAAACTTTGTTATTAACCTATAATAAACTACTGACTTAGGGAGATGTGAAATATCTTCTAACACTTACATGATGATGTTTTACACACCTGGAAACATAGGACTAAGGGTTAACAGTGTAGAAACATACCTCTAGGACTAAGGGTTAACAGTATAGAAGCATACCTCTAGGACTAAGGGTTAACAGTATAGAAACATACCTCTAGGACTAAGGGTTAACAGTATAGAAACATACCTCTAGGACTAAGGGTTAACAGTATAGAAACATACCTCTAGGACTAAGGGTTAACAGTATAGAAACATAGCTCTAGGACTAAGGGTTAACAGTATAGAAACATACCTCTAGGACTAAGGGTTAACAGTATAGAAACATACCTCTAGGACTAAGGGTTAACAGTATAGAAACATACCTCTAGGACTAAGGGTTAACAGTATAGAAACATACCTCTAGGACTAAGGGTTAACAGTATAGAAACATACCTCTAGGACTAAGGGTTAACAGTGTAGAAACATACCTCTAGGACTAAGGGTTAACAGTATAGAAACATACCTCTAGGACTAAGGGTTAACAGTATAGAAACATACCTCTAGGACTAAGGGTTAACAGTGTAGAAACATACCTCTAGGACTAAGGGTTAACAGTGTAGAAACATACCTCTAGGACTAAGGGTTAACAGTGTAGAAACATACCTCTAGGACTAAGGGTTAACAGTGTAGAAACATACCTCTAGGACTAAGGGTTAACAGTGTAGAAACATACCTCTAGGACTAAGGGTTAACAGTATAGAAACATACCTCTAGGACTAAGGGTTGATAGTGTAGAAACATACCTCTAGGACTAAGGGTTAACAGTATAGAAACATACCTCTAGGACTAAGGGTTAACAGTATAGAAACATACCTCTAGGACTAAGGGTTAACAGTGTAGAAACATACCTCTAGGACTAAGGGTTAACAGTATAGAAACATACCTCTAGGACTAAGGGTTAACAGTGTAGAAACATACCTCTAGGACTAAGGGTTAACAGTATAGAAACATACCTCTAGGACTAAGGGTTAACAGTATAGAAACATACCTCTAGGACTAAGGGTTAACAGTGTAGAAACATACCTCTAGGACTAAGGGATGGTAGTGTAGAAACATACCTCTAGGACTAAGGGTTAACAGTATAGAAACATACCTCTAGGACTAAGGGTTAACAGTATAGAAACATACCTCTAGGACTAAGGGTTAACAGTGTAGAAACATACCTCTAGGACTAAGGGTTCAACAGTATAGAAACATACCTCTAGGACTAAGGGTTAACAGTATAGAAACATACCTCTAGGACTAAGGGTTAACAGTGTAGAAACATACCTCTAGGACTAAGGGTTAACAGTATAGAAACATACCTCTAGGACTAAGGGTTAACAGTGTAGAAACATACCTCTAGGACTAAGGGTTAACAGTATAGAAACATACCTCTAGGACTAAGGGTTAACAGTATAGAAACATACCTCTAGGACTAAGGGTTAACAGTATAGAAACATACCTCTAGGACTAAGGGTTAACAGTATTGAAACATACCTCTAGGACTAAGGGTTAACAGTGTAGAAACATACCTCTAGGACTAAGGGTTAACAGTATAGAAACATACCTCTAGGACTAAGGGTTAACAGTATAGAAACATACCTCTAGGACTAAGGGTTAACAGTATAGAAACATACCTCTAGGACTAAGGGTTAACAGTATAGAAACATACCTCTAGGACTAAGGGTTAACGGTGTAGAAACATACCTCTAGGACTAAGGGTTAACAGTATAGAAACATACCTCTAGGACTAAGGGTTAACAGTATAGAAACATACCTCTAGGACTAAGGGTTAACAGTATAGAAACATACCTCTAGGACTAAGGGTTAACAGTATAGAAACATACCTCTAGGACTAAGGGTTGACAGTATAGAAACATACCTCTAGGACTAAGGGTTAACAGTATAGAAACATACCTCTAGGACTAAGGGTTAACAGTGTAGAAACATACCTCTAGGACTAAGGGTTAACAGTGTAGAAACATACCTCTAGGACTAAGGGTTAACAGTGTAGAAACATACCTCTAGGACTAAGGGTTAACAGTGTAGAAACATACCTCTAGGACTAAGGGTTGACAGTATAGAAACATACCTCTAGGACTAAGGGTTAACAGTATAGAAACATACCTCTAGGACTAAGGGTTAACAGTGTAGAAACATACCTCTAGGACTAAGGGTTAACAGTATAGAAACATACCTCTAGGACTAAGGGTTAACAGTGTAGAAACATACCTCTAGGACTAAGGGTTAACAGTATAGAAACATACCTCTAGGACTAAGGGTTAACAGTGTAGAAACATACCTCTAGGACTAAGGGTTAACAGTATAGAAACATACCTCTAGGACTAAGGGTTAACAGTGTAGAAACATACCTCTAGGACTAAGGGTTAACAGTATAGAAACATACCTCTAGGACTAAGGGTTAACAGTATAGAAACATACCTCTAGGACTAAGGGTTAACAGTGTAGAAACATACCTCTAGGACTAAGGGTTAACAGTATAGAAACATACCTCTAGGACTAAGGGTTAACAGTATAGAAACATACCTCTAGGACTAAGGGTTAACAGTATAGAAACATACCTCTAGGACTAAGGGTTGACAGTGTAGAAACATACCTCTAGGACTAAGGGTTAACAGTATAGAAACATACCTCTAGGACTAAGGGTTAACAGTATAGAAACATACCTCTAGGACTAAGGGTTAACAGTGTAGAAACATACCTCTAGGACTAAGGGTTAACAGTGTAGAAACATACCTCTAGGACTAAGGGTTAACAGTATAGAAACATACCTCTAGGACTAAGGGTTAACAGTATAGAAACATACCTCTAGGACTAAGGGTTAACAGTGTAGAAACATACCTCTAGGACTAAGGGTTAACAGTATAGAAACATACAACTAGGACTAAGGGTTAACAGTGTAGACCTGTATGGGTAAGATTAATCTTCTCCAGATTTTAACACTGTGGTCTGTTGTTGTGTGTTGTGGTCTGTGTTTAGCTTTATCAATCATACCTTACAACATGATGTGACATTTGTTGGCTCTGATATCAACCTTTCTTCAGTCTAAATGAACATTAACTAAATTGGGTACAGAACACCCCATGGCTACCGGGTAATTAAATACTGTATGTAAATGAAGGGAAACAGATACACTCATAATTCATTACAGTTTAAATCAGTATTCCATAATATGTAGTACAAGAAATCACGCAAAATGTCCAATACCAGAAGGTTTGGGGGACTTACTACTGAGACCTATCTGTGAAATATCCTATATGATTAGATTGTCTGATTGGTAAGGATAGCTTTATCTGTAATGCAAGAGGGTTGGGCTAATAGAATATAGGCTTATCTGTAATGCAAGAGGGTTGGGCTAATAGAATATAGGCTTATCTGTAATGCAAGAGGGTTGGGCTAATAGAACATGGGTTTATCTGTAATGCAAGAGGCTTATAGAACATGGGCTTATCTGTAATGCAAGAGGGTTGGGCTTATAGAACATGGGCTTATCTGTAATGCAAGAGGGTTGGGCTAATAGAATATAGGCTTATCTGTAATGCAAGAGGGTTGGGCTAATAGAACATGGGTTTATCTGTAATGCAAGAGGGTTGGGCTAATAGAACATAGGTTTATCTGTAATGCAAGAGGGTTGGGCTAATAGAATATAGGCTTATCTGTAATGCAAGAGGGTTGGGCTAATAGAATATAGGCTTATCTGTAATGCAAGAGGGTTGGGCTAATAGAATATAGGCTTATCTGTAAATTCTCTCATAGAATGAGGTGAGCTCATTGAGCTTGGGCTTATCTGTAAATTCTCTCATAGAATGAGGTGAGCTCACTGAGCATTGGCTTATCTGTGAATTCTCTCATAGAATGAGGTGAGCTCATTGAGCATTGGCTTATCTGAGAATTCTCTCATAGAATTGGGTTGGGTGAGCTTATTGAGCATGGGCTTATCCATAAAATCTCATCGAGTGGGCTTATATCCAAGCAAACTATATAAAGTTAAGATCTTATCTGTAAGCTTCTTGAAAAATACAAGTAAAATTATATATGGAAAGGATATGGTTTTGATATATGCACTGTATTTAATTTTGATTTACACCTAAAGTTTATAATTTAAAAATCATTTCTTTGTTTAATAGTTTCTGTCTTATTGGTGTTGTTTTATATGTAATGTTTTTAAATGTACTGTTTTCAACTCTTTTGTGTCTATCTATTGTTATGTTGTTGTTTGTATATGTTTTGTTGTTGTTTGTATATGTGATGTTTTTCATGTTATTTGTATTGTTTCATAATTGTTTTTTCCACAAGTCTGTCTAGTAGTAATATCTATAACCCAGATTTCTCTGAATTATATTTACAAGTTGTACCCATATATAGATTAAGGCTTTCAGTATCAGTTTTTTGTGGAAAATATTTTCAAGGAAATACAGTTGATCTGCATTTGTCTTACATAACTGTACACCATAACAATAGGCATTAAATCGGTTCAGGACAAACAAGTTTTCCATGAAGAAGTTGGATGGAATAATAGGCAAAAAAACTTTGTTGTGATATATTTATTTTGTAAAATTGGTTTGCCTGCTAATGAATTGAAAGAAATACATTAATGAAAAAAATTATGCTAATACACTTTAAAAAATTATATTTGAATTAAAAAACACTTGCCTGTCATTAATAATTAACCAAATGAATAATTACAGAAATTAGACACTAAAGGAGTACACTGGAAATCATGTTTAGAATGTCACTGAGATGTCATTGTGTGTGAAATAGTGTCGAAGCATGTGACAATACCGAAAGCAACAGTAAAAATGTCACCTTTGTTACCAGTAGTAACAGTAAAAATGTCACCTTTGTTAATTAACCACACACCTTGGAATGAAGCAGGTCAAATCACAGAGTATCAAAAATAGCATACAGTACCACGGCATGTATAACAGATTTACCACGAGATTTGTCTTTTTTTAGAGGGGTATAGATATTATGAAGTCCAGAACAGGCAACAATGAAACTATACATACAAAAACAAATGATGCATTGAAAATATTTGTTATCCAATTATTTATCAGGCTCTATGACAGCAATCTTAAAGAGAATACATGTATTAAAAAAAAAGGTTTAAAAAAGAACTCTTCTGAATTAAGAGGTGCCGTTCATGAATATTTTTATTTTGGAATACAAGTTTGATTATTTGAAATAAAATTAGACTAAAGGGGTCTGGACTAATTGGTAAATGTTGGCTGGAATGATGAATTATGGAGAAATGGAAGCTACACTGATAATGATGGAGACAGTGGACACTAGAATAATGGGGCTAGGTGTATAGAGTGGATTAGTGGACACTAGATTAATGGGGCTAGGTGTATAGAGTGGATTAGTGGACACTAGATTAATGGAGCTAGGTGTATGTAGTGGATTAGTGGACACTAGATTAATAGGGCTAGGTGTATAGAGTGGATTAGTGGAGACTAGATTAATGGAGCTAGGTGTATAGAGTGGATTAGTGGACACTAGATTAATGGGGCTAGGTGTATAGAGTGGATTAGTGGACACTAGATTAATGGAGCTAGGTGTATGGAGTGGATAAGTGGACACTAGATTAATGGGGCTAGGTGTATAGAGTGGATTAGTGGACACTAGATTAATGGGGTAGGTGTATAGAGTGGATTAATGGACACTGGATTAATGGGGCGAGGTGTATAGAGTGGATTAGTGGACACAAGATTATTGATGCTAGGTGTATAGAGTGGATTAGTGGACACTAGATTATTGATGGTAGGTGTATAGAGTGGATTAGTGGACACTAGATTAATGGGGCTATGTGTATAGAGTGGATTAGTGGACACTAGATTAATGGGGCTAGATGTATAGAGTGGAATAGTGGACACTAGATTATTAGGGTTAGGTGTATAGAGTGGATTAGTGGACACTAGATTAATAGGGCTAGGTGTATAGAGTGGATTAGTGGACACTAGATTAATGGGGCTAGATGTACAGAGTGGGTTAGTGGACACTAGATTAATGGGGTAGGTGTATAGAGTGGATAAGTGGATCATTGAATATTGTAATCTGGAGTATTAAATTGAGGTTAATGAAGAGTATGTAATTTAATGGGATCAGATAATTGATAATTGATAGAGTCTGAATTAGTGGACACTAGATTAATGGGGCTTGATGTATGGAATATGGATCGCAGACACTAGATTAACAAGATCTGGAATAATAAAGATGAAGTTAATGAAGGGTAAATTAATTGGGTACAGTTACCATGGTAATAAACTAATGGAGTCTGGATTAATGGGGGCTGGAATAATGTGGATTTAGAAGGACTAGACTAACAGGGTTGTACTTTTCATGACAAACTCTTAATCTGACATAATTAAGGTATTAAATATGACTTAATTCTTAAAACAAAATAAAATATCACGGTGAACAAATAAAGATTTGCAATGTTAATCTTAGTTTTGGAATGTTTCAGATTAATCGTGATTTTGCTTTTTAGCTCACCTGGACCGAAGGTCCGGTGAGCTTATGCCATGGTGCGGCGTCCGTCGTCCGTCATCCGTCGTCCGTCAACATTTGCTTCAAATTGCTACTAGTCAAAAAGTTCTTATTGGATTTTGACCAAATATGGTCAGAAACATCCTTGGCAGAAGGGGATCAGATTTTGCATAAATGGTGACTCTGACCCCCAAGGGGCCTGAGGGGTGGGGCCCAATAGGGGAAATTGAGGCAATTTCTTTAAATCGCTACTAGTCATAAAGTTATGAATGGATTTGAACCCAATTTGGTCAGAAACATCCTTCGGGGAAGGGGAACAGATTTTGCATAAATGGTGACTCTAACCCCCAAGGGGCCAAAGGGGCGGGGCCTAATGGGGAAATAGAAGTAATTTCTTCAAATCGCTACTAGTCATAAAGTTATGAAAGGATTTGAACCCAATTTAGTCAGAAACATTCTTGGGGGAAGGGGAACAGATTTTGCATAAATGGTGACTCTGACCCCTGAGGGGCCAAATGGGCAGGGCCCCATAGGGGAAAAAAAAGAGGTCATTCTTTCAAATCGCTACTCGTCATAAAGTTATGAATGGATTTGAACCCAATTTGGTGAGAAACATCCTTGGGGAAGGGGAACAGATTTTGCATAAATGGTGACTCCAACCCCTGAGGGGCCAAATGGGCAGGGCCCAATAGGAGAAATAGAGGTAATTCCTTCAAATTGCTACTAGTCATAAAGTTAAGAAAGGATTTGAACCCAATTTGGTCAATAACATCATTGGGGGAAGAGGAACAGATTTTGCATAAATGGTGACTCTGACCCGCGAGGGGTCAAAGGGGCGGGGCCCCATAGGGGAAATAGAGGTAATTCCTTTAAATCGCTACTAGTCATAAAGTTATGAAAGGATTTGAACCCAATTTGGTCAGAAACATCATTGGGGGAAGGGGAACAGATTTTGCATAAATGGTGACTCTGACCCCTGAGGGGCCAAATGGGCAGGGCCCCATAGGGGAAAAAAAAGAGGTCATTCTTTCAAATCGCTACTCGTCATAAAGTTATGAATGGATTTGAACCCAATTTGGTGAGAAACATCCTTGGGGAAGGGGAACAGATTTTGCATAAATGGTGACTCCAACCCCTGAGGGGCCAAATGGGCAGGGCCCAATAGGAGAAATAGAGGTAATTCCTTCAAATTGCTACTAGTCATAAAGTTAAGAAAGGATTTGAACCCAATTTGGTCAATAACATCATTGGGGGAAGAGGAACAGATTTTGCATAAATGGTGACTCTGACCCGCGAGGGGTCAAAGGGGCGGGGCCCCATAGGGGAAATAGAGGTAATTCCTTTAAATCGCTACTAGTCATAAAGTTATGAAAGGATTTGAACCCAATTTGGTCAGAAACATCATTGGGGGAAGGGGAACAGATTTTGCATAAATGGTGACACTGACCCGCGAGGGGCCAAAGGGACAGGGCCCCATAGGGGGAAATACAAGTAATTTCTTCAAATTGCTACTAGTCATAAAGTTATGAATGGATTTGAACCAAATTTGGTCAGAAACATCATTTGGGGAAGAGGAACAGATTTGAATTGAACATGAACATGAACATTATTTTGACATGTGGTCTAATCCAACCAGGTGAGCGATACAGGCCCCATGGGCCTCTTGTTTATTGTATGAAAGAGAAAATTGTTAAAGAGAATAACTATACATACAGTCTGTGACTACATTAGCTTCAGTATATAGAAATATTTCACAGTTTTGTTGTAGATATTTCCAAAATTGTTGTGATTTGTTACTAATTTATGATATACCTGTAGTTTATATGAGTTGCCTCCCCTAGCTTGTAAAGTAACAATGAGTTGTCTCCCCTAGCTTGTAAAGTAACAATGAGTTGTCTCCCCTAGCTTGTAAAGTAACAATGAGTTGTCTCCCCTAGCTTATAAAGTAACAATGAGTTGTCTCCCCTAGCTTGTAAAGTAACAATGAGTTGTCTCCCCTAGCTTGTAAAGTAACAATGAGTTGTCTCCCCTAGCTTGTAAAGTAACACATGGAATTTCTGTCCCTCAGGTTCTTTCCCTCAGGGTTGTGCTGCATTTAAGACAATCTCTCCAAACATAGAACTGGAGGAATCAGGGATCAAGGATGACTCAGGGATGCAGGATGTCCAATATACAGAGGTATTATTAAGTGGTTGTGACACTTTACATACTGTTTATGGGTGAAGGAGTTATTTCAAAGTTAACTTCAAAAGAAACGAAAATGATATATCTTTCAAACTTATCTGATATATCATTAAAATAAGAGTTCTTTTATGGAACTCTTCTCTTAAAGGAGGTACATTTCACAGTTTGGTAATATAAGTGTCCTTAGATGTTCTGTACAACATTCTGTACGACATTCTCTTCAACATTTCATTGATAATTTCCTTTATAGGAGACCATGGTTCAGTTCCTGGAACAAGCTGCAAATGCCATGGAGCTGGCAGAACGATATGAAATCCTAGGGGAAATCTACCGATTGATCATACCGATTTATGAATTCTCACGTGACTATGAGGTAAGAAATTATCAGTGTTCTCATCAATCTAATTAAAAAACTAGATGGTCATTTTCACTACGTTGCATGAACATCTAACAACATCGCATTAGGGGTCACGTCAGGATGACTTTTTCGATTAACCAATCATATTAGTACTTACAGAATCTTGGAATTGAATTGCGTATGTGCGAAATAGCATGACTAGAGTGCAAAGCTTGCATAATCTGTCAATCTATTTCAAGTCATTTGTCCAACGAAGATTATAGCTATATACATGCTCGACCAAAATGGCTAGCTTCAGATGCTTGCGAACGATGACATTGAAAAATTGACAATTCGACCTGAAAGTGAAATATTGAGAGAACAAAGGTCACCAGAATGTGACCCCTTATGCGAAGTCGTTAGATGGTCATGTAACGTAGTGGGAATGAGCATCTATATTTTGATTAGAATGTGTCTCGTCCACAAAATTTGATGCTTCTACAAGTTATTTGAATCATCATGGAAATGATCATGGAAATTAAAAAAGGAAACAGGAAATTTCTCACACAAATAGGCAGCAAAGAATTAAAAATTATGTAAAAAAAATGAGAAACTTAAATTCCTATGAAAGATTCCAATTCGACTGAGGTTGGAAACTAATTGACATTCTTACATACAAAATTCTCCTGTACTTATGAAATTTTCAAAACTCCCTTGAGACTAACCTTTTTAGGATGCAACTGGACATAGAGTCAGACGATGTCTACCAATATAAGAAAGCCTAATTTGATTTTGTTTCCAGCGTCTGTCCACAGGATATAGTCACTTGGCCCAGGCGTACAGGCAGGTTGTTGAGGTGACGATATCGGGTAGACGCCTCCTCGGCAAGTACTTCAGGGTAGCCTTCTATGGCCAGGTAAGTTCTGAAAGGGAAGTCATCTCCACGTTATTGGTAATTTTCTAAAGCTCAATTATCTTTTGTTTTCCATTCTGATAAAATATAACATTTCAGTCAAGATACAAAGGTCATATTATGGTAATTATTACTGATTAAAAATAGCCATATACTGCATAACATGAAATGATTGTGTGTACTTGCTTTCATGGTTTGGTGCGTTAAAATAATTTCGTGGGTACAAACTTTTGGGGTTAGTCCATGTAACAGTAATATAACAATGATACAACAATAATGTAACAGTAATACATACAAAAATATTGGTTGGTTTGATATTTGTGCTCCTATAGCAGCCACAAAAATAATGAAAGTTTATACACAACGAATGTTTCATGTTATACTGTATATAATTAAGTATTCCCTGATCTGAGGGTTGGCGTGTATATTTGTGTTAATCTCTGATCTGAGGGTTGAAGTGTATATTTGTGTTAATCTCTATCTGAGGGTTGGCGTGTATATTTGTGTTACTGATCTGAGGGTTGACGTGTATATTTGTGTTAATCTCTATCTGAGGGTTGGTGTGTATATTTGTGTTAATCTCTATCTGAGGGTTGGTGTGTATATTTGTGTTAATCTCTATCTGAGGGTTGGTGTGTATATTTGTGTTAATCTCTATCTGAGGTTGGCGTGTATATTTGTGTTAATCTCTGATCTGAGGGTTGGTGTGTATATTTGTGTTAATCTCTATCTGAGGGTTGGCGTTTATATTTGTATTAATCTCTGATCTGAGGGTTGGCGTGTATATTTGTATTAATCTCTATCTGAGGGTTGGCGTGTATGTTTGTGTTAATCTCTGATCTGAGGGTTGGTGTGTATATTTGTGTTAATCTCTATCTGAGGGTTGGTGTGTATATTTGTGTTAATCTCTATCTGAGGGTTGGTGTGTATATTTGTGTTAATCTCTATCTGAGGGTTGGCGTGTATATTTGTGTTAATCTCTATCTGAGGGTTGGTGTGTATATTTGTGTTAATCTCTATCTGAGGGTTGGTGTGTATATTTGTATTAATCTCTATCTGAGGGTTGGTGTGTATATTTGTGTTAATCTCTATCTGAGGGTTGGCGTGTATATTTGTGTTAATCTCTATCTGAGGGTTGGTGTGTATATTTGTGTTAATCTCTATCTGAGGGTTGGTGTGTATATTTGTATTAATCTCTATCTGAGGGTTGGTGTGTATATTTGTATTAATCTCTATCTGAGGGTTGGCGTGTATATTTGTGTTAATCTCTATCTGAGGGTTGGCGTGTATATTTGTGTTAATCTCTATCTGAGGGTTGGTGTGTATATTTGTGTTAATCTCTATCTGAGGGTTGGTGTGTATATTTGTATTAATCTCTATCTGAGGGTTGGCGTGTATATTTGTGTAAATCTCTATCTGAGGGTTGGCGTGTATATTTGTATTAATCTCTATCTGAGGGTTGGCGTGTATATTTGTGTTAATCTCTATCTGAGGGTTGGTGTGTATATTTGTGTTAATCTCTATCTGAGGGTTGGCGTGTATATTTGTGTTAATCTCTATCTGAGGGTTGGTGTGTATATTTGTATTAATCTCTATCTGAGGGTTGGCGTGTATATTTGTGTTAATCTCTATCTGAGGGTTGGTGTGTATATTTGTATTAATCTCTATCTGAGGGTTGGTGTGTATATTTGTATTAATCTCTATCTGAGGGTTGGCGTGTATATTTGTGTTAATCTCTATCTGAGGGTTGGCGTGTATATCTGTGTTAATCTCTGATCTGAGGGTTGGCGTGTATATTTGTGTTAATCTCTATCTGAGGATTGGTGTGTATATTTGTGTTAATCTCTATCTGAGGGTTGGTGTGTATATTTGTGTTAATCTCTATCTGAGGGTTGGTGTGTATATTTGTATTAATCTCTATCTGAGGGTTGGCGTGTATATTTGTATTAGTCTGTGATCTGAGGTTGGCGTGTATATTTGTGTTAATCTCTATCTGAGGGTTGGCGTGTATATTTGTGTTAATCTCTATCTGAGGGTTGGCGTGTATATTTGTGTTAATCTCTGTTCACTACAATTTTATTTTCTTATTTTACTCTCATCTGTTGCAGTCTTACTTTGACGAGGAAGACGGTAAGGAATACCTTTACAAGGAACCCAAAGTCACCAGTCTGGCCGAGATTTGTGAACGTCTCGAAAAGATGTATGGCGAGAAATATGGTCATGACAACGTAAAACTTATCAAAGATTCCAAAAAGGTGGGCAGATATTATCGTCTAGGTCAAGTAAAAAATATATTGGAATTTTTATCATAATTCATTGTATGTGTTCCATGAATGTCTTAGACTTAATATTATACGGAATTTATTGAATTCTTCATAATTTGATGTGTCTCAAACCTAATATCATTTTACCCAAGTGTAAAATTCTATCTATCACATAAACTCATATTCATGTGAAAACTGTACAGTTATTTTCTCTATAAAATAGGTAGTTTTTGGCCTGGAGAGGATATTTATCACCACAAAAATAAACTAGTGATATATTTATTATGTCAGATAAGTATCATTACACTTGTGTCATACAATATTTATTATAAAGATGTATTAGATCACAGAAAAGACCAGTTATGTCATAAGTATATTACACTGATAAATATATATCAATAATAACAAAACACATAAACATCGTTTTACAGGTAAACCCTGCAGAACTCGACACAAAGTTTGCCTACATACAGGTGATACATGTGACTCCATACTTCGAGGAAAAGGAACTACAACGTCGTGTTACCGAGTTTGAGAAAAACAACAATATAAAACGATTTATGTTTGAGACCCCATTCACAAAGAATGGGAAAGCTCATGGTGAAATTCATGAACAGTGTAAACGGAGGACGATACTCACAAGTAAGTAAAAAAAGTTATCGTCTTGGGACAGGTTATCTCCCCTTCTCAATAATCTCCTCAAGTCAAAATAAATCCCACCACTGAATTATCTCTCCTTATCAGATGTTGGACATATTCTCTCTTCATAAAATAATGCACAGGAATCGAAATAAAATAATCGAAAACTGGGGATAATCTCTCATTTACGGAATTCTTGTCTTTTGAAATGTGTTAAAGTGTCAGTGAGATGTTAGGTCACTGGCTTATTTATCCAATTTCATTTTGAAGTATGTAAACAAATTTGATTAATTTACTTTTTAAGTTTATTGAAGCTTTGGTGAATAAATTAGAAAAAAAGAGGTTATGTCAATCATTGGATAAGTCAGCAATACTGATAGTTATGTCAATTGTTTGATAAGGCAGCAATACTGATATTGATGTGTCGGATGAGGCAGCAATACTGATATTTATGTGTCGGATGAGGAAGCTATACTGATGTTGATGTCAATATTCCAGCCTCTCATGCATTCCCGTTTGTAAAGAAAAGGATCGAGATTGTGGATCGTAAGGAGATGGTTCTGACTCCGATTGAGGTAGCAATCGACCAAATGCAATCTAAAGTCCTCGACATGAGGGAAGTGGTGAACTTGTCACGGCCCGACTCGAAAAAACTACAACTTCGCCTTCAGGGCAGTGTCAGTGCCCAGGTAGGTAGTGCCTATATGGTAACCTTGGAGACAGAGAAGCAGTGGTCTATAAGATATGTCAATACTGTTTTAAGTCGTTATAGTCGGAGAGTAAACATTTTGCAGATATGTGTTGGTGTAAAATTATTTAAATGTACATGTTGAAATATTCTCATTTGTCTTAGAAATCTGTGTACTTTATCTGTCCACAAACAAATCCCCTGCCTACAAATAATCCCTCATCTTCAGTTGTTTTTTTTGCAGAATCATTGATTTTAAAATAGCAAGTGAAAAATGGTTCTTATATAAGCCCTCCCCAAACTTTAATTCTAAACTTTTACACTAGAGCGTTTGGGGCTGAAGGATGAATATGTTAACATCAGTAATAGTTAGATACAAGAAAGAGACATTCCTGATATATAAGGTATTTAAAGGGTTTAGTTTGCCGTTCAGATTGGAAAAATACTCATTGTTTAACACCTTGGATTACAGGTAAATGCGGGACCGTTGGCCTACGCCCAGGCCTTCCTGGGTAAAGACAAGATCACTTCCTTCCCTATTGACCATGTGGACTCACTCAAGGATGTCTTTAGGTACGTCTTGATGTTGCCATGGAAACCATTATCATTTAATCGACTTGCAAACATTATAATGTACATAGTTACATAATTAATAGCCAATAAATATATATAATTTGAGTCATTATTACAGCTCGATAAAAAGGTTTTTATCTATTTTCAATATGTTTAACCTGTAAAATATATATTATCATAGGTTATTTGCCTGCTGACATTATTTAACCTTTGAACTCTGACCTTGTACCCGATAGGGAGTTCGTAGGTGTGTGTAATGATGCGCTCGATCTCAACATGACGTTGATAACAACGGAACAGAAGGAATACCACGAGTCTCTGTGTGCTGGCTTCCAGGAAATCGTCACAAAACTTTCCGAGTTATTTGGAGAAAAGGTAAAGTGTGATATGTTTAAAAAAAAAAATTTGATTTCTGCTTCGTTTGGCGAATCCTTCTATTTCATTCATGTTTATTTCTTTACCAGGTTTTAATTTTATACAAACTATTTTGGTTCCTATATTACATTTTTGTCTGTGATAGAACAAGTATGGTGTACAAGTAGGCTTTAGGTCATCTGAGATGAAGTCTCAAGCGGCCAGTTCTTATCGCTTTTTGTCAGTCGTTTTCTGTAGTGCAGTGTGTGTCCGTAAACAATTTACATTCTTGACTTCTTCTCAGGTGTAGGGCAAAAAGGGGTCAACTTGACAGAAATATGTTAAAGCTTTGGTGACTGTTAATGCCCATGGGCCTATTGTTATTCTTTTCTGAGTCAATAAGTTAAGAATCTGTGTGTACTTTTCACTTTTACGATGTTGAAAATTAAATTTAAGACATTGTCAACATTAAGATAATGCCTTTTAATTGATCTATAAATGATTTATCTGTTCCTGGATCTATGGCTTGAATCAAATTGAGGACAGCTATTTCTCACCATCATATTTTTTTGAGTGATGGAAACATTTTGACACAGAATAACAGTCTTTATTATAAAAACAAGTTTCGGAGGTCATTTTGAATTGGAGAATTTTCCACACATTACCTGAAAAAGATAATCCTAGAGGAATATGATTAATACTTCCCTTTTCTAGAAATTACTGTTTCTTTGGTGTGACTCAATTGTGAATGTTGTTGGCCCATTTCAGTTGCTAAGTAATAATGGTACTATACAGAAGAGGTGAGATGCCGTAGAGTACTGGAGTTTTCTCCGTTGTTTGTTACCTACTAACAGATGCCATCTTGTACGACTTACTGTACAGTGTATTGTCTATTTCACAGAGGATTATTTCACTACGTTCCCTCCCAAAAAAATGGAAAGAAAAGAAATAAAAGATTTCATTGCAAGGCGAAGCTTGTAAGAATGATCAATTTTTGATGGTTTTTGGTAAAGCTTGAAATCTTCATATTTATTTCAGTGTTGGGGGGGATTTTACCCCTATTAATTTGTTCCACTAATGGGGAAATTAAACCCCTGAAAATTTGTTCCGGAAAAAAGTTACAAAAGTATTGTGTTACTGGGTGAAATAAGAAAACACTCTACAGTAGTTAATCACTGATTTGCTTGAACTGCACATATTAATGTATTGCTTACTTTTCAGGATATTTAAATTTGATGTAATAATCAAATACTTTTTGTATGTAAAATAAGACATTTTGTCATCTTTTTGCATTACATTATAACTTAGAAAAATACTGTGTTTTTTCTGTTAATTTGATGATAAATAGGTTTTATTTATGTGAACCATTGTATAAACAAACATATCTTTTACTCAATTACAGTAATTTCAGAAGATTGGGTACCACCAACTTAAGATAAATTATTTACATAGAAAATGTTAGGAAATAAATATTTTAATCTACATTTTATAGCTGCATTCCATTTAAATGCATCTGGCAGTATAAGGAATATTGTATTGAAGTAAAAACAATCATATATTCTGGCAGAATTATGCGTAAATTGTTCAGACAATGTACACGATTTGTGTTTAGTATTGCTAGACTTGCACAAGTTCCAAACTCACATTGTTCTGCATTTTCAAAGTATCCTCTTAATCAAATTTATTATATTGTTTAGCTTCAAACATATTTTATCGATATACATATATATATAATATTTATAAATAAAATGGGTTGAATATATTCTTTTCCTGTGACCTTGACCAACTCTGAAGGTCAAATGTATTAAGTTTGTTTAGTTTTGTTGTGTTCATTATTAATATGGTAATTGGATTTTACACAATTCTTTGGTAATATTCTTTTATTTTCTGTCTGTGTATTAGTTACTGTGTATTAATTACATCTAGACTTTCCATTAATATTTTGTTACGTCTCTACATTAAAATAGTTTTCAAATTTCTTGTTTCTGTCTTACGATACACATTATCTCCTGTCCTTAAATATTTGCCAGATTCACATTTTATCATTTTTAGCAAACAAAAAATTTTGATTTTCCTTACAAAATGCATCCTTGCTGTTTCAAGTTTTTCATAAAATTGTGAAAGATAACTCACTACAGTTATTTTCCAATCTAACCCTTTGGCCTTCAATACTGTTTTTAGGCCTTTTAGGCTGATGGCATTAAGACACCATGAGCAACTATGGAGAATTTATCATTAAATTTCAAAATTATTTACTTTAAAACAACAGAATACCCTGGGTCACTGGACTGTCTGAATACCTCCCCCATTATAGTCACAGGACTGTCTGAATACCTCTCCCACTATAGTCACTGGACTGTCTGAATACCTCCCCCACTATAGTCACTGGACTGTCTGAATACCTCCCCCACTATAGTCACTGGACTGTCTGAATACCTCTCCCACTATAGTCACTGGACTGTCTGAATACCTCCCCCACTATAGTCACTGGACTGTCTGAATACCTCCCCCACTATAGTCACTGGACTGTCTGAATACCTCCCCCACTATAGTCACTGGACTGTCTGAATACCTCTCCCACTATAGTCACTGGACTGTCTGAATAACTCTCTCACTATAGACACTGGACTGTCTGAATACCTCTCCCACTATAGTCACTGGACTGTCTGAATACCTCTCTCACTATAGTCACTGGACTGTCTGAATACCTCTCCCACTATAGTCACTGGACTGTCTGAATACCTCTCCCACTATAGTCACTGGACTGTCTGAATACCTCTCCCACTATAGTCACTGGACTGTCTGAATACCTCTCCCACTATAGTCACTGGACTGTCTGAATAACTCTCTCACTATAGACACTGGACTGTCTGAATACCTCTCCCACTATAGTCACTGGACTGTCTGAATACCTCTCTCACTATAGACACTGGACTGTCTGAATACCTCTCCCACTATAGTCACTGGACTGTCTGAATACCTCTCCCACTATAGTCACTGGACTGTCTGAATACCTCTCCCACAATAGTCACTGGACTGTCTGAATACCTCTCCCACTATAGTCACTGGACTGTCTGAATACCTCTCCCACAATAGTCACTGGACTGTCTGAATACCTCCCCCACTATAGTCACTGGACGGTCTGAATACCTCTCCCACTATAGTCACTGGACTGTCTGAATACCTCTCTCACTATAGTCTCTGGACTGTCTGAATACCTCCCCCACTATAGTCACTGGACTGTCTGAATACCTCTCCTACTATAGTCACTGGACTGTCTGAATACCTCTCCCACTATAGTCACTGGACTGTCTGAATACCTCTCCCACTATAGTCACTGGACTGTCTGAATACCTCCCCCACTATAGTCACTGGACTGTCTGAATACCTCCCCCACTATAGTCACTGGACTGTCTGAATACCTCTCTCACTATAGTCACTGGACTGTCTGAATACCTCTCCAACTATAGTCACTGGACTGTCTGAATACCTCCCCCACTATAGTCACTGGACTGTCTGAATACCTCTCCCACTATAGTCACTGGACTGTCTGAATACCTCTCCCACTATAGTCACTGGACTGTCTGAATAACTCTCTCACTATAGTCACTGGACTGTCTGAATACCTCCCCCACTATAGTCACTGGACAGTCTGAATACCTCCCTCACTATAGTCACTGGACTGTCTGAATACCTCTCCCACTATAGTCACTGGACTGTCTGAATAACTCTCTCACTATAGTCACTAGACTGTCTGAATACCTCCCCCACTATAGTCACTGGACAGTCTGAATACCTCCCTCACTATAGTCACTGGACTGTCTGAATACCTCTCTCACTATAGTCACTGGACTGTCTGAATACCTCCCCCACTATAGTCACTGGACTGTCTGAATACCTCTCTCACTATAGTCACTGGACTGTCTGAATACCTCCCCCACTATAGTCACTGGACTGTCTGAATACCTCTCCCACTATAGTCACTGGACTGTCTGAATACCTCCCCCACTATAGTCACTGGACTGTCTGAATACCTCCCCCACTATAGTCACTGGACTGTCTGAATACCTCCCCCACTATAGTCACTGGACTGTCTGAATACCTCCCCCACTATAGTCACTGGACTGTCTGAATACCTCTCTCACTATAGTCACTGGACTGTCTGAATACCTCTCTCACTATAGTCACTGGACTGTCTGAATACCTCTCCCACTATAGTCACTGGACTGTCTGAATACCTCTCCTACTATAGTCACTGGACTGTCTGAATACCTCCCCCACTATATGACATTACAACAGAATACCCTAGGTATCTGGACTGTTCTTGAGTAAACATTCAAATTGAGTATGTATTTATTATATCAGTTTTAGGTGAACTGATTCATTCTTTTTAAGAATGATCACATAAAAAGTCAAAGTTTGAAAGAAAGTGATATTTTCATCTTTATAACAGAATGACATAGTCAATTTTAGGTAGACCTGTATATCATTAAGTAAATTTTAGGTAGACCTATATTATCATTTGAGCAGTACGCGTCACTGTGTGAATCTGTGTGCAGCATGACGTCATGTAGATTAGTGATAAAAGTATATTGCTGTTTTTGTCATGATTATATGACACTGTTTTTTCTATTTTATGTTAATAGACTTTTATATGTGTTTGATAATTTATAATACAGTGGAACTTCGTTAACTCGAACTCGGATAACTCGAATACCCCGCTTAACTCGAAGTACCTCGCCGGTCCCGGCCGAATTCTCTCTTTATCTTAGTAAAAAAAACTCGGAAAATTCGAATTCGGATAACTCGAAAAACTCGGATAATACGAAGTAAAAATTTGGTCCCAACAATAAAAATCCTACTTGAAATGTTCGAATAACTCGAAGTATAATTTTCGTCGATCGGTGGCAAACGCCGACATTTTTTAAGAGCTAAATTCCGTTTGTAATATACCGAACATATCGGCACTACTAACCTACATGCTATTATAAGTGTTTCATAAATTCATAAAAGAAATTGTCGGTTGAATCTTATAACAACAAGTCTTGGTGATAAAAAGTACTGCTTTACTTACATCAGGTAATTTCCCAAGGCGGTCGCCGATATCAGTACACACGATAGTCAACAACTCATCTACCCGTTCGCTCAAGCGGAACTAATCTCTGACACACCGGTAGATCTACCCGGCTGATGTTTTTACAGGTGTAGAAATGACACCGTCACCGGCGCCTATTAAATCTTTAAACTGCTGAAACAATAGCGTAATTACTGCCGAGGTGTTCAGGGTACAACTGTAACGGTCAGTGCTGTCTATTAAATCGGATAAAACGCCAACTCAGTTACAGTAACATTTTATACGCACATGCGCAGCCCAACTTCCGGTGCTAATACACATGGAAATGGCGTGGTTATCAATAAAAAGTAAGTAGGCCGATCAAACAGTATTTTATATATGTCCAATAAAAGGTAATGGTTCTGTTACGTTTTGTATGCAATCTGTGTTAAACTTAAACGGTTATTTGTTTTGCCATTAATGACTTGTTATTTTGTCGAATTCCGTTTTAACGTTTACCTTTTGCAAACATGACTTGCACATCAGATCGTTATTGAAGTGACTAAGTGAAAGAAACTTTATCATGACTGTATATCGGCAAAACTACACCAAATTACAAGTGACATAACGAAACATTACATATATATTTACATGTATTGACCAGTCTTCACACTAAACTGATGAGCGACAGAGCGAAGTTATAATGATTATATAATGTTGACAAATATTGACCAAACTTTTCACCAAAAACGATAACTCGCTTAATTCGAACACTCGGATAACTCGAAGTTTTTTCGTGGTCCCGTCGACTTCGAGTTAACGAAGTTCCACTGTAGTTCAAAGTTGAATGAAGCCAGAAAAAAAAATTGAAGTGATCTAGATGCTTGGTATTTCTACATTTTTTCTCGGTTTTGATAGTTACCTGATTTGATGAAAAAGACCTTTGTCACAATTAAATTCCAAAAATTAATCCAATTTAAATACAGTTTAGATTATTAATTCATAGTTAAGGGTGTATGTATGTACCTCTATAATTAAGGGTGTATGTACCTCTATAATTAAGGATGTATGTACCTCTATAATGAAGGATGTATGTACCTCTATAAATAAGGCTGTATGTACCTCTATGATTAAGGGTGTATGTATCTCTATAATTAAGGATGTATGTACCTCTATAATTAAGGGTGTATGTACCTCTATAATTAAGGGTGTATGTACCTCTATAATTAAGGGTGTATGTACCTCTATAATTAAGGGTGTATGTACCTCTATAATTAAGGTTGTATGTACCTCTATAATTAAGGATGTATGAACCTCTATAATTAAGGCTGTATGTACCTCTATAATTAAGGGTGTATGTACCTCTATAATTAAGGCTGTATGTACCTCTATAATTAAGGGTGTATGTACCTCTATAATTAAGGGTGTATGTACCTCTATAATTAAGGGTGTATTTACCTCTATAATTAAGGGTGTATGTACCTCTATAAATAAAGCTGTATGTACCTCTATAATTAAGGCTGTATATACCTCTATAATTAAGGGTGTATGTACCTCTATAATTAAGGATGTATGTACCTCTATAATTAAGGGTGTATGTACCTCTATAAATAAGGCTGTATGTACCTCTATAATTAAGGGTGTATGTACCTCTATAATTAAGGGTGTATGTACCTCTATAATTAAGGGTGTATGTACCTCTATAATTAAGGCTGTATGTACCTCTATAATTAAGGCTGTATGTACCTCTATAATTAAGGGAGTATGTACCTCTATAATGAAGGATGTATGTACCTCTATAATTAAGGATGTATGTACCTCTATAATTAAGGGTGTATGTACCTCTATAATTAAGGTTGTATGTACCTCTATAATTAAGGCTGTATGTACCTCTATAATTAAGGGTGTATGTACCTCTATAATTAAGGTTGTATGTACCTCTATAATTAAGGCTGTATATACCTCTATAATTAAGGCTGTATGTACCTCTATAATTAAGGTTGTATGTACCTCTATAATTAAGGCTGTATATACCTCTATAATTAAGGGTGTATGTACCTCTATAATTAAGGATGTATGTACCTCTATAATCAAGGGTGTATGTACCTCTATAATTAAGGGTGTATGTACCTCTATAATTAAGGCTGTATGTACCTCTATAATTAAGGGTGTATGTACCTCTATAATTAAGGGTGTATGTACCTATATAATTAAGGGTGTATATACCTCTATAATTAAGGGTGTATGCACCTCTATAATTAAGGGAGTATGTACCTCTATAATTAAGGGTGTATGCACCTCTATAATTAAGGGAGTATGTACCTCTATAATTAAGGGTGTATGTACCTCTATAATTAAGGGTGTATGTACCTCTATAATTAAGGCTGTATGCACCTCTATAATTAAGGCTGTATGCACCTCTATAATTAAGGGTGTATGCACCTCTATAATTAAGGGTGTATGTACCTCTATAATTAAGGGTGTATGTACCTCTATAATTAAAGGTGTATGTACCTCTATAATTAAGGGTGTATGTACCTCTATAATTAAGGGTGTATGCACCTCTATAATTAAGGGTGTATGTACCTCTATAATTAAGGGTGTATGCACCTCTATAATTAAGGGTGTATGTACCTCTATAATGAAGGATGTATGTACCTCTATAATTAAGGGTGTATGTACCTCTATAATTAAGGCTGTATGTACCTCTATAATTAAGGCTGTATGTACCTCTATAATTAAGGGAGTATGTACCTCTATAATGAAGGATGTATGTACCTCTATAATTAAGGATGTATGTACCTCTATAATTAAGGGTGTATGTACCTCTATAATTAAGGCTGTATGTACCTCTATAATTAAGGGAGTATGTACCTCTATAATGAAGGATGTATGTACCTCTATAATTAAGGGTGTATGTACCTCTATAATTAAGGCTGTATGTACCTCTATAATAAGGGTGTATGTACCTCTATAATTAAGGCTGTATGTACCTCTATAATTAAGGGAGTATGTACCTCTATAATGAAGGATGTATGTACCTCTATAATTAAGGATGTATGTACCTCTATAATTAAGGGTGTATGTACCTCAATAATTAAGGGTGTATGTACCTCTATAAATAAGGGTGTATGTGCCTTTATAGCTAGCATGTTTTATCATTATAGATTGATAAAAGATTGATATAAAACTGATTCTGTGGTATGTGTAACATTGCATTAGTGTTATTCACATTCAGTTTTGTTGTTTAGTTTAAAGAATTTGTTTTGTATATTCTGTCTAACAAACACTTAAACATATGGATATCAAAAAATAGAATGCTCAACTTAATTTCTGAAACTGATTTTCATGAAGCATTATGTACTGTTATAGGAGCATGTACATACCATTAATATCACTGTTGTTTGTCACTGTGATCATGGTCATTGTGATGTTTGTCACTGTGTTCGAGGTCATTGTAATGTTTGTCACTATGGTCAAGGTCATAGTGACAAGTATTTTAATCAGAAAGCATATGTACACTGTTTAAAAGAACATCTGGAATGAATATATGATATTTTACTTTAAAAGATAGTAGAAACTTTACAGATGTATCCTTTGTTATGCTTTTTACAGTGGTCTAAATTGTCATGTAATTGTATTTATCCTGTAATAAGCTCAGGGGCCATCCTATATTCTAACTCAACTCATGGGTATGGGTGTATGACTAGGCAGTGAAATTATATCTGTTGGCTTTCTACAAAACTGCAATTAACAGGGGGGCTTATTACTATGCATAGGCTTATTACCAGGTATGGACTTATTACCAGGCATGGACTTATTACCAGGCATGGACTTATTACCAGGCATGGGCTTTTTCCTCAATAAATATGGTACATGAAACACAAAATCACATCAAAACAAAACCAATTTTGCTATCAACTGCCCAAAATATGTTTATTTTTTAGATATCTTGATGAAATGCGGTAGACCGATGTGTAAACTGGAAGTCTGGACAGAAATCAAGCTAATAGATAATTAACTATTATCCTTAATTAATCATAAAATAGTGAGCTGTGTGATTAGGTATTTGACTTTCAACTGCCGTTTTACCTCTGGATTTAGTTTTTTGTAACCTTATGACCTCTGACCTTTGCAGATCCTGACCTCCACTGAAGCGGGATCACTGTCACAGCGTGGGTCCATGACAGTGTTTAACATTGTCAGCACAACTTCCTCCACCAGTTCAGCATGACTAAGGATCTGTTACCATGACAAGAAACGTAACCATCCACATCGGGGATCAAGTTCCACTTAACTGAGTTCATCACGAGAAAGTCATTCCCACTGAACATTTTGATGGATGGTGGTACATTAATGAGATGAATTTGAAGAGCTGGGAACGACTCCTAAATACTGGATATCTGTTAAATAAAGGCGGTGAACTACTTACGTAAACTTATTTAAATGCCAGCTTGTACCTGTGTGGTTAAAAAAAAATGATTAAAACAAGATGATGAAGGTTTTGCATTCTTGGTGCAGACACAAATTTTATTTTGGAACAATTGTAAAGTTTGTGATGTCAGAACAGGGAAAAAGATATTTCCACTGACGGCCAATGAAAAGACACTCTTTAATCATGTTTGAATAAGGAACAAAGAATTAGAAAATAGAATAATAGAATGAAATAGAAAAGTTGGGCCAGCCAATCAAATTGTAGCTTACTAACAGAACTAACCAATCAGATGTATGAATACAGTACACTAGAGTACAGGTGTGGTTGTCATGGTAACAGGATTTGAAAACATTTTAAAGCTAATTAGATGTTGTAATCAGTATGTGACTGGCTTTGATGTTTGCAAATATTGTTGGCTTGAACTGTTGTGGCAGGTGTTGAGTATGTGTTTATGTATGCATGAGTGGACCTATAGATGTAATTGTCATAAAGAATATATTTGTATGTTGCTTTTGTCTACAATAAAGAAAGGAGTGAATTCAATGGTGTAACTGATCCCAGATTAAACTACCTGCATTTTTTTTAAAAAACTTCTGATTAATCTTTCTTTTCTTTTTTTTTCTTTTTTTTTTCTCCGCTGTACACTTATTTCCTGTGTTCGAAATTTACTGCTGAACTACAATTTTTGTAATGATCCACTTTTTGTAAGCACATTTTTTGTTGGACCAATTGGTTGAAAAATGACATCTTGTATTTTGAACCCTTCACTGATTTTCTCTTGGATGGTTGTAAGAGACGTCTCTAAAAATTAGAAAATGTAAAATTTTTGTGTTCCATTTTTTCTGCACTTGTTAAAACAGATCAACTTGGAATATTTTGATTTTGTGCACAGTCCAATTTCTGTCCTCCAGATTTTTCCAGTATTTCCCCGGGATATGTGTCATTTTTTCTGATACCTCCCTACTGGCCACTGACAGCTGATAATCAAAATGTCTTTGGAACTAGTTTTAAAATTTAAATTGTGTTTGTTATAAGTTGCTGCACATGTATTTAATGCAATCTGTTTTTGATCAGTATACCATGTCAGACTTTTACCTCAACCTTTGAATTACTCAATCAATGTGATAGCACAATTTTCTCCATAATTCTATCTCTTATTACTTAGATGTAGTTGCCTCCTCTAGCTGTTCTGATGCTGTAGCACCAGTTACATACAGAATGGAACAGATTTACTTTCCATTAGACTGACCAGACTGTTCCTTTTTATTTCAAACAGTTTTATCGATCTGCAGAAATATGTATAAAAGAATATGCTTTATAGTTTTGTACATACAAGAGTTGTCTACCCTTTTTGTAGTTAGAGTAACAGTGCACTTTTCAATAATTGATAAAAGAAAAGAAAAATCCAATTTTTTGAGAAAATTCAGTAATGTGAAATATTGTTTGTTTTGCACAGTAACATTCTCATTAATGAGTAAAAAATGTTTTTGTTGGTAAAATCATTGTATGACTTAATCATCATATATGGATGCTCATTAAATTTCCATGTAAAACCTTAGATCTTAATGACAGAACAATATTACCTATACTTGTATGCTGTTATATTGTATGGTGCTGTTTTTGTAGTTATAATACTGTCAAGTAAATCCATATGAAAGCTCCCCCAACACTCTATCCAGGAGCTCCTGGTCTCTCTGAACAGGTCAGCTTTCCATCACTCTGTCCAGTAGCTCCCAGTCACTCGATCCTGGAGCTCAAGGGGCTATATCAGAGCTGTACAGTCATCCACCACAAAGACTCATTTGCTCCCCACCACAGATTTACTCAATATTGTTATCTGTCGTTATTCCCAGTTACCAGGTCTCTGTTCCATCAGATTTCACTTGTGATTAACATCAAGTTTTATTTGTCAGGGGGAAGTGTGACATCATCAGATATTGTGATGGAAGTAGACCACTTCAGACCTCCCTGGTCTAACGAGAAATGTTCCCATTCGTAGTGACAGATCTTTACAGCTATTTTAGTCTTGTATTGTGAAAATAAACATTCAGAATTTACAGAAAATCTGCCATAATATTGATATGCATACTGTAAACTGACCTATTGTCTGTCAGTTTGTATGTGGTATACCTGTTGGGTGTGTACCTGACTGAATCCCCTTACGTCTGTACCTGACTGAATCCCCTTACGTCTGTACCTGACTGAACCCCCTTACATCTGTACCTGACTGAATCCCCTTACCTCTGTACCTGACTGAATCCCCTTACGTCTGTACCTGACTGAATCCCCTTACGTCTGTACCTGACTGAATCCCCTTACCTCTGTACCTGACTGAATCCCCTTACATCTCTACCTGACTGAATCCCCTTACCTCTGTTCCTGACTGAATCCCCTTACCTCTGTACCTGACTGAATCCCCTTACATCTGTACCTGACTGAATCCCCTTACCTCTGTACCTGACTGAATCCCCTTACCTCTGTACCTGACTGAATCCCCTTACCTCTGTACCAGACTGAATCCCCTTACCTCTGTACCTGACTGAATCCCCTTACATCTCTACCTGACTGAATCCCCTTACCTCTGTTCCTGACTGAATCCCCTTACCTCTGTACCTGACTGAATCCCCTTACATCTCTACCTGACTGAATCCCCTTACCTCTGTACCTGACTGAATCCCCTTACCTCTGTTCCTGACTGAATCCCCTTACCTCTGTACCTGACTGAATCCCCTTACGTCTGTACCTGACTGAATCCCCTTACCTCTGTACCTGACTGAACCCCCTTACCTCTGTACCTGACTGAATCCCCTTACCTCTGTACCTGACTGAATCCCCTTATGTCTGTACCTGACTGAATCCCCTTACGTCCGTACCTGACTGAATCCCCTTACCTCTGTACCTGACTGAATTCCCTTACCTTGCTTTTACTAGAAATACTTCTATGTTGGACGTTTTCTGTGTTTGAATGAAGCAGTTGATAGAAACAAATTGTCTTCCATGTTCATTACTAAATA
Organism: Pecten maximus; assembly: GCF_902652985.1. Lineage (NCBI taxonomy): Eukaryota > Metazoa > Mollusca > Bivalvia > Pectinida > Pectinidae > Pecten > Pecten maximus. The sequence continues at coordinate 17,575,104 of NC_047028.1, forward strand.
TCTCTCAGGCCCTGAATCTGTATTACAGAGCATCACACAGGCCCTGAATCTGTATTACAAAGCATCACATGTACACATGCCTTGTATTACAGATTATCATAGATGCCATATATATTTTACACTACATCATTTAGGCCCTGAATCTGTATTTCAGAACAGCAAACAGGCTATAGATACAGAATCTGTATCACATTTAGCCTCTCACAGGCCCTGATTATGTATCATTTAAGAGCATCACATACAGGCCCTGAATATGTATTTCAGAGTATCAAACTCTAGGTTCTTCAACCAACCGTGGTTTATGCTTTCTGGAAAACGACCAACCTTTTTTAGCCCATATTCCTTGGTATGATCTGTGATTTTAAAGAATTTGGTTCTTCAGAACGGTCATTTACTATTGCAATGGTTTGTTCCTCGGAACAGGCATTGACAATATATAACAATGGTTTGTCCCTCAGAATGGTTGGTGACAATATATAACAATGGTTTGTCCCTCAGAATGGTTGGTGACAATATATAACAGTGGTTTGTCCCTCAGAATGGTTGGTGACAATATATAACAGTGGTTTGTCCCTCAGAATGGTTGGTGACAATATACAAATGTATAACAATGGTTTGTCCCTCAGAACAGTTGGTGACAATATATGACAATGGTTTGTCCCTCAGAACAGTCGGTGACAATAGATAACAATGGTTTGTCCCTCAGAACAGTCGGTGACAATATATAACAATGGTTTGTCCCTCAGAATGGTTGGTGATAATAGATAACAATGGTTTGTCCCTCAGAACAGTCGGTGACAATATATAACAATGGTTTGTCCCTCAGAATGGTTGGTGACAATATATAACAGTGGTTTGTCCCTCAGAATGGTTGGTGACAATATATAACAATGGTTTGTCCCTCAGAATGGTTGGTGACAATATATAACAGTGGTTTGTCCCTCAGAATGGTTGGTGACAATATATAACAATGGTTTGTCCCTCAGAACAGTCGGTGACAATAGACATGTATAACAATGGTTTGTCCCTCAGAATGGTTGGGTTGATGACAATATATAACAATGGTTTGTCCCTCAGAATGGTTGGTGACAATATATAACAGTGGTTTGTCCCTCAGAATGGTTGGTGACAATATATAACAATGGTTTGTCCCTCAGAACAGTCGGTGACAATAGACATGTATAACAATGGTTTGTCCCTCAGAATGGTTGGTGACAATATACATGTATAACAAAAGTTTGTCCCTCAGAATGGTTGGTGACAATATATAACAATGGTTTGTCTCTCAGAACAATCGGTGACAATATACAATGTACATGTATGACAACGGTTTGTCCCTCAGAGCAGTAGGTGACAATATATATCAATGGTTAGTCCCTCAGAATGGTTGGGTTGATGACAATATATAACAATGGTTTGTCCCTCAGAATGGTTGGGTTGATGACAATATATAACAATAGAATATAAACAATGGTTGTATTGTAGGTGATGCTATAGCCTTTTGTATTTGATGTGCCTTTTATCAGTAAAACAAACTTTGTAGCTTGAAATCATAAGTCAGATTATAAAATTGATAAATCAATCATTTACCCTTTTTGTACATATACCATGTGTTTCTCAATAGGTCCAATGTTGTCTGCAATCTCAAAAATCTAATATTCTTTTGCTTGTATAACTTGACAGTCCAATATCTATTTACTAGGTGATCACAATTTGTGATTTTCTGGGTTTTTTAAACCCTGGCTGATATTATACATGGCAAATACATATTGTGAATTTATTACTAATGTGAAAATTAACTATTCGTAAAAGTTGATATTACTGCATGGTTCTAGCCTGGATGAGCTTTTGTCATGACGACTGATATTTTCTTTAATGTTTATGTAAGTCATCATGACAACTTCTGACAGATTATAGAGGATTGCCAATGCAGGTTGATTTAACCGAGAATTAAGTAGTTTTTGGGTCATAAGCTTAAAAAGCTGTTGTGTTTTGGGCAAAAAAACAGATAGAAATGATGATTACTTTAACAGAGACACATATTTGATGATGCTGGTTTAGGGTGATACAATTTAACAGACACATTTGATGATGCTGGTTTAGGGTGATACAATTTTAAATGTTCAGCTGATACTGTATTCCGGTGAAGAAATTGTGTTATGTAGGTTCTAGATCTATATCTTTATCGTTTTATACTATTTACGTTTATGCAAACTAATATCTTACACTGAAATTGGTGTCATATAAATACTTGTGATTTTAAATAAGTTGTACATTATTTCTTTTTCCTCTCCATAAGGTTGAGCTTTTTTAAAACTGTGATTACTAATACTTAAATGTCATATACATGATGGTGGAATATTGTCTAATATAACTTATACAAACCTGACATATAAAGACAACTTCTTACTATCAATTTGTCTCTATCTCCTTACTTTACAAAATATACCTAGCTTGATATACTTTTTCAAATTTTGCAAAATTGTTGTAATTCAAGACAAAATTAATGTAATTCAGAATGATTACCAGAAGCTAAAAGTGAAAACCATGTTAGAAATATTGTTAATTCCAATATTTTCTCAAAATAGATTTTTGGAAAATTCCTAATACATAATTGATTGATATAAGATTGTGTCACGCCCATGAGGCCAGTTTTGCTTCTCAGCTGAAAGACTGTAAGGCCATAATATCGGATGTAAAGCCTTTTAAATAGATAAATAAATATATAAGTAAATAATAGATAAATAAATAAACCATGTCAGGTTGTTATTTTCTCAGATTAAGCTTTAGAATCCTAGAAAGGGCATGTATACAAGGTTACAAGATATGACTTTGATATTTTATAAAGATTTAATGGGATATTTCAAAAAATATTTCACCACCATAAATCTTTGTTTAAAGTATAAAAATGTAACATTATAAGAGTAAAATATAATCAGATCTGGAAATGATATTCAAGAAATAATATTATGTAATATGGATATTCATGAGCATGGTTTGTTGTATGAATATTCATATTTAGTAACTATGTTGAGTGATATGAAACTTAATGATTTAATGAATGTGAACACAAATTTTGCCGATGGAAAAAGTATGTAGAATCAGTTATATTTAGATCCATTTCAAAGATTCCTTGAATCTATATGTGGAATGAATTTTCATCCTAACCAGGGTTAAAGGTTAAATGATAGGTCATATGTAAATCTGAAAGTCAAAAGAATCTATCAAATGCTTATCAATAACAACAAGTAAGAGTATATATAATACAAATGTATGAACATCTATAAGGTCAAAGGTCGAATCATATGAAAAGGTTAGAAGAAAGCTACATGTAGACCTTGTCCCCTGGAAAAGGTCACGAGAGAAAGTCATACTAATACATATACATTAGGTAATATTGATCATGAATATTCAGTGAGTTTTTTCATTTTCAATATTAGTATGCGAAAAGAACAAATAATAGATTCAAATACATTGTAACTGGAACACAGTTGCCATGAAAACAAGTGTTCAGGATATTTTTGATTTATAAACATTTGTGTTTATGTAGATCAGAAAGGTCAAATATTAATATTTTCAAAATTCAAGAGGTCATTGTTCATACATATTCATAATGGTAAGATACCAGTTGAAGAATTTCAAGAGTTCAGGCTTCATGTATCCATCATGCTTCATGTATCTCTCTCATTAGAATATTCTAATATCTTGCAATATCAGTCTAACAGGCAATATGTTAATTAGTCTGTATTCATATCATTTAAATATTTAAATAATTGTGTGAACTTGTGTAGTAAAATGGATATTTTTTAAGGTTATAGAAGTGTCAGTTCCTAAAAGGTAGAAACTTGTTGTTTAATTATAGTGGTTGGTGTGACAGTTTAACAATTTGGATTGAAACACGGTTTTACTTATATTATTGATAGATTGTGTGATTATTATGGTTTGTTACATGTATTAAATTATTACGTTGTGTATATTTACGTTAATTATCTTGAGCTGTATAGATTGAAGAGTTTTTATATATTTGCCATGTATGGTTGTACTTGACCATACCTGGTGTTATCGAGTCGGTATGACGACCGACTGACTTCTGGTGCATATCTGTCCTATTGTATCTTCACCATCTTTATCATTACTCTATATTATACAATATATTTGTCTCCGCTTCCATTGGCCACATCTTTATGACATTGCATTAGGTTAGGGAGAAATATGGGGTCGGGGTTAAGGGAAGTCGAGATTGAGGAAAACATTTTATAGTAGGAAACAAAAAAGTTACAGGGTACATCTCCAAAACATCAGCGAATTATGTATCAATATACCAAATCAAATTTGAGTTAAGGATATCTACTATACATTTGCCTGCGATCATTGTTAAGGGTATATGCTACATTATAGCTTTGATTTGCATCAAGTTATCTCCCTTATTTTCAAAACAAAATTGTGGTAGTTTCAAAATCTTTCTCAGGAAAATAGTTTTTTTTCATTATCAAGGGGCCAGTACAAATTTATTCCCAGGACAAATTAATAGAGATAAATTTTTGATAGACGATTTACTGTAGCAAATGGTCAAAGTATATCAAGAAATATATGAAATAGATTTAAAAAGAAGATTTTGTACTCCGTAAGCCTGATGCATTGTCTTAAAGACATATCTTTGTGATAAGTATATTATGCATTAATAATAAATAAAATATGAAGTAATCTTTGTAGATGTTTGTAGTATATGTAGAGATATTGCTTTACCATTACAGTATTATGACTACTGTATAACATGTTCGTGTGTACTTTCTTTCGTGGTTTGGAGATTTCAAACTATTTTGTGGGTACAAACTTTCGTTGTCAACCCATGCAAAAATAGACAACAATGGCATGGCTGATCACCAAAGACGTGTATTTCATCAGTACATGTACTACAACATGGTTTGTTCAGTAATTCCATAAAAAATACGGGACTGGAAATTTTTTTACTAGTTTAACCATATTTTTATTGTCAAGAGACAAAGGGATTGGGTACTGGAGATTACATTGACCTAAGTTTAATGTTACTTAGTTTAATTATTGCGCGAAATAAGTTGATATGGTAATCAATATCAAATTTGAAACAGATAAAAAAATCAATATCAAATTTGAAACAGATAAAAAAATCAATATCAAATTTGAAACAGATAAAAAAATCCCTCGATAAATCTTGAACATAAATCAAATAATGCAATAGGAGTTATCTCCCTTACAACAGAAGTTTACAGGGTCCTGTCCAGATGTTCAAGGCTTACATTATCTGTGTTTCCTAATTAAACCAAGTGTGGTTAGTTAGGAAAGGGAGCTGGATATTTCTTTATCTCCTAACCAAGTATGGTTAATTTGGAAAGGGAGTTGGATATTTCTGTATCTCCTAACCAAGTATGGTTAATTTGGAAAGGGAGTTGGATATTTCTGTATCTCCTAACCAAGTATGGTTAATTTGGAAAAGGAGCTGGATATTTCTGTATCTTTTAACCAAGTATGGTTAATTTGGAAAGGGAGTTGGATATTTCTGTATCTCCTAACCAAGTATGGTTAATTTGGAAAGGGAGTTGGATATTTCTGTATCTCCTAACCAAGTATGGTTAATTTGGAAAGGGAGCTGGATATTTCTGTATCTTTTAACCAAGTACTGTATGGTTAATTTGGAAAGGGAGCTGGATATTTCTGTATCTCCTAACCAAGTGTGGTTAGTTAGGAAAGGGAGCTGGATATTTCTGTATCTCCTAACCAAGTGTGGTTAGCTGGGAAAGGGAGCTGGATATTTCTATATCTTTTAACCAAGTATGGTTAGTTAGGAAAGGGAGCTGGATATTTCTGTATCTCCTAACCAAGTATGGTTAGTTAGGAAAGGGGGCTGGATATTTCTGTATCTTTTAACCAAGTATGGTTAGTTAGGAAAGGGAGCTGGATATTTCTATATCTCCTAACCAAGTATGGTTAATTTGGAAAGGGAGTTGGATATTTCTGTATCTCCTAACCAAGTATGGTTAATTTGGAAAGGGAGTTGGATATTTCTGTATCTCCTAACCAAGTATGGTTAATTTGGAAAGGGAGCTGGATATTTCTGTATCTTTTAACCAAGTACTGTATGGTTAATTTGGAAAGGGAGCTGGATATTTCTGTATCTCCTAACCAAGTATGGTTAATTTGGAAAGGGAGCTGGATATTTCTGTATCTTTTAACCAAGTACTGTATGGTTAATTTGGAAAGGGAGCTGGATATTTCTGTATCTCCTAACCAAGTGTGGTTAGTTAGGAAAGGGAGCTGGATATTTCTGTATCTCCTAACCAAGTGTGGTTAGCTGGGAAAGGGAGCTGGATATTTCTATATCTTTTAACCAAGTATGGTTAGTTAGGAAAGGGAGCTGGATATTTCTGTATCTCCTAACCAAGTATGGTTAGTTAGGAAAGGGGGCTGGATATTTCTGTATCTTTTAACCAAGTATGGTTAGTTAGGAAAGGGAGCTGGATATTTCTATATCTCCTAACCAAGTATGGTTAATTTGGAAAGGGAGTTGGATATTTCTGTATCTCCTAACCAAGTATGGTTAATTTGGAAAGGGAGTTGGATATTTCTGTATCTTTTAACCAAGTACTGTATGGTTAATTTGGAAAGGGAGCTGGATATTTCTGTATCTCCTAACCAAGTGTGGTTAGCTGGGAAAGGGAGCTGGATATTTCTGTATCTTTTAACCAAGTATGGTTAGTTAGGAAAGGGAGCTGGATATTTCTGTATCTCCTAACCAAGTGTGGTTAGTTAAGAAAGGTAGTTGGATATTTCTATATCTCCTAACCAAGTATGGTTAGTATGGTTAGTTAGGAAAGGGAGCTGGATATTTCTGTATCTCCTAACCAAGTATTGTTAGTAAGGAAAGGGAGCTGGATATTTCTGTATCTCCTAACCAAGTATTGTTAGTAAGGAAAGGGAGCTGGATATTTCTGTATCTCCTAACCAAGTGTGGTTAGTTAGAAAAGGGAGCTGGATATTTCTGTATCTCCTAACCAAGTATTGTTAGTAAGGAAAGGGAGCTGGATATTTCTGTATCTCCTAACCAAGTGTGGTTAGTTAGGAAAGGGAGCTGGATATTTCTGTATCTCCTAACCAAGTATGGTTAGCTGGGAAAGGGAGCCGGATATTTCTATATCTCCTAACCAAGTGTGGTTAGCTGGGAAAGGGAGCCGGATATTTCTACATCTCCTAACCAAGTGTGGTTAGTTAGGAAAGGGAGCTGGATATTTCTGTATCTCCTAACCAAGTGTGGTTAGTTAAGAAAGGGAGCTGGATATTTCTGTATCTCCTAACCAAGTGTGGTTAGCTGGGAAAGGGAGCTGGATATTTCTATATCTCCTAACCAAGTATGGTTAGTTAGGAAAGGGAGCTGGATATTTCTATATCTCCTAACCAAGTATGGTTTGTTAGGAAAGGGAGCTGGATATTTCTATATCTCCTAACCAAGTGTGGTTAGTTAGGAAAGGGAGCTGGATATTTCTATATCTCCTAACCAAGTGTGGTTAGTTAGGAAAGGGGGCTGGATATTTCTGTATCTCCTAACTAAGTATTGTTAGTAAGGAAAGGGAGCCGGATATTTCTATATCTCCTAACCAAGTATGGTTAGCTAGGAAAGGGAGCTGGATATTTCTATATCTCCTAACCAAGTGTGGTTAGTTAGGAAAGGGAGCTGGATATTTCTATATCTCCTAACCAAGTGTGGTTAGTTAGAAAAGGGAGCTGGATATTTCTGTATCTCCTAACCAAGTATTGTTAGTAAGGAAAGGGAGCCGGATATTTCTATATCTCCTAACCAAGTATGGTTAGCTAGGAAAGGGAGCTGGATATTTCTATATCTCCTAACCAAGTGTGGTTAGCTGGGAAAGGGAGCTGGATATTTCTGTATCTCCTAACCAAGTGTGGTTAGCTGGGAAAGGGAGCTGGATATTTCTATATCTCCTAACCAAGTGTGGTTAGCTGGGAAAGGGAGCCAGATATTTCTGTATCTCCTAACCAAGTGTGGTTAGTTAGGAAATGGAGCTGGATATTTCTGTATCTCCTAACCAAGTGTGGTTAGTTAGGAAAGGGAGCTGGATATTTCTATATCTCCTAACCAAGTGTGGTTAGTTAGGAAAGGGAGCTGGATATTTCTGTATCTCCTAACCAAGTGTGGTTAGTTAGGAAATGGAGCTGGATATTTCTGTATCTCCTAACCAAGTGTGGTTAGTTAGGAAAGGGAGCTGGATATTTCTATATCTCCTAACCAAGTATGGTTAGCTAGGAAAGGGAGCTGGATATTTCTATATCTCCTAACCAAGTGTGGTTAGCTGGGAAAGGGAGCTGGATATTTCTGTATCTCCTAACCAAGTGTGGTTAGTTAGGAAAGGGAGCTGGATATTTCTGTATCTCCTAACCAAGTGTGGTTAGTTAGGAAAGGGAGCTGGATATTTCTGTATCTCCTAACCAAGTATGGTTAGTTAGGAAAGGGGGCTGGATATTTCTGTATCTCCTAACCAAGTGTTGTTAGTTACGAAAGGGAGCTGGATATTTCTCTATTTGCTGTATTTTGCTCGTCTCCCAAGAAGGTTGAAAGATGGCACACCTATGCTATGTGTACTAAGAAGTCTTCTCTGGATTTACCGATACTTGCCCTATTGTCTCCCATATCATCTGGGGGTTATATTTACGTTGGCTCCACTTCCTATCATTACATTACATAAGGGATACAATAGGTGTTGTGAGGGCTATAATACCATTTGATCATGTGACCATTATGATCACGTCGTCATCTTTCTCTTTGTGACACATAAACTTTTCTGTTCCAAGAACTCAACAAACTGTCACTAGATGATTGTAGTATAAAGATAAGTAGTAACAAGGCTACACTCAAAGCTATATTAATATTAGTAATGAATGTTTTTAGGAATTGGTGTTATGGGTCTATAACATGCATTAGTATTGCTACAGGGATCTATGTATGTTTGTTAGCAATACTAATGCATGATACAGGACCTAACAATATTTACTTATACATCCATTGCTTAAATGATAGGATCGGTATTTTAGAACTTTACATGTACTTCCATCTGGTATGCATGTCGGAGGTGTACACTCTGATACTGTATTTAAATCTAAATTTTCTGACTTTATCTTGGATTTACTAAGACAGTTACTGCTTTGATAAAAGTTACTAAAAAACATCATCTCCCAAGTATTCAGCCTAACTACGAGAGTTGTCTTTCTTTGTCCAGTAGTCCCTTTAGTTATCTGAAAATTTGATGCAGGTGGGAAATTGTGTAGTTTACAATGTACTTCAGAGTTAAAAACTTTTAGTAGATTACCATTTCCATGTTATTATGTCTTTATTGCTTAAATATGTTAGCTCAAATTTCATCATCAGAATGATTTTGACCTTTACAGTTGATAGTCAGGAACTCCTCGATTCTCAATGTTGAACATTACAGCCATTTCTTACCTCATAATGGCAGGTCCCAATACCAGTACTGAGCGGTGTATTGTATAGTCTTTCATGTATACAAAATCAGACTGGTTCCATATAACAAATGGTCATATTAGTCCTCTAATATTTGCTCCAAGTGTGTAGATTGTGTCAACACTAACGAGTATACAGGATATTCATGCATATATCATACAATTACCATCCGTTCTTCTGCAATTTATTTCACAGTCAAATCTATTATCAATTTTCAAATTATTTGATTTGTTTCAAAATGGAAGTTGGAACATTTTCTTTTACCAAATGGCCATAGTGAACGTGTCCTCTCTTTTTCATGGAGCAGCCAGTCATTGTGAAATAGGTGTGCTCATTCTAAATAAAATAACTCAATTCCAAATTTCCAACTGGTCACCATTATTGATGAAAATCCTATTCAATTTATTGAGTGCTATTCTTCTTTCTTCTAAATGAAAATTAAACTACTTCAACATCCGAACTGGACACCATAGAAAGAAAGGAAAATCCTTTCAAATCAAGAATCAGAGACTGGATATTTTTCAAACTGAGGCTTGTTGAAATTGTCAAATAATTGAGAGAAAAAAAATGTAAAACAAAAATCACAACACAACAATTTGATCACAGTGTATAAATTTTTATTTCAATAAAATAATTTCCTCGTATTATGAAATCTATCGGAGGAGCACAGAGATACAGCAACATGTCTTTTTGATGTGGCTAACCATGAGAGCTATGGATGACAGTACAGGGGGCATCTCGAAATAGGTTTATTCTAAGGGGGCATCTCAAAATAGGTTTCTATCTACAGACAACTATCACAGTCAAAATTCTTTATAATTCTATCGGTTAAATACAATAAATATTTTCTCAATTCAATTCTGCTGAAGCCAAAATAAATTGTTTATACCAAATTCAAGATCCAGAATGAAAAATTATGTTACACAATATACTGAAAAAATTTCAAACAATCTCCTTTATCAATTTGAAATAAAAGTGACTTATTATCTTAGGGCTTATGGTACCTGACTTTTGCGCCATGCATTGTCTATCTCCTTCACTTTTCGTGAAAAGTTACTTAGGATTGATTAATCAGTTGATACCAAAAAACATATTAATGATTACATTGATAACAACAAAAATATCAAGGGAGACAACTCCAACACAATTCAGAGGTAAAGTGTGTAAACGTAGCATGTCACCTTAAATGAAAATCAAGATCAAAGAAGGATCTACAGAATTCTAAATGATAAATGTCACTTTTATACATAAACTACACACCTTCAAGGAATCCCCTGTACAGAGATAATATGTTCATGTCAATACTGAAATGATATGATGTGGATGAATTGAAAAAAAATGTACAAAAACACGGTTCACCATATTTACCGGCGTTTAGCTGAAAACATGAACACGTAAATACACTTACAGTAAAGTCGCACTTCGATAGAACATGTGCTCGACTCTCAACGATATGTTTTCATACTTGACATCATTTTGATTATAAATATCTAGAAAGCTTGGAAAAATATATCCACAACGACATACAACCATACATTCATTTTAAACACACGACAAATTACACACAAGAAAGCGTGCCATGCTTTTTCAAAGATAAAAAAAAATGTTTAAAATACTCAACAAAAATCATTGTTCGAAATAAAAATCATATTGCTTTCCATATTCTTCTCATAAATTTGAAATTAAATTTAGTATAACTAACTTAAAAAATCATACCTCCAAGTGTTTGTGTTATTGTTAAAATGTTCATGAAATCTATATAATGTATATATAGTGTAACTGAATAATTAAGAAATATAGTCATTATTTCAAAAGTCAGTAAAATATCTTTCAATAAAAACAAATCACTAACAGGCCACACAGGCACGATAATAATAATAATAATTAATAATAATAAACAAACACAAATATGATTAACATGATTTCTGAACAGAAAATCAACTCAATGCTGACTGGGCGATATATTGGGATGAAAAAAAAAAATTAAAACATGTTTGCACTATAAATCCCTGTTAAATCATCATCTGATTTACAGATTTAAACTGTTTAATATTTACAGGTATAAACAGCAGTTTTTTTTTCTAAAACAAACAGGTAAATGTATAAGCAAAGCATCTGCTAATAACCCGTAACCCACACCCTTTGAGAAAATTTCCCCACCCTGAAAATCAATATAAGAAATAAGATATGAAAGGAAATCCTATAATTTTTACATTTAACGAATGTGAAAATTAAAAAAAAAAAAAAAAATCCCTCTTACAAAAAAATACTCCTTCTTTACAGATCTGATAACACTGCCACTAAACATTTTATTTCCTACAGTGTTAACAGGTACAAGGTACAGGGTATGTAGATAGGTGATATATACCTACACAGATCAAAGACACCAAGTAGTTTCTGACACCTGTACCGTCACAGGTACTGTACAAATACTAGACACACCTGTACCGTCACAGGTACAAGGTACCGGGTATATAGATAGGTGATATATACCTACACAGATCAAAGACACCAAGAAGGTTCTGACACCTGTACCGTCACAGGTACTGTACAAATACTAGACACAACTGTAGACACTTGTATCGTCACGGGTACTGTACAAATACTAGACACACCTGTACCATCACAGGTACTGTACAAATACTAGACACACCTGTAGACACCTGTACCGTCACGGGTACTGTACAAATACTAGACACACCTGTAGACACCTGTACCGTCACAGGTACTGTACAAATACTAGACACACCTGTAGACACCTGTACCGTCACGGGTACTGTACAAATACTAGACACACCTGTAGACACCTGTACACACCTGTACACACCTGTAATACTCTGTATTAGGTAAAGATACCTGTACATACTACAGGTGGTGTTAATACCAGGATACATATCAAACTTGGATCAATACTGAATTGGAAGTGATGCTGGATTATAATATAACGACAGTTACAACCAGTGATATTGTAGATGTACCTTGGGGTGTTGGTGACCAGAGAGATATCTATATTAGTACACGCAGACGACTGATACTGCTTTGGTTGACACAGGAACTTTTGAGACACAACAATGTATAATATTGTACTTTTTATACAAAGATCAATTAAAATAAAAATCATAAGTTGTGTCTGACATAAGGTCATGTCAAATGCAAGTTCATACACAATGTCATAGAAAACAAAAGGTCATGTCAAACACAAGGTAGTGTCAGACACAAGGTCATATCAAACTCAAGGTCAAGTCAGACACAAGGTCATATCTAACATATTGCCATGAAAACTGACCATTACTTGGTCATTGTTACACTGGACAATCACAGCTGATCAAAGTTATCGACATGCATGTCCCATTGTCTGTCAGAGTAACGCGGCTTCTACAGGACATATACATCCATTTATAGAGAACTTAATCCCCCAGATTTCCACGTACCCCCCTCCTATCCCTAAACTGGATTTCTGAACTTTGACTTGCCCAAGTCACATTATTATCCTTAGAGGGCACCAATAAAAATTAAAATCATTTTCTAAGATTCTTACCGATACTGATTATTACAATTATTCAATTCGTAAGAGGAATAAATAAACTACCAAACTGACCACTGTAAACATAGCTTACATTCTGAATATAATAAACCCATTTCTGATTGGTTGACTTACTGAAAGACGCTTTATTATACATGTAATTTCATTGCAAGCAAAATAGGACAGAAACATAACCTGTTTTTTTTTTTATTTGTTTTTTTTTTTTAACACGATATTCATCAGTGACAGCATTAAGATATTCTTAATTGAGCTGAAATGTGATACAAATGTGACATTTAACATACGATATGGTCATCATAAAGTCCTCTGTTGTCCAGTACTACTGTCACGGTGACAGATAGAGTCAACTACTGTCACCATGACAACCTTTTAATAACACAATTTTTCTGACAGAAAAGTAACCTCTCTATTTTAAGAGTGTATATTTGCACTTTTTGTAATGTTTTTGGTGCATTTGAATTTGTTGAGCACTATAATAAGCTAAATAAATACATGTTTCACCCAATTAACCCAGTGAAAGGATTTGTGAACTTCTTTCAGTACTTCAAGTCTGCTAATATAAGTCTTAGTTGACAATATTTTTCATTATGTTTGTCATGCTATAAAGTGCAGTAAGAGAATTACAGCATTTGAAAAATAGGAAATGAACAGACTAACTCTCCATACACAATAAACGATGACAACAGAAAACTCTAAAACTCAACAACCAGCTAAATACCACAACTGCCATGTCATAATAAAAATGCATTGTTCCTTAGAAAATGTTAAAATTTGTGAAACAAAATCGGCCAAACATTTTCAAAACAAAAGTGAAAAATTCAAAGACCCTGAGCTTATATACTAATTCAGTGTGAGAAAAAATCTGATGAAATGATACCACAATTGTACGATCGATTCAAATCTGACCTATAACCCTGTTCCTCTACACCATGATGTGGGTTCCGACATCTGGGGCCATTTTTGGTAACCATTCAATATTAGAAATACGTATGATACTGGGTACATATGCATTTCAATATTACACGATTCTGAGGTCATTACACTACCTGTTAAAGATACGGTCCTCAGAAAGTGTCCGGAGGCGTGTTTATGTCGGACCATACACTGCCATGTTGATTAACAGAACTACAGATTTGATAAGTAGCACACACCAATGCACCCACTTCTGGCTAGTTGTGTTTTAGTAAATGATATGAATTAGGAAATGTAGCTGTGGAAAAAATGCTTGCCTTATTTTCAGTTTTAAAATCTCACATGAAAGTCTGCAAAAATGTTTAATTACAGAAGTCATACATGTGTTAATCTTATCGAGATGAAACAGAATCACATCCAATGAAATTGTCTGAAACCTCATGCTAATATTCCCCATGTAATTATGCAAAATCAATTTTGATTTGATAAATCTGAATGACATTGTTTACTGTGAATAAATGAATAAAGAAAACAATTTCAATATGATTTTGTATATTTTACATTATTTTCAATTTAATAATTCTTATTTTCACGAATACATTTTCACTCCTATGGCAATGACTGATTGTCGAACATTTTGTATGAAAGGTGCAATCTGGCATAACGTTTTGATGTTACATCACAAATCTTACTTCATTATCACAATTTTTTCCCCCAATTTAAAACAGAAATTATTTTTGGCTAAAATCTGGTAAAATTGTCATCAGATTAAAAATTATCAAAATATTTGCAGAAGTGCAAAACAAAAAATAGTATTTGACAACCGGTATACCTATAGGCATTAATTACATAAATAAAATCAGTATTGTTACCGATAAGTCTACATGTACATACAATAATTAAAATCATCAGCTTTTCATCAATAATTAAAATTAGGATAATTATACAAATGAATGTCATAATATGAACAAAATTTGGCAAAATGGTACAGTAATGAAATTATACACACAAAAGGAAACGATTTGAACAACACTCTATATACAACCATCTAAATAATGTCATCATCATATGACGTCATTGTCTTCCCAGTAAAACTTACCCTTAATTATAAACACAGCTAGCACTTACAGTATTAGCGGTTAACATCTATTACATCCTTAGCAACCTTTCTGCCTGGTCGTTAAGGCCCAGAACCTCTACAGCATCAAGGTAGCACAAACTCTTGTTGTAAATGGCAAGAGATCTATACATGCCAAGTGTTACTATGAACCAGATTCCCAAGCAAGAGTTCCACTGAATCACCTTGATATTTTGTCACGAGGTTATTTTCAAGACCAGATCTATCTTTATATACATATACTTATTTAACAGACACGAAAGTCAATTTCCTATCTGTAACATTAGGCCTCCTCGACACTTAATGGTATCGTTTCCGTAATGGCCTTTCTCCGTAATGTCGTTGCTGTGCCTCCATCTATTCTACCACTTCAGAATGCTGGCTACGGGACATGTTCAGTGTTCTTCAATAGTCACAGGGGGCTATAGAAATCACATGTCCACTGTACACAGGTCACATGATCTGTATTCTATATTTAGAGTTACTTAAGTCACATGACTAGCCGCATACTGGTCATCTTCCTTAGCTCCAAGAGGTAAACGGTTTGAGTACTTTGTGATGTGATGACGTTCAGTGGACCACATTGACAGGAGAATGAGCTAAGCAGAACTTTGGACACTGTTTCAGGCAAGATATTATCTCCATTTTCAGTGTCGGTAACTCACATCGTTCTATGGTGATAGCTTTTGTTAATGAAAACTATCGAATATATAACTTAAATCATAGCTGATATTTGAATCCCATATCTTTACAGAAAATAATATGTCAAGCCTGACAGTAATAAGTTACTTGCCCGATAACAGAAATTGTGACAAGATTTTCTGTTGCCTGGTAACCTATGTTAACAATGATAACATATATATGTGTGTATATATATACAGTATATATATTTGGGTGCTATATATAGACCATTGCAAAATGAACTGGCCAATGAAATTTTTGGTAACAAACAGACTGTCACAGTATTGTGGTCTCGTGGTTTGTATGATGATTTTCGCAACAGAAAACATACATAAGGATTATTACTGTATAATGGTGATTCCATCTCCATGGCAACAATATTCATATAGGTGTTGATATGACAATGTCACATGGCCACCACATATATCACATGATCCTATGTACAAAGATGTTTGGCTAGTGAGCCAGTCGATCTGGTAAGGTAATTCCCATATCCCTGCCAAGCTTCCATTAGACTGAGACTTGGACAGCTTTTTTCTATGTAACATAATCACGAAAAAAATTTCATCATATCACTGCAAATATTTCTACTTTTTTCCCTCTCTGCAAACTAATTTTCCCCATTATCTTCAAAGTGTGATATGTATAACTGTCTTTATCACTGCAAGAACCAAAAATGACAAACATGTCCAAGACACAGATGTTTGTTGTACGGCTGCACTTGGTGTGGGTGTTGTCTCTCGTGGTGGCTGGTTATATCCATTTCCGTCATTTGTGTCAACACCATATTCGGGTCCGATGAAGAAGTTATCGTCGATGTGTGTTTTGTCTTTGCCTGACCCCTTGTTACGACCACCATGGCCACCTTTTTTATGTCCTCTGTCCTTGTTAGGTCTCCTTGGACCACCATCTTCATCGTCACCAGTCCATCCGTCTCCTGAGCCACTTCCATCACCGCTACCATCCCCACTGCCATCGATGTTGTAGTCATCGCCACTGCCCATGCCACTTGAGTAACTACTGTACCCTACATCGATTTCTGAAACAACAAAAATTTCACCATGACAACACAGATACAATACAGGCTGAAACAATACTAAATTCAATCAGTTGGATACATCATGCTTGTTTTTGTTTGTTTTTGCCGTTTATCAATTTGTAACCTGCCAAGGTAATTTTTAGGTGGATGTCCTTGTAGTAGCTGGTCGCTACCACACATAACATACTGGAGGCTCAATGTTATTCTGAGCAACTGAGGTTAAGTGTCTACCCAAACCTCATCAAAGACCCAAAAACCACAACACAAGCACCAACCACCCTGGGTATTCATAGGGATAGAAAAAGACACCTCAAATATCTGCCTGAGCTGGCATTTGTCCGACGATATACCAATTGAGATATTGCCACCCCTCTCAGACTTCTTTACTTGTTAACTAGTTTCGTCTTTAATAAAAATAAATCTGGATTTGACATTGAGAAAATCATATTCTTTTAACAGTGGAATAAAACTATCATGAAAAGTGCACTCCTAATATCTTATTCGAGATAAAAGCTTTACTGTGATAACAAGACTTAAGTTTGTTATTCAATTCAGCCTTTGATGTCATTTGTTGGTGAAGTGTTACATCGGATATATAAATGATCAGATTTTGATAGTTTTGTTTAGAAACTTTCAGCACTATTTCCCCATCAGACCACCTCTCAGCTCTACCCAGTTATCAGTTTATAGGAATCCCGTGAATCCACGCCAGACATGTACAAGACGATGATTACACAGATACACTTTACAAATCCGACCATGCTGTCCATGTTTTATAATGTACCTGAAATACATTATTACCTCTAGCCCATCTCACTGATACTGTATAACACGTTTAGATAGCTAACTCTTCCTTTTCTGTTGACTGGCACTCCATCAAAACTGGAGGACGATCTCCTTACCATTCCCACCTTATCTATAATGGCTTGCTCAAGATTGAGACAGTAACTCCCCTTTATTAGCATAGCTTCTATTACACAAAATTTTCATAATCTTGTGAGAATGTTTCTTTTGATTTCACAGTCTAGATCTGAACCAATTTTCTGATCTGGAAGCTACAAACTCAGGACTCTTAACCAATGAACTCTCAATATCAAGCTCATGATCATTGAACTGAACAACTCGGCTCAAAATCGTAAAGTTCCTTATCCTTGAACAAATATATTTGGATCTACCACATAAACCAATGAATCATGACCACTGCATACCTCTGAACCAATGAATCATGACCACTGCGTACCTCTTAACCTCTGAACCATGACTGCTACATACCTCTGAACCAATGAACCATGACTGCTACATAACTCTGAACCACAACCGCTACATACCTCTGAACCAATGAATCATGACCACTGCGTACCTCTTAACCTTTGAACCATGACTGCTACATACCTCTGAACAAATGAACCACGACCACTACATACCTGTAGAATATTTTCTGTGAACCTTTTTATCACCTAGATTGATAATTTATGAAACAGACCAGACACAATACCATTGAATCAGAAGAGTGCAATTACATTGTGATGTTTTCTCAAAGTTCAGAATATTTAGTTGAAATTACCTCTCCTATACCTTTTTCTTAAGAATACATTTCCTGCTATATCAGAAGATCCTAAGTATATGCCTGACTCAAATCCTCTAAAGCCTCTTGATTCCTCACATTTTTGCATGTTGCTACCACATATATCGGTTCTTCTCACTAAAACATTATCCATCCCTAAAAACCATTCCCTTTCGACATCAACATCTATTCATCTCTCTCCAGGTGATAAAGCTGTAATTTGATTGGCTGATGGACAGACAAGTTACAGCTGATTGGCTGACAGACAGACGATACGACAGGTTGGATGACGGACGGACAGGTTACAAAGTCGATTACAGAATATCACAACAGGGGCACAAAAAACAAATTATGTTCCGTTAAAAACAAAAAAACTGTTTGGCCTACAGTATAGAACATATCTTTGTCAATAACATGGCAGTGGAAAGAAAAACAAGCGAAAGCGATCACCGAAGTTAAGAGTATCATTTTCTCCCAAAAACCATATGTACATAATGATGTATTACATAAATGAGTTGCCGTCTCTCCTGCTATCAGTTCATCGGAATGTCTGCCACTCGCAATACATCCCTAACACATACTCAATTAGGTTATCTTCATCTGTGCCCATAATTTTCATATCTGGTGATTAAACTCCCTCAAATCTAATTGTATGCCCTTTGACAAGTCGGTAATGGAACTGGCATGGATTCTGATAGCATACTCTTAGTACAGCAAGGTAGTGATATCTATTAAATTACCGTAATGTTCCTCAAGTCCAGATTTCAAACTTCCCTCAGCCCTGTACAATTATCTATCAAATTACCGTAATGTTCCTAAAGTCCAGATTTCAAACTTCCCTCAGCCCTGTACAATTATCTATCAAATTACCGTAATGTTCCTATAGTCCAGATTTCAAACTTTCCACAGCCCTATACTGCTATCTATTAAATTACCGTAATGTTCCTAAAGTCCCAATTTCAACCTTGTATCAGTAAATTTTCCTGAGCCCTGAACTGGTATCTACCAAATTACCGTAATATTCATAAAATACAGATCACATCAGTGACCTATTATGTACAATAATACTGTATCCCTAACCCTGTGGTGTTGTCTAACATTACCGTATATACATCAAATAACATTCCTCCCTCTTACTCTGATACCATTGTTACTGTAAATCATATAAAAGTGCTGTATTTCCTAATCACCACTATTATTTAGTATGATACTGCTTTATTATCTGATATGGTGATTTTAAACTAGCACTATAAATAAATATTTTAAACATTCTCTATAAAATATTAATTTTGTCAAAACATTTTGTGAAGTAGAAGTCAACCTATCCCAACTACCTACCATATTTGTCAAACATCAGACATCCCAACTACCTACCATATTTGTCAAACATTAGACATCCCAACTACCTACCATATTTGTCAAACATCAGACATCCCAACTACCTACCATATTTGTCAAACATCAGACATCCCAACTACCTACCATATTTGTCAAACATTAGACAGCTGTGCCATAAATACCAAACTTTCACTTGACAAGATTTATCACTAGTGAGCTGCTCTAATTCAGGATTAAATGTACAAATCTGATTTTGTGCAAAAATAAATAATAACCAATTTTTTTTTTTATGATTTAGAATGATCAGGCAACATGAATCATGGTTATAAAAACAAATTTGCTGGAGTGGTATAATACACTATAATGAAAATAAATCCTTTAAACAAACACAACATTATTTTTTCCGAACTGTAGACAACTTGTTCTATCAAGCCGTAATCACATTAAGCCTATGATATGGCTCTCTAGTATCTTGAATTAATCATGAGGCAGAGAAATTAAAACTACATAAGGGATATAAATTTAAGTGGAATGTTTCATTCAATGACGACACGTTTTCCGAACACTTGTTTCGACCTGGGTTTGGCAATGCATGTGCACTGAACACTGCACTTGAAAGCGTTGGGAGTATTTGCGCTGACACTTGTGTGTTACCATGCATGTTGTTCCGTAAAGCATGTGCATCCATTATGTGACTATGTTATCACTGCCCCCTACAGAGTGCCAGCATGCCCTGTCTACCTCGACAGAGACACACCCTTTTCTCACAGTTCCATACGTACCTCTAAACCTTTCTTAAACCGACACACCACAAATACAATCTCCCCTGCTTACAATTCCTCACATACTCAATATTTAATTTTTAATTTTTCTTATTTGTTTTTTTCTTCTTCATTTTCCAGAAATTAACAAAATTTTAACACTTCAATCAAAAATATATTTGTTTTAAATCTACACGAGACGTGTATGTATTTTGCTCATCAGAAGTATGCGTACCTAATCTGATAGTTCGCCTGTAAAACATTACAATATGGGCGAGATTCAGGACAGCAACACCCAGTAAACTTATCAAATTTAATATCTTTGCACTCAATTCCTGTGGTTGTGTATCAATGCTGGTATAGATACATGTTGACAAGCATTTGGAAAACCAGCAAAGGAACGGCAGATTTTCAGGTAAAGCACTTAATATAATACTGAAATAATTTCAAATAATGGTGAACTTTTGAAAAATATAATATCAACTATTCTGTCAAAAATGAAGAAAATGTGCCAAAAAAATAGCATTTAGGATTAATAAGACGTTATGTGAATCAACTAATTACAGTTGTATTTTAATTTAATTACTTTTCACACTCTAATTTCAATAAATTTTAGTAATTAAATCTGTCTAATTGATACCACAAACTATTGTTAATGACTTTCAAGTTTGCAAATTGAACAAAATTGAATTACAGATATAATTCATTTTGAACAGTAAAACCAAAACACTCAACTGTTTCTGTTTTTTTATATCTAATTAACCTGCAATGTTTCTCTTCGTCTATACTAAAACTGTTTGACAAGGCATTAAAAATACAACACATATGCTAATAGCATTTACATGTATTGTATCACGCTTGATAATTACATTCTGCCAAGTATGAAAAGTAAGTAAAACCATATTAGGACTTGTAGACAAGTCAAGAAAAAAATAACAAAAGTGCCCATATATGGTTGTACATTATGTGACTATTTGGCATAACGACCACTAATGGCTTCCCATACTGGGAAGTGTGAAATTCGTTACCAAGTTTATAGACACATTTATGTCACCGTTGTCCTTGGAAACCCACAAATATACCAATGACATCGTGTATCACAGCTGTGTGGTCAGTGTATACAGCACCACATTCATGATTCATGCCTCAAACGTCTTTTGTGTTCGCCAGTTAATAGTTCTCAAAAGCAGCATGTAAATGTCCACTAAAATCCCAGTGAATGTGTGTATTGGCTTCTACACTTTCTATTTACCTTCCTTTTTTGATTTAAAACATAACCTACAGAAATATGGAACTAACCCCTTGACCAATTAACTTTTGATTATTGTTGATGAACTTATTGAAGTAATCTTTTATTCTTGATCTATTTATGTCACTGTTTTTGACATTTGACCCATGACCTTCAGATGGTAATTTTATTAAGCTTCTATAGTTGACCTACTTTTTTACTGTTTACGACCTTTGACCCTTGATCTATTGGCATGCATTATTATCTTTTTAGTTTTTACCTATAGTGACCTCTAAGCGCTTACATGGCACGTAATTTATACTTTTGTCCCCATACCTTTGACCCCTGACCTATCTTATATGCACATCACCATTTTTCGGCTTCTATCCTTGACCGATAGAGCTCAATACATTATTCAACACAAGGACAATCTGGAAATTGACATGTATAAAGCCAGTAGATTCTGACTTCTCGATTGTTAAAAATACCACAGACAGAAATGTATCCATATGTAGCAGAAATTAATCACACTTGGCCACAACTCACCACGGTCAGCATGGGTCAATACAGAGCCAGACTTGGCGACAGACACACAGCAAAAAGAGATTCTCCTAACCACATTACATTACTATACGTCTCACACTTGGGCTCATCCTCCAGATTACAATTTCCTAATTTCCAAGCAATGGTTTCCCTGTATTATAAGGAGCTTATTTGTCTGTGGCCTCATCACATCAGACCTGTTATGGTACATTGTTATGTCAGTCCACGACTCTGGACACATCCCCACACAAACATCAAGACCTAATCCACATCCTCACATCGCCCACCTACCAGGCTGTCCTATTCTTCATCATGTCTTCCACTAGCATTCACACTTAAGTATCCTTTGCCAAAACCATATGTATTCATTCACATTCAAATATATTTTGCTATTTTTTCACTTCATCACCACCTATCATTTAATTTTCAGTTACACACCTAATCATTCATCCTTTACAACTAGTTAAGTCTTCATTTATCCTTAATATTCATATTTATTTTCTTTATTTGTGTTTTACTTTAATTTTATTTCTTTGATTTCAAATGCCTGTTTGCATTAATTTGTAATTAATTAGAAGTTCAGTTAACTGGAGTTTACACTCTTAAAAATTCATTTTGTCAAGTTATCTCCCTTCCTAACAATCATTCAACTTATGAACTGCCCCCTCTCTTTGTCCAAAATAGTCTGTTTTTTTTGTTTATCTCCCTTTTTTTTTAGCTACTTCCCTTCCCTGTTTTTTGTTGAATTATCTCCCTTTCTGTTGTTTTTCTTGAGTTATCTCCCTTTCTGTTGTTTTACTTGAATTATCCCCCTATCTGTTGTTTTCTTTAGTTATCTTCCCTTTCTGTTGATATTCCAGTTGTGATTTCCTACACTACTCAACATTTACCTGTATCTATCCAGTCCACTTCCTCGCCATTGAAAGCAGTGTTGAGTTTACTGGTGATAATCTTAAGCTGTATCTTCTGCTGCTCGATGACAAAATTTCCCTCATTGACGTCGACCTCCACCTCTGGATTGTTAATTTGGTTGATGATGCCGTCCTTCTGTACCTCGGGTACATACCTATCAACCAGATGGGACAAACTCATACACTGAGAACAGGTAATACAATACATAGTTCATAAGATGTTTGTGATTTTTAATACATAACCATTTACATGTTACAACACTCTAAATTTAGACACGTTATCTTAATAAGATCATTTGAATATGTATAATTGATATTTTGAGATATGTTCAGCATTGATCTTTTCTTCTCTTTTTTTTTTTTTTTTAATTCTTGAATATGACCTTGAACTTTTGACTTAGACATTACCTTGCTCTATCCTGTCCGTTCCAGCAGTCCTCATCATTCCCGGCCTGAGCAGAAATGTTTTCGTCATTACAAATGGCGTACGGCAGGTGTACCCAGAAGTCCTTGGCCAACTTTACCTTTTCTTTGATGTCTTTCACAAGACGGTCAAGATTAGTTCCAGCCGCAGTGTTGGGACGTTGCTGCCTCTGTTTTTTCCTGGAGTTGCCGTACCTCCCATAGTCATACTGTTGGTGCCCCTTGCCAGTGTTGTTCACTACCCCCATTTTCGTAGGGTCATACGGCATGCCGTCAATGTTTTCCCCTCCGAGAGCAGCAAGTTGTCCCTGGATCTTGGCTTTGATGCTGTCTGGGAGTTGACCAGTGTTATCTGTAGACCTATCACGTGGTGACTGGGCATCGCGCTTTGATCGGCCCAACTGACTGACGCTACATCCTTGCTTAATCTGGAGAAATAAAGACATATGAGCTCATTCAATTATATATTTCATAGTAAATCATAGAGACTGACAGGGTTTTCTTCTTCCTTTTTTTTTTCTTCAACGTTGCAAATTCTTCATTATTTCCAATATCATCACTTCGTGATTA
Organism: Pecten maximus; assembly: GCF_902652985.1. Lineage (NCBI taxonomy): Eukaryota > Metazoa > Mollusca > Bivalvia > Pectinida > Pectinidae > Pecten > Pecten maximus. Next base: position 17,599,243 of record NC_047028.1, read on the forward strand.
CAAAATCAAGCAAAGGTTATTTTGGGGTCAGGGGTCAGGGGTCAAGCAAAGTCTAAAGAACACATGTGGCAATGACTGGTCAAGGTTTTGGAAAAGCTGATCACCAGTTGTAATCAGCTTAGAGGTGATGAGAGAGTGTCAATACACTAACCAGCTGACCATACATTTTCCTGGTCAGCCAGATGTGTGAGGCTCCAGCTGGCGTAAGAATGTTAATCTGACCAAAATGACTACTTAATCCCTGGCCATTTTTCTGCAGATTCATTTTTTTGGTTCTTTTGAAGTTGAGCAGCTTTAATAGACAATTAATGCAGGTTTTATCTCCATCTTTATCTTTATTTGTCTAGAAATTCATTCAAAGATTTTGAGAACATCTAGATTTTTCTTGGGATTCATTTGGAGATTTTGACATACTTTTAAAATTAAGTTCAGGTCCTTTTGTATGTTCGTTTTCACTCTGCTTTTCTAGAATATTAAAGTGTCTTCACAATGAAGCATCAAATATTTATATTAAGAGTTTGGGGAATAGGAGGGGAAAATAATCTTTTGTTGCCGATTCAGTTTATAGATAAGTTACCAATGTTTATGACCAAAACACAAACAGATCATTTTTATTTTGACAGAGATTTCTGTACAGACAAACTGGCCTATATCTAAGGTTCACCATGTGGGGGTGTGAGGTCATCTGTCTGAGTCTGTCCACTTGACAGGCAAGTCATCCATCACATCAGGACAAGTGTCAGTAAGGCTGTGTTGACCATAAACTCTCACCCACAACATCCAATACACTATATATAGCCTGGCACTGTAGTCAAGTCATGACAGAGACTAGTACTCACTGCAGGGTGTGCTGTTGTCAAGCCTACATATGACACAGACTTACACTACTTCACTCTGTCGGTACTCACTGCAGAGTGTGCTGTCGTCAAGCCTACATATGACACAGACTTACACTACTTCACTCTGTCGTCATGCTTATATATGACAAAGACTAATACTACTTCACTACAACATATTATACAGATTATGTACAGATTTTAATGCACTTTAACCATCATGTCCATCACCAATACAGGCAGGAAACACAATTAGGAGTGATTAGATGATTTTCTGTGATCAATCATGGTTTTGATATTATCATGACAGTTTTAAAGTTATTTAAATTTACAGAAGACCTGAAAAGTGAATAAATGGACTCATATACAAATTAATTCACTTGATGTATTAAAACAGAATTTCTAAACATACCACCACATTTAATTGTTTAATTTACTGGGTAGATGTCACTTTCTGGTATGACTGATCAATCATCGATCATGGATTACAGTGCATTCCGCTTAATCGGGTTGCCTATTTGCGGGGACTTTTTACCCGATTAACCGACTTACCCGATAAGCCGAAATGCACGTCGCCATCTTGGATTTGGTCCGTAATGGTAGTCAGACTTGGGTCGATTTTGGATGAAAATTATTGTTAATAAACGGTGTTTTTGTTTGTGCTTTTACTGATGTCAAATTGTCAGATTACTATTACTAATTGTATAAAAATGTGTGTATTAAAATAACAAAACCTTAATGATTTTCTTATTCGCGGCACAGTACAATCGTAGCACCTCAAATCGGGGGGTCATGCATCCCTGTTTCATCCGTGTGTTCCTAATTTGACATACGATCTAAGGACTCGCCGACAATTACATCTAAAATCATTTATGTTTATCATAGAGACATTCTTATGTTCGCTTTGAAGTTTAAAATATTCCATATTATTTCCAATAACCAAAGCACAGAGATCGGAGAAACCGAGTTTATTTAGGTCGTTTCCTGTGGTATAAATTTATATGAACTTGACACTGGCAGTCACTGATAAAACAACACGAAATCCAATGTAATGTTTTTTATTAACCAGTTCTAATCCTAACCTGAATAGGAATTATGAGCTAACGTCGGGCGTCTGTCCTTTTACTGCTCGCTACTGATTTTTAACTCACCTGTGTATCGGTGTCGTCAAATTTCCCCGTGGCGAACCCCTCACTTTGGATTCGCCACATACAGTAAGCGGCGATATCAATCGATCTGTAGCAATATCAGACCCAGGTAAAAACCTATTGTTTTGGTTTTTGCTTCGAAGATTTTACATCCCAGACGTAAAAGTTTAATTGTCTAGTCGCTTAATTATGCTTTTAAAACCCCATTACGTTTTGCCTGCTGCTGACTCTAAAAATAACATTTAATTTTACCCACAATTCTTAGTCGACTTCCTGTTGGGGAAAAACCACACGAGGCAGAATCAACAACAACACAGTTCTGAACATGACAAAACCCCGACATAACATTACCGTTTAAGGTAATATTTAACTGTTTTTTGACATTTGAACCATCAAAATTACACTATATGTTGATAAATGTCTAAAACTTTAAAGAAATACGCGATGACTTTCGTGAAAATCGGAGCATTTCTATTTTTTGTCCCGATTGTTCTATTCGAATAACCGAAAAATACGACTTTTCCAACCCAATTAAACGAATTTTTTTAACATGATTTAAGAGAAAATGGTTTTGGTTTTTGAAATTTTACCCAATTAAACGAAATACCCGATTAAGCGTTACCCGATTAAGTGGAATGCACTGTATTTGAAAAATTGTGATGATCGATAACTGTAAAAGTACTTTGGGTAAACAGACATGGGATAGGACTACCTAAAGTCTATGATGAACTTTGTGGTGGTGGTGGTAGGGTGAGCAGATTATGTCTACTTATAGACTATCTTGGTGTGATGGATTCTCGGGACTAGACCTACCTACAGTATGTGTAGGTAGGAAGGACTTGGGGGTATTAGGTCTATCTCAAACAAAAGTGAGGTGTGTGCTGCCAACTTTAATTCCAAGTCGATCCTCTCCCTCTATAGAACACCACCAATAGACCCTTCTTAATATTGCCTCATGAATATTCATGTTTAAACCAGAACGAGGCTAAGTGAGGAAGCGTCCCTAGTAATATACATGTGCAGCTATGGCTACATCATACAGTGATAGAGATTTAGATTTAATTCCTTCACTTACCTTTTCATTTGTTGAAAACTATATCCAATCACAAAAAAAATCCTCTGGACAGAAGAGCATGAATAAAGGACTGAAGTATTTTAGCGAAGGATATATCCAAGAGCTTAGAGGTAAGTTTGCAATTACATATATATATTCCCATGTTCATGTGTAGTGGTTGTCCAAATTCAGTACCTGCTCTGTCCTCTTTCATTTGCTAAGGCCAAACAACATTAAAATGTTGGTACTCATCCCTTTACTAACACTGCTACATGTAATATATATAGGGTGTCAGAATGTATGAGGACCAGAAACAAATAATTACATAAGGGGGATGCCATTCCTAAACCTCATTATCAGCATCTCGAATTGCTCTCCCCTTGTTGCCTTAGGGACTGTACTTGGGTCCAGTCTGTTTACATTTCACAGCTGCCCCTCACTGATCTCACCTTGTCATTAATTTCATTGTAATTATAGATAAGCATTTATACAAACAAAAAGGCTTATCTAAAACTGCACCTATTCCTTACAGCCCTTTAGGGTCAGTCCTCTAAATAGAAAATGGAAACCTTATTTACTCCATTAAGCACCCAAATTTACTAGACTTGTACATGTCCAGAAATGGAAAATAGATTATTCTACCTGTATATGTTATACTTATGAAGGTTAAAATCATTTTACAGTAAAACCAGTCGGAACAGGCTGTGAGGTAACAGGGAAATGTTACCGCTCCCAGAGAAAAAATGACTCGCCACACCAAATCAAGGTAAATATATCAACGCATTTATTTCGTGTCATTCACTTTTGAAACAGATAACCAATACATAACACATTTGCCATTACGTAAACATGATTTAATGTTTAAATGTCATTATTACATTACAGGTGAGTTTCGGTGATATCAACACTCCTGAAGTGAGTAAGGCAGATTGTACCTGTCCTATAGGAATGTCAGGAGCATGTGGACACGTAGTGGGAACTCTGTACCAGCTTGCGAAATTCAAAATTATGGGTCAAAGAGCTATTCCGGTTGAAATTGCGAAGACATCTCAGCCACAGACTTGGCATGTCCCAAGAGGGGAGAAAATCCAGGGAAAGGCTGTTCAGGATTTAGAGATAAGCGGGTATTCATCAAAGAAATCCGCACTGGACTTGCCCACGACTAATCAAAATCTGAAAACAACCCTTTTCAACCCCATTCGCGGAGAAAATGTGAAGTGGGACACAAAGTATGGAAGTCTATCCTCAGTATCACCTAATTTATTGATTCTCCCTTCTTTAACACAAATGAACGTACCGGCGGTAGAATCAAAATTTGGCAAAGTACCACAAGGCTCTGTTTTGGGTGTTCAGCAGAAATTAGAAAATGAATATGTTTTAAATATATTTGATGGTATTTCATTTCCGTCTCTGCCATTTAAAAACACAATGCAAAATGATTTTAACACTGTTTTATCAAAAGACAAAAACATCATACTGGAAGGGTTAAAGTTAAGTATGGGCAATATTATCAGATTTGAAGAGCAAACTAGATTGCAAAGTAAAACGCCACTATGGCATCAAATTAGGAAACACAGAATTACAGCATCAAAAGTAGGAGAAGTATTTAAGCGAAGGAAAAATGAAGACTTGCTTGCTAAACGTTTCAAAACAGTAAAAAACATAACCACGGCAGCAATGGCAAGAGGTATAGCGTGTGAACCTATCGCAGCCGAGGCTTATGGAAGGGAAAAGAACGGTAAAGTCAATCTTTATCCATGTGGAGTAGTTGTAAATTTTTGGGCACCATGGCTAGCTGCAAGTCCAGATAGAAAGGTATACAATCCAGAAATGTTCCCTGTATTTGGGTTGTTGGAAGTTAAATGTCCCCAAAAAGACAGTGTTCTAGAAACTGACTATTTAACTAAGGATAATGATGGTATTTTGAAACTCAAAAGAAATCACTCTTACTATTATCAAATACTAACACAGTTGGCTGTGACAGGTCTGAATTGGTGTGACTTTTTCGTTTGGTGTCCAAATGATCACCATCTTGAAACTGTATATTTCAATGAAGAAGTTTGGAAAAATGTAAAGTCTAAAATAGATATCTTCTATTTCAATCATTTCCTCTGATATAAATCAACAAGATAAAAGATACAAGAATATTCATTTAACATTCTATTTGATAAGGAAAGAATTTTGGCATTGTAGTGCTATTATTACGATTACGTATGGTTGATATAATCAGGATGCATTTCTGATGAATGTCTAACTAAACAGCCCAGGATTTTACTAAGGGTCCGTTGAAATTAGCCAATAAGCAAGCAACAGTCCATAATTGATTAACTGTCCCAGAAAGGGAAATAGGAATTGGGCAGTCAAATAAATGATTTTCTTTAATACGTCTGTTCATTCTCTCAATATGAATGCGTAGTTTTGCAATTTCTTCCGTTTTTTGAATTTCACTTGTATCAAATTGTCTCTTATTACTCAAGAATGTCGGAATGTTAAGGGTAACGCCTTTTTCTTGCAAAAGTTTCCGAATTGTAAATCCTTTATCAGCCATAACGTCATCTCCCGGCTGTAACAAATCCAATAGGCCAGATAGTTTGGTTAGTTCTACGTCAGAAATACAGCCAGTATATAAAGGAGATATAAATGTAACTGCCCCGTGAGGAGCTACCCCTAATAGACATTTAAAAGTGTTGGTACTCTTATAACTCGAATATGATTGAGAGTTGAGAACTAAGGAAGAAGGTTGTTGAGTTTTCAGTTCTGTACAGTCTATTACCACTCTTGTTCTTGGATATAAAGTTTTGAAACAGTCGGGCATAAGAGTTTGGATAAGGTCTTTAGATAACCATATAGGAATTTGGCCTAAAACAAAGTATAAAAAATTTGCCCAAGTTATTATTTTCCTGCTGATGGTTGGGAGAGAACATGAAAATCGAACACTCAGATCTTGTTCTAATAATCCTGCACGAAGGCGACATAAAAATAAGAAAAGCTCGTCAATGAGCAACATAGAGCGCTTTCTACCACTAAGACTTATAGTTTCACTACTTTTATAATATGCACTCTGCATGTTTTTAGCAGTTGGCTGTATGCATTCAAAAAATGTAAGAAAAAGGGAATATGTTTGAAACCCAGTGTAAAATAAAATTAGAGAATCATCTGTTGAAAATCTATTGACACAAAATTTTTCAATACTAATCTGATGACGTAAGCAAGCCAATTCTTTCTCCTTTTCAGACAGTATATCTTCAAGATTTTTGATATTGTTTTGGGCTGTTTCTAACTCTGTCTCTATTTTATTCTTCTTTGTCCTACTTTCTTCAGATTCTGTGTTATCTGTGCAACACTCTTCTTCCACTTGTGTCTCAATACACATCGTCTCATTACTGTAATATAAAGAAAATGTATACACTACATGCATATTGGAGGTATACGTATATAAGTTATAACTGTGTTGGAATTATTTACTATATTAGATAATGTTTTCGTATCATAATCATTTGATATTTACCTTTGCATTGGTTGACTAAGTGGAGATGGAACTTTCCTTTTCAAAATTCGCCTTGTCTTTGGTTTATCATTCCAGTTAAATACTGATGGAATGGCTCCTGGCTTTAAAAGCTTCCTCACAGGTGTCCAGCTTTTATAGTCATCTTGACTAAAGTGTTTGGAACAAACGACTGTTGACTTTGATACCTGTAAAATGTAATTGATTTATCAAAATCATGTATATTATCCATTTGTTGTATGTATGTATGCAATCTATAATATATATATACATTTTTTTTTTTTTTTGTATATCAACCTGCACATTTACTATGATATTTACGGTAATTAACTGAACACTTATATCATGTTTAATAAAATATTTTATGAAATACTTAAACTGCTTGTAAGTGTTGTATTATATATGTCTTGACATGCACTGGTCACTTTTAAGAAAAATAACAAAAAAGGGAAAATGATTGAAAAAAATATGCGTTTACATGCATTAGGTGACGGCTAACCTACCTTGAATAATGGCCCTTCATCTCTTCTTATTTTTACAATCCACTGCTGTTTGATCTCCTTATCTTTTGGAATATGGTGAAAATGAATAGAATCACCATAACTTCCATTAGATACACAATTTGGTACACAGCAATGTTGTTTGTTTTTGCTACATGTAGCTTGACTGGAAGCCATTGTGTATGCGTTGCTACGGTGGCTGTACTCACTTAGCCTCGTTCTGAGATTGGAATGTCAGGCATGCATATAATTTGAGAGAGGCCTATACCTGGGCTGCCAACAGATACTCTTTTAGGGGGGCCCAAAGCGGGGGAAATTAATAGAAAACTTAATGGAGTACAATACACTCAGGTAATCTATGAGGAACTCTTTTACTCATATATCACCGATAACACACACCCATCACTCCTGTGAGCTATCTACAGTGATCTTCAACAGTCAGGGCTCCGGGCTTGTGATCGAGATCTACAAGTACAGGCCAGGAGCAAATGGAATTAAATTGAAATCCCTGTGGGGTACCTCGTCTCAGTATACTTCATGTGTCCATGTCGGTATCTTAAAGATAACAAGCAATGGAGGCTGAAGATTGAATCCACATAGAAATACTACTTTTAGTCCCCCTACAAATATCTGAAATATTACAGTTAGGCGATTAGGGAGAGAATTCGGAGAGAAAATCAAGGAGTAAGGGGTTGGAGTGAGGTTCAGGTGCTCGGCATGTATTTTTCATGATGTTGTAATCTTCTGCATGTAGAAAATACCTGTTATCAGACCGAAACCCTATGGTTTCACCATGAACTCAAGATTACAGAAAGAATGTAACTAACGGGGAAAACATCTGATGTCAGAGGAATTATCTAAAATCTAAATGAATATCAGTGAAAATGGAATTTCAATTGCAAATAAGAGCTCTATCTACATAATGGTATCCAATGAGAAACCTTTCCCTATATTGTGAGTGACAGTATAGTCCATTCCTGAAATTGAAATTATAAAACGGCTACAAAAAATCAAAATCAGTGAATTTCAAACCAAATCTGTTTCTTTTTTTCTTCTTTTTTTTAGTGATAAGGGGATACTGGAAAAATGTCAAGGTTACCGTCATCGTTTTAAAGCAAACAACTGTCAAAATATATATCCAAATGCCACTTAAAAAAGTTCCTGTTCTGCAGTTATATATGACAGACACACTGATCAAAACTCAACCTTTCCATAAAAGATATGTTTAACACTGACACAGATCCTCAATCATCAGGGGGTTCTCAAACGTGTGGGACAGAAAAATCAAAACTGTGCAGAAAACCTGATAAAGATGTTAAGCATTACCTGGGTCACTAATGAAAGTGATTATCACTGATCCTTCAAATTGGTGAAGTTCCCTACTTCTTTTCCTTAGATACAGATCATGGCTAAACCAGGCACTCTATAAGCTCCCTCATCCCTTAGATACAGACCGTGGCTAAACCAGGCACTCTGTAAGTTCCCTCATCCCTTAGATACAGATCATGGCTAAACCAGGCACTCTATAAGTTCCCACATCCCTAAGATATAGACTGTGGCTAAACCAGGCACTCTGTAAGTTCCCTCATCCCTTAGATACAGATCATGGCTAAACCAGGCACTCTGTAAGTTCCCTCACCCCTTAGATATAGACCGTGGCTAAACCAGGCACTCTGTAAGTTCCCTCATCCCTTAGATACAGATCATGGCTAAACCAGGCACTCTGTAAGTTCCCTCACCCCTTAGATATAGACAGTGGCTAAACCAGGCACTCTGTAAGTTCCCTCATCCCTTAGATACAGATCATGGCTAAACCAGGCACTCTGTAAGTTCCCTCATCCCTTAGATACAGACCGTGGCTAAACCAGGCACTCTGTAAGTTCCCTCATCCCTTAGATACAGATCATGGCTAAACCAGGCACTCTATACGTTCCCTCATTCCTTAGATACAGACCGTGGCTAAACCAGGCACTCTATAAGTTCCCTCACCCCTTAGATACTGACCGTGGCTAAACTAGGCACTCTGTAAGTTCCCTCATCCCTTAGATACAGACCGTAGCTAAACCAGGCACTCTGTAAATTCCCACATCCCTTAGATACAGATCATGGCTAAACCAGGCTCTCTGTAAGTTCCCTCATCCCTTAGATACAGACCGTGGCTAAACCAGACACTCTGTAAGTTCCCTCACCCCATAGATACAGACCGTAGCTAAACCAGGCACTCTGTAAGTTCCCTCATCCCTTAGATACAGATCGTGGTTAAACCAGGCACTCTGTAAGTTCTCTCATCCCTTAGATACAGACCGTAGCTAAACCAGGCACTCTGTAAATTCCCACATCCCTTAGATACAGATCATGGCTAAACCAGGCTCTCTGTAAGTTCCCTCACCCCTTAGATACAGACCATGGCTAAACCAGGCACTCTGTAAGTTCCCTCACCCATTAGATACAGATCATGGCTAAACCAGGCACTCTGTAAGTTCCCTCATCCCATAGATACAGATCATGGCTAAACCAGACTCTCTGTAAGTTCCCTCACCCCTTAGATACAGACTGTGGCTAAACCAGGCTCTCTGTAAGTTCCCTCATTCCTTAGATACAGACCCTAGCTAAATTCTCTACTCCTCACTACCAAAGCCTATAGGCACTAGGTACTATGTCTTTATCAATTCTATCCAGAAAAGATCCTAACTGCTAACTACTACAGAATCTGCTTGTTTTTCATTAAGAAATCTTTCACAATATTTGCAGATCAAAAGTCACAAGAGGTCATAAGTTGTTTACACTGATAGTGAGAATCTCCCTAACAGGGTTGGAATGGCTATCCAAATTAGATGTTCTGATATCACCTGTCAGTGTGTTTACCGATAAATTACATTTTCTCTTCCAAAATTAAATATGGGTCTTAAAGACCTCTGGGTGCAATGTCCTATGTTAGCTACGTCATCAGAGGAACTCTTTGTCAGAAATCAATCTAGAAGTTCGAGATTAGTCGCAATGGAACAACAACCTGTCTTGTTCTATCCTGTTTAAACTTAAATCTATGGATAAGACATATAATACAAACACATACATTAATCTTAACTACAGACAGCACGAAATAAAGATACTGGTTTCCATGGAAACATGTCAATTTAAACAAGTCTTCCAATCAATACTGATCAACCACTACAAGTAGTCTCCTCAATGTTGATAAACTGGATCAAGCAGCTTCAATAAATCTGATGGAACTTCAACCTCTCACTTACAAGCTTGTTACAATATTATTTATCCTCTGTACACACGCTAATATAAATATATTTGTGTATTATCCTCTAAATTAGCTAGGAAAAGTCAGCAGGATCTGTCACAGAGACGGATGATCTGTTTGTTTTTTATAGATATATATGACCCAGTTTAAATCGCGAGAAGCTCTATTTATACACGATTAGATACAGTATCATTGCCTTGCAGACTCTCTTTAATACCAGCCATATGTTTTCTGGCACAAATTGGCCATTGGCATTGGAAGGATCAGGAGTAAGTAAAATGGGACAAGGAGGGGGTGGAGGAAATGAAAAGGAAGCAGGGGAAAGGTTGGGGAAGGGGGGGGGGGGGGGAGAAAGATAGGGTTAGATGGACAGAAGCAGGAATCAAAGTGATGATATCCCACAAAAAAATCTTCAAAATGTTTATGGGGATTACATTGTTTTTTTTTGGAAAAAAGAATGTAGTAAGAAGTCATTATCAGATTAAATGCAAATCAAATGTTGGATACATTTTTCATGTATTTTTATAAGAAAGTTTTTTTCTTAGAAATGACCAAGGCAACATCTAATTAAAGAAATGACTAAAAATTCTCCACCCCAACATCGGTACCAACAGTGTGACAGGAAACAGACTGTGTTTGTACAGAAGCCTGAGGACATTCACTTCTATACGGTGATGTTGTTATCTAACACAGGAAAGACTTATCATTGGGTGTGGATATATTCCTCCTCCAGATTACTGTACCAACAACACAGGTGAAGAAAGGTATACATGAACCAGTAATTGGTTCTGGGGTGTAGATATCTAGACACAACTTCTCCTGTCGTCAACTACCATCACTATGGAAACCAGACAACAACATCAACACCATGCCATCCCGATACTTGCGATCCCCGATAAGGACTTAAGAGAATAAACCATATATATCTAAAATGTGGCAGAGGTCAACTGGGCACTGTTGACAGGTGACCATAGCAATTAGATGACTACCTGTCTTTCAAAATCATCTCCATGGCGACATGATTTGTGAGAATGACAAATGATTCCCTTTGGAATCTAGGTTTTATGAAATTGGATGGCGTTAACAAGGGGTTAAACTGCTCTTTACCTGTTCGCTGATTTCGTCTCCGTTGTCGTGAAGGGTCATAATGGCATTGGAGATCTGTACGTCAATGGGATCCACGACTGATTCAATGTTGAAGGGACCTTCAAGACGTGTGGCAAGTTGTTTCATCGCCTCTGTAACACATAAAGGGTCAAAAGGTCAATCAATTTAAAATAAAATATTGTTCATATGTTTATACATGATACCTATGTATCCAGTTTCTGATGGATACCTTGAAAAATGGCTATAATGTAAAGATTCTTTAAAGTTTGTTACTTTTTTTTTTTTTTTTTTTTATGATCAATGGCGAGTAGAATGAATGTAGAAAAAGCAACTGCAAAATGAACAGTAACTACCTTTAAAACGTTTACAGAAAGTAAGAGCTGCCAGAGGGTATGTTGATCATAGAGGAACTATTGTGGTGGTAATGTGACAGCATTTATCTGACACACATAAAAATTTCAGTAAGGACCATGCACATTAAAGTCCTTCCAACAACAATCCGTTCAGTAGTGAAAACAAGATTTTCAAGATGGCTGCCATAGTGGCCATCTTGATTGATACATGGATTTTGTTTAGGACCAATAATGGACCATGCTCTACTCACTATTTCATTTTCCGCCACAGTAACAATAGGGGGACTGATGACACAACATGACATTGTTTACCGACAGACTGATGACACAACATGACATTGTTTACCGACAGACTGATGACACAACACAACATTGTTTACCGACAGACTGATGACGTAACACGACATTGTTTACTGACGGACTGATGACGTAACACGACATTGTTTACTGACAGACTGATGACGTAACACGACATTGTTTACTGACAGACTGATGACGTAACACGACATTGTTTACTGACGGACTGATGACGTAACACAACATTGTTTACTGACGGACTGATGACACAACATGACATTGTTTACCGACGGACTGATGACACAACACGACATTGTTTACCGACAGACTGATGACACACCGTGATAGTAGAGCTAAAAATCACAACTAACAATCACAACAGTTTCAAATGAATATCGTTGCAATATTTTAATCAGACTGTCTCCCAATATAGGTTGGGTGGTAGGGGGGGCCTGTAACTTAACCCCGACTCTCTTTAACATTTGGTATTATAAATCCTTCTACAGACACAAATAAGTTATTCAGAGTACACCTAAATGTGTCATCTGTAATTTGCCATGCTGGTGGCCTTCGGGACAGCGAGACAGGTGCCCTTTATATCACATTAATAGAAACACCAGTTATATATTTGGTCTGACTTTAGTGACATAGCACATTTAAATTTCATAATCTTTCCATTCTTTTCTTTTTTCTCTCATACACCTGAAATCCTATAATCTTGTAGTTTTTATTGAATGCTTAAATGCTTCCTTTCATGTTTCTTTTCCAACTTTTGAACACTTAATATTATAACTGCAATTTTCATTTCAATGGTTCATGTCAATTTTTCACCTACCAGAATATACAAAACATCCACACAGCTTAATCTTCATTTGAATTGTCAGCTTGGGAAATTTAATGTGTTTCAAAAATTGATTATCTTCTGAATATTTTGATGTCGGCAACAAAAGTTGCCTATAAACCTGACGATCATATCCAAAGCAATTTTAGGTGGAAAGAAAAATCTACAAAAATTCCAATCAAATCCATTTCTAAGCTGACAAGGAAGAGAACTAAGAACAGGTTATTAACTCTTTTCAAGTAGGAAATTATTCAGATTACATTGAAATGTGTCAAGCAGATTGAAATCGAATACATTCATAATCACGTTTTCCGCTCCTTACAAGATATTCAATACTGATATTTTCAACTCTCCATACAGATGAAACACTCATACAGGTGGTCTAACGATAAGTTATTGAATTAAGTCTAAATATAAATCACATGTTAACCAACAGTTCAATCATAACCTTTTTTTTGTTATGTAGGAATTCTACCAATACAGGTGATTTGTTAATGCAAAGGTGAGAAACAGCTATAATACCACATCATTGGTGATTCTCATAAGTAACGAGTTACCATAGCAATACTTCTTTAACAAGATGGGATGCATAAGTTAACACTTATTATATATTCACAATTTCATTGATTTTTCATGTTAATTTAATTCATTGAATTTCACAACAACAAAACCATTGGTAAAAACTTACTTGAAGGTACAGAGTGTTTTTAGTAAATTACCTGTGAGTTACCTGTGATAAAATTGAGCAGTTTCACAGGTTTTCACCTGGTTAAGTAAAACTACACAATACTGCATCTGTCCAATGTATTCGACAATTCTACTTTCAATGCGTTAATCAAACGGAAAAAAAGTTGTATGCTCTATGGGGTGGAAAGTGAAAATGGCTGAACTTATTCAATAAATGTCTTGATGACTATATTAGTAAGGCGACTTTCTTTACAATCTGACCCGACCTACGTGATTTGGACTCATTCATGATTCAATTTCAACAAGAAAAACCTCCTATTGTCTGTTGATAAACGTCAGTCATGAATGTGTCCTGATTCAGCTAGTATCATCACAATGGTGACCCCACTTAACTTTCCGCGACTGTGTACGATACCTGTTGTCTAGGCGGGCTTGTGTAACCAGACAAAACTTGTAGGACCAGTTACATTATGTGTATGAAGGCTGAACAACGGCCTAGAAAAATGTCAGATTTGATATCTGCTAATGTAGATATGGTTGTATCCCCTCCACTGTTCACTGCCGCTTTCAATCTTGGAGGAAATTTCCTGTGAAATCTATTTTCTTTGATGTTCGCTACTTTTTTTAATCGCATCCTTATTAAAATGGTCGATCTAACGATAGGACTTAAATAACAATTCACGGCTAGACTACAGGTGTCAAAAAATCATCCGTGCCGAAACACTGATGTACATAATATCACAGCAACACATCATACTCAAACCTTAATTTACATATATGACCAACAATTAATGACGCCATGGTTACAGGAACGGCATTCCTGGAATTCCAACACATGAAGGATGACATTGTTTACTGTAGTAGCACCGCCGGACATTTGGAGAACCTTCACAAGGACATATTCAAATTAAAGAATGCGTACAAAGCAATTAATTCCATGTCCTCTTCAATGAGGACATTTATGAATTAACTAATCACATGATATCAACATTCCATGGTAATATATGGAGAGTTCATTTTCATATATATTAAATAAATGTTTGTTAATCATGAATGACTTATTCAGTCTTCTTACATGATAATCTGCAGTGAGGATATAGCCTTGACCTTCGACAGAAAGTCTGACAATAACTACCGCCGTTATTTGTGTTCATGGCACATTGTAATTAGAGTTATTTATAAATGCATTAATAATTCAGGTAAGTCGTAAACACAGCTGTCTGAACACAAGCGATGCTGGTTTCTGATACTGTGCAAGGCCAGAAGATTGATGAAGAAATCCATACCTACAGTGTATTTATATATAATTAATATGTAAATAGCAAAGTATTTATACAATCTATCACAATTGATCAAAACTGATCAAAATTTGAAGAAATTATTTATCAGAGGTATGTATGGTGATGTTAGATACAACACGTTTGTATTTAATATCATCATTTTATTTTATTTTATTTTATTTTTCAATTCTCAGTTATCTCCCTTACCCCTGAACTCAAATTAAGAAAATTGTTTATAAATGTTGATTGAGATTTTCAAAATATTATGAATAATTCTTGGTCAATTTAGTTATAAAGTGTGTCACATTCCATAGTTTTTTTTTTAATGCCTATGTATTTATTTATATATGTATATTGAAAGACAGAAATGCGGTGGACAGACATCATTTAACACCAGCCCTATTTCATCATATCTGAAACAGGAGGCAGTTGTAAGTTATTTACACTTGTGTTGGCGATGTCACTCAAAGATGAATGCAATAGAGCCTGAAACATTTCTGTGGACCATATACATGTTGTGAATCTCCAAACTACCAGTGAAAAAATACATTGCTACAGAGTTTCATTCATCATCCCAAAATCAACATATGTTCCAACTCACATAGACGAGATTACCCAAGAGGAAGGGAAATAATCACGCGTGTCATAATAGCTGCCGATTTTCCCACCCTACACGATAAACAAGATTTATATCGGGGTGAAACGAAATACATCATGTTTTCTAGGTCTGGAGAAAAGCAGCGAAAACAACAGGAAAATGTCGATAGAGAGAAGACTATATATACACGAGTGTTTCCCCTCCAAGGGGTTATTATAACGCAGAGTCCTGTCTGGAGTTTGGAGATTAGACCATTGGTCAACCACAAAAATTTGTCAAAGTTGGACAATGTCCTTGACCACGGATCCCTTGCTGACTATAGGCAGTCTCTGGATTTATAATCTCATTTTCCTGGGGACCAGGGTTTTCCATTCACCTCAAATAAACCGACAGCTAAGTTGGGAGAAGAAATAAACAAAGACAGGATAAATACCTTTATGTCAAGTAATCGGTTCAGAAGATTGACCTAAAACCTTTGAGAAAGAATGAATTCCTTCAGTTTTAGGAATGAAGCAAAAAACCTGGAGAATGTGAATTGAATCCATAAGGCACATTTTCATTTATCGATATGTGGGTTCTAAATCATGTGGGCTCTAAATCACGGAATGAGAGTATGCTTGAATGAAATTTCTATTGCATTGTCAGAATAGCATGGATGAACGGAGACTCCTAAGCATTAGTAAGAACATGAATGGAAATAAATTTTGAATCCAATTTGCTGCAGTGTTGAATGGTTACCTGGTTATTTCTACTCGTTAGGTATATACTATAAAGGTGTACCCAGGTAACCTTGGGTTGTTATAGATCGGGGGACACACAGAATGTGTCCTAAAGAATCACTTTGTGGCCTCAACAATCGTTGATAATGAAGGTATATTTTTCTTTTTCCCCATCCACCTTCCCCTTAAGTAACATTATCCTAATATGTCTGGAGACATAAGGTATTTCTCAAACATTCATATATCTTCTTTCAAATAAGCAGATGAATCTTTTTGTACACCATAAATATTAAACGCTTTACATATATTTTCAATATTTTGAACTAATGATATAGTTACAAAACCAAATCAGACTTGTCAACCTAACTCTCAAAGCTGAGACAAACAGACTTCATACAAATTTCTACTATTATGAACTAAATCAAAATCCCAGAATTTTTCAGAACATTATTTATCTTAAAACCAATTATAATTTTTGGATATATCACAAACTTTTTTCCCTCTTGTGGAATTTGTTATAAATAACGCTTTTCTGTACAAGGATTAAGCTGACCAGCCGTGAGGAGTTTTTGTTTTGTCCATGTCCCTGTCTGGTAGGGTTAGTGGGTAGATAGAATATGTAGGTCAGTTCTTAATCACCCTGGAGTATATCACCTGTCAATCATATGTTGTCCTCAGGTTTCCAAGTATCACACTAGCCAGGCAGGCTTATCTAACACTGAGGGGTGGGGGAAATGTGTCACCAACACGCATGGTCTTCAACCAGACAGGTGAAATACACGACACATAATATACATACTTAAAACATACAAGACACACAATCTACATACTTCTAAACAAATATCAATGACTACAAAAAAGATAGATCATATTTTTTTTTACTGAAACAATAAACTATCCAGGTGTTCCTGAAAACAACAAAAGATTTCTGCCAACTTTTAATCTTTTTTTTTTGTTAAAGAAAATCATCCAAATTTCTGAATTGCGTACTATGTTTTTTTCCCTTCAAGCCTATGTATTGTGATAGAACAGTTCAAATAGAATCATTAGGTTGCAATGGAAATCTTCAAGCGAGTTTTTCTATCAGCGATATAAAATGTTGTTTTGAACCTTGAAGATTTCTCTATCAGCGATATAAAATGTTGCTTTGAACAGACGTCATAACGTTGTTTTGAACCTTGAAGATTTCTCTATCAGCGATATAAAATGTTGCTTTGAACAGACATCATTTAAACTGTTGGTAAATAACAAAACTGTTCAAATCTGTTGGCCATCTTAACATTACATTTCACTGTTTCTCCATAGGATTTTATCTAAAAACCGTCCAGACTAATGCTCCATCATGTCGGGTGTGAGTTATGTGTATTCCCATCACTTTATACACAATAAGATTGGCACATTTCTACCATTAAAACTTCTTCTTTTTTTTCCTTCCGTTTTTTAACAAGATTTATGCGGAGTGTAAGCAGGAAGTGTGCAGAAAGAAACAAGCTCTTTATTGGTTTTGCCTTCTTGCTAGACGCACCCCCAGTAAAGTTCAATTTGTAGAGCTTTGTTTCTCTGTGGATGCCTCCAAACCTTTAATATCCAACAGGTTTAATAGCTATCAATGAACGATAAAGTCTGGAGTGATGAATGCCGTCCGTTTTTTCTACAGAACTTGGTATTCGATACACGGAAAGACATCGACGTGGTCATGATCAATGAGAAAAGTTCACAGATTTCGAATGTGTTTAAGTCACAGAGATTCAAATTACAGCTTTAGTAACATCATCCGTCTTCCTCGTAACTTAACTGCTTGTGCAAGATCGGCCCGAATCCCTCACTTCTATGCAATTGTGTTGTCGACTCTAACTTAGTAGCAAGTACAGGGAATTTCGGAACAAACCCATTTTACATAGTTGCCATGGTAACCTGCCTTTTTTTCTAGATCATTTAACTATGGCATCTAATAAATGAAATGTTAGCTAAGTAAACAAGAGGCATGAGAATTATTTTACAAGCCATGTAATTTACTTATACCCGGTTGGCATAGGAACAAACTTCTTTATATACGTCAACCTAATTTTTTGATAAACTGTGTTAGATATAATGTAGAACATTAACATCACAGGATTTCTTGGCAATGTTTCTACATAATGCTGCAATCTTTACTTTTTCATAACCTACATCGAATTCACCATGAATAACATATTTTCAATTTCAAGAAACATCAACACCCCAACTGAAAACAATGAAATACTACACACCTTCACATTATCAAGTAAAGCTTATTTAAGTACCAATTCTTCAGCTATGCTTGCTCCCCTACCACAATCTTTTTGACTCTATTTACAATCTACATGGACTAGTCCATTTTACTGCAAAGGGTTCAGATGGTCAACAATAGTGCTGATGGGGCGAAGGCTCCTAACGACTTCTCCAGCCGTTCCATCCATCTGAGCGACTTTCAGCGAAAGTATAAGACTGGTTGGGTATATCTCACCAAGTGTATACTGACATATGGAACAGAAAGTGTTCTGCTGCTGAGCAAAGTATGTGAAAAGCAATTACAGTCGTCATTAGCTAAATGCTAAGACTGATCATATTATTAACAGCTTGAATGTTAAACTCATTTTCCTGCCAGGCAATGGTTCAGACTTGGGATGAAGGTGGATGGACTAGAACAGATCCCAATCCCAGAAGAAAACCAAGAGAAAACCTGACATACAATGGAACTCTCAAGGTCTTCAGGCGGTAAGGCAGAGAAGAGAAATAGCCTGGTTTCCTACATAGACAGGTACTAATACTGTTTTCCTGGGCTGATCATTACTGAAAATGTCACTTTTGGTAAAATCGTAATTTGTTAGGGGTTTTCCCCGCTCCAACCTCTTTTGATGCTCGAAGCAGAAAACAGAAACACTCTGAAGAGTATTCTGTCAAACATCCAGGAAACAGTGATCGATGTTATAACGTTAAATTAATGGCCAAGTGTTCCTGAACACCTCTAAAAATTGTAAATACAAGTTATTTCGGTAATTTTTGGAGTCGGGGGATATTGATCGTAGAATTATTTTTCTCTGCTATCTAAATCATTGTAACACATCTTGATTTCCATGGCCCCGTGTTCCAACGGTACATTCTACGACTTCACAATGAATTACCCTTATGCTTTCTGAATACTGACAGGAAAAATTATCGTAATTAATCTTTTCTCTATACACATAACAAAAATTAGGGTAAGGAATTGGTTGTAAATTCAAATGTGAAAATGGATTTTCACTAAAAACACCACGAGAGTAAGGAAAACGGTTGTAAATTCAAACGTGAAAATGGATTTTTACTAAAAACAGATCGATGGACAACAATGATGATTCTGTAACCGTTCTAACCAAATCCGATGAATTTGTACTACCATTGTATTGCGTACACACATAATAGGATTAAGTGAAAGTGGCATAGCAAGCAATTTAATTCCCGTAGTTGTAGTTCATTTGTTCTTTAATGGAGACCCGTGAGAGCTGTAAATTCGGCGCTGTACATTTCTCATTGTAAGGAAGGAAAGCCTGCAGACCACAGGGTCCTAATTTGCATCAGAAGTGCACCACTTTGTGCCAGGTAAAGAGTGTAAAGCCCACGGGATGATGATGATGATAACTTGAGCGACTTGACAATTGATTTTTTCCCCTCTGTCAGACATAATCAGTCGGTAAATGTGACCTAATTCACCGATCTGGATCTCTACCGACACTAAACCATCCAATTTAGCCTGATCAGTGTGGTATGTGGAGTATCCCAGTGTCACCCTGTGGATGGAGGTCAAGGAGATGGGAGGAGACTTCCACATGTCTCAAAGTTTCCCACACCTCTATAGGAAACCATTGGTTACTACAAGGGACAGGTAGAAACCAAGGTTTCCGACTCCTGTACTGGTTACCAGGTGAAACTACAAAGTAAGGTAAAAACCAAGGTTTCCGACACCTGTGCTGGTTACTAAGTGTTACTACAAAGTAAGGTAGAAACTAAGGTTTCTGACACCTGTGCTGGTTACTAAGTGTTACTACAAAGTAAGGTAGAAACTAAGGTTTCTGGCACCTGTGCTGGTTACTAAGTGTTACTACAAAGTAAGGTAGAAACCAAGATTTCTGACACCAGTGCTGGTTACTAAGTGTTACTACAAAGTAAGGTAGAAACCAAGGTTTCTGACACCAGTGCTGGTTACCAGGTGAAACTATATGGGACAGGTAGAAACTAAGGTTTCTGACACCTATGCTGGTTACCAGGTGAAACTACACGTGACAGGTAGAAACCAAGGTTTCTGACACCTGAGTAGGTAACCACAGGTCAACATAAATAAGGTTTAAGGTTAAAGGAAGGTTATTGACACTCGTACAAGTAACCACGATAAAATGTAATAAATATTGCCAAACTAAAGATTAATTTCTATCTTGAACATAAATGACAGAAAACAATAAAAGGCAATCACTCAGAAGGACACCGCAGCAAATTGAACACAATATGTCAATGAGAACTGATCGTATCTGCAAAAAATTAAAAACTTCATTGGACTAATCACTAAAATTCACCTTAATTCCTAGCCTCTCAACATTCAATGAAGAAGCACTCCTCATGTTTAAAATGTTCATTAAATTGCAATGACGCATCCTCTACATATTTGTGGATATGGACACATGAAGGACACATTCTTTTTAAGTCACACAATATTGTCTCACCTGTGTGTTACAGAAGGTCTGTGTAGTGTAAGGATTTACACAAACCCATTTATATAGTGAACTTGAACTAGAATCAATAGATATGACAAGTAGGCAAAAAAATATGTTTGTAGTTAAGGAAATAGTGTTTTGAAAATCTTGACCTTCTCTGATAACCAACTGGCTATAATGTTTCCGAGGGTGACCCAGAGTAAATAATTGGAGTGGCAGGAGGTTGGAGTCATCAAATAAACTTGTCGTTTAACAGACGAGTGTTATATCACCACCGGATGTAGGTGTCACTACAGGTATCATAAACGATGACAATATCAATGTGTTCAATGGCTTTTCTGGTATAACAATCAACACTATCTCATCAGGTCTAGAAAATATTTTGAAAATGAAGACTGTTCAGATTCCGTGTTTTTGGGGGTTTTTTTTTGCAGTTTGATATATTTTCTTTTAATTTAACATCCTCAAGAACAGGTGAAGTGCATTATTTTCAAACTAAATTTTCAATTCCGCATATCAAAATAAAAACAAATAAAAAAGTATTTTCAATTTTTTTTTCTTTCTCATTCTCAATTTTATCTATTCCAACTCCCTCCAGCCCCCCCCCCCCCCCCGCCCTTTTTTTTAAAAATGTAAATCATTAAAATTATTAAATAAGAGGTACAATCCACTAATGACCTAAACATCAAAATATGTGAGATGATGCAAAAACATGTAAACACTATTTCAAATTAAAACCAAAAATGTGTTTCAATCTCATCCCCTCAAAATTTTTTTTTTTTATTTATTTCTTTTGAATCACATTGTAACAAGCCGATGGATTCCATTGTCAGTTTTGGAACTGAGATAATTATTGTTTTCAGGAATCTAATGAATCCCACAAGACTATTCATGCCAGATGATTTCATTTGAATCTTGGAGAACAATTTGTCTGTACTGAGAATAAAAACAGATTTTTGATTGCATAATTTGGGTTGAGCTTTTATAACATCAATTCCTTCTTTGTCTTAAAAAGAACTCTATCCCAATTGTCTGTCAAATCTAATTTCTCCTTTGATAATTGTTCTGTTTTCTCCTTAAATGACAAGAAATAAAATTAATTTAAAATCAGAGGATTTCATTCGAATAAAAACAGCCGATATCCAAAAGCTTCAATTGCAAATGCATTTTTTGTCATAATCAAAATCCCAAATGAAAACGAATTGAAACAGACATGGCTGCAAATTATTTTTACTTTGTAAAAATCACAGGTTTCAATGTGCATAACCATATTTTACAAAAACATAAAAATGAAATGATTAATTTCACGAAAAATTAGCATTTTAATATAATAAGATAATCACATAATGTTGATAAATCATTCGAGTCCGACTCCTAATTCTCTTGGAATGCTAGGAAACCCCAACTACTACTGTTAACTCTGCTGATCCAACGAAAATTGATAAAATTGATTATTCAGAGACAGATAGCTAGCTAGCTAGAAACTCCAAAGACAAATTTATTCAATTTTTATGACAAACTTTGTGTAAATTATTTATTGACTTTCATTAATTCCTGGCCAATCACACATTGCCAGTTGGCAGTGACTCATCTAGAGGACTATTCACCAATGTCTGGTCACAGGCCTGGGGAATACTGCTGTGAGCTCATAAAACAGTCTAAACCGTTCTAGTGTTTTCAAGGAAGTGGTTTTGAGACTTTGACAGAAAATTCTAAACATGTGAAAATTGAGTCTCGTAGCAAGATCAAAAAGTGCTGCTAGGGTATGTGGGTAATTTAGACTATTTTTCAATTATTTCAATAAAAAAAAATAACAAAGCACCCAATTCATTACTGTTAACAACAATGCCAATGGGTTTAATAATTAAATGCTACAGGTTTAGCAATTCCTTGACAAGTTTTATTACTTTTTGAGATGTTAAATTGATTTGCCAGGAGTGGTTAGTACTGGAGAAACAAAATTTGCATGGAAATTTCCTATAATCGATTTGAGTATGTGTAACACCAAATTATGGTTTTCTATGCATTAGAACCTAAAAGTAGGTCACAGTGACTACAAAATATCTGTTATAGATCTTTTCATATTAAAACTAATATAGTTTTTAACTTGAATGCAGTTATTAAGATGCAGAAGCTGCATAAAAGTTAAAGTTAATTGTCAAAATGTGGTAAAATTTTAAAGTCAAGGATCTAACTTTTCAAAATTGAATTTTAGCTCCAAAGGTTAAGTTTATAGCAAAGATATTATGTGCCATGGTCAAAGTTCAAAGATCAAAGGTTAAGGTAGATTTATTGTGCCATGGTAAAAAAGGTCAAAAGTACTCACCAATGTAATCATTCCAGAGCTGGTTCAGTTCAGCATGATGAGCAAGACATCCTTTCATGGTGTTCAGACAGTAGTTGTTACAGGGCTTTGTTTGTGTGAGGCCGCGACAATGAGGACAGTACATCATCCGCATCAGAGCCTTAGTACACGCTTCTGTTGGAGGTATCTAGGAAGCAGATAGCAATGCAAAGGCTTCAAAAATTTTAACCAATTGAATGAAATGCCCAACAATGTTTTACTTTAAAAGGTCAGCATATCTAATTAATTTCCTTGTCTGTAGGTTTTGGCCATGAAGAAAAATAATGGCTTCAAACAAGAATTAATTCTTATCATAATATTTGAAAATCAATTACAGTAGATTAATTTTTATTGATACTAAAAGTCGATGACCAGCATTTTCTCTTTGTATCAAACACAAGTTTTCAACCAACCAAGTGCAATCTTACCTTCAACACTTCAAGAACTACATCACGACCAATAGCCAACCCCTGCACAAAAGTTCTTGCTGCTATGAACGATCTTTTTATTTTTAAAGATAACTGTTGAGGCGTGTCCCCAAATGGTTTCAACTTGTTCATCTGGCTTGTCACACACCGAAGAAATGATTCGTCGTACACCAGTGTTGGGTTCAGCAACATGAACATCTTCCTCAATAAATTACGGAAGAATTTGTCTAAGGCATCGAACAGACTTAAATCTGTTCCTTTGTAGTAACTCCGTAGGTCTTTGAATAAATATGCGAACACATCAGAGTTTTGTTGATATAAAAGACCATATGTCTTTACAAACATTTCATGCAAATCCTTTTTTGCATTATCAAGAAGCTCTGTAAAAAATTCTGAAATAGAAAAAATGAAGAATGATTAAAATATACATCAGATTGATATATACAATGTATTTACAGAAAGATGCTTACCAGCTTAAATGTGAAATCACTCATTTTTATGTTTCCGAATAACCCTAGATTTGTTGACAGAACTATTAAATTTATTGGAACTTCAGTACAAATCAATGGGACACTATTGATTTTTTTCCTCTCTAAAATGGAACAAGAATGAAGATTTGTTGTTCATTTACTCTCAAATAGTTTATTTATTTATTCAACGGGTTTTACATCAGCTATAACAGCCTTATAGCCCTTCAGCTGATGATCTCAAACAGTCAGACACATCCCTTATTCAATAATGGAATGCTCCTTGTATCCAGGATAAATAGACTTTCAGATCAAATAGAAAGAGAGGACAGATAAAAAAGATGCTTTGATAAAATACTTTTTGTGAAATGATGCCATCAATTTGAACGTTTACAGAATTGTTAGTTAAATTATATAGCCTTGAATTTAAGATTGTACAAGCTGATAATTGGTTTTTGACATGTTTAAAATCCAGTATAAACCGGATTCTCTGGTAGGCAAACTATAGCAAAATAAACTATGACAACTGATTCATGATGAGTTTGCATATACATTTTCCCAAAGATGACAATTTTTATGAAATAATTTCTAGAAATGTTTTGAATTTTTTTCATTTTGTAGCACCAGTAAAAAATTTCCATCCTAATGGGGAATATTTCTCAACAGGCGTTCGTCTACTTCTCACAGAAACCCATTCAAAATGCTAAATTTTGTGGCATAAATGGTTCTGTTGGATTTTCCAAATAGGAACTGCAAATAAGTTTGAGCCAATATACCAGATGTTGAAAATTCATAGGCAAAAACCGTCACATACCATCGCCATAACACAGCTGAAGAAAGCCTGCTGAACCGTGTGTCGAGATAATGTTGTTTTTTTTACTCTGTACATTTGCTAGAGGAAAGTGTGTTTTCCAGATTACATCAAATCTCTTTCAAGAGCTTGTTGATACAAGTGCAACTTTGATATGTGATAAATCCACATTAGCCTTGATGCTTCCTAATAGTTTCTAGCTTCCATTCAGGACAGAAGAGTGTGATGAATTGAGACCTGTACAGATTACTACGAGTGCAGTAGCAATTGAAATTCACTGGGCTCATGGATAATTTATAGGGATTGATACGAGGCCAAAATATCCTACAACACAATTTCAAACTTTTTTATTTTAAATGTAGCTTCACAAAAAATTGAATTGTGTTGATAAGTTAAGTGACTTCTTGTCCAAACTAACAAAACATTGCTCACTTGGAAAAAAGAAATCATTAAAAAACAAGTGTTTACCATTGTAACAGGGACCGTTATATACATGTCATTACAAACGACCCCCACAGTCGTAAATAAATTAGTTGATATCGCAAAAGTGTTTCTTCGGACCAGGTGAGCTAAAAATTTCATCAAAATCGGACAATATCTCAATTTTGACCTATCAGAGGCCTCGGTCAAGCTGACCGGTCAGATTACAAATAAAAAAAAAAACAAAGAGGCCTCGGTCAAGCTTACCAGTCAGGTTACCAATCACATGACCAGAAGAAGAAACAAAGGGAAAAAAATTATGTCCACAAACTTTGTTTTGGGGATTTAATTAGCGTAAACAATGTTGTGTCCAAACATTAATATATAAATTTTAAAAGAACATGTTATCTATCACATTTTCATTTTCCTTACAGACAATGAAACAGAAATGTGGACATGCATACAAGATCCTTCGTGAACCAGATAATGGCCATATACATTTACAAATGGGCTGACAGGAAATTATTGACTCTAATACAGGATAATGTGCCCAAATGATGACATGTATATAATGGTCAGCTGGCACGACAGCCAGAATGTTATTGCTGAAAGTGGTCAGTTGATACCCTGTAAAATACATTCCTGATGCACATGCTGACTTTCTACATCATTTTGATCCTGGGGGGGTTGGGGGGAGGGGGGGACTAATGAGCTATCTTTACTACAGGATTAGCCGGAGAGTATAGTAATACAACCCATAATACTACAGTAATGGCTATACATATCCAAAACTTATCTGGTCATAAAATGGATTTATAATTAGACACAAATGACCAGTCATGTCCAGATAACCCCTTTACAGTCTCTGAAACATGTACATCATGTATATCCCATATGGTTCATATTACATGTCCTGAGGCAGGAGGGTAAAACCTAGTTTTCAAAATGCAAAGGTCAAACAGTTCCTCAAACCCTGGGTTCTCAACAAGTCACCGCTTAATAGTTCCTCAAAGCTCTCTGTGTATGTCCTGGCACAGGGGTCAAACCTTTTGATCTCAAAAGGTCAAGGTCAAACAGTTTCTCAATAGCAAGGACAAACCACTTTTAGATTACTTTCTGTTCCAGATTTTTCAAAATTCCAAGGTCAAATACAGCTGAATTTCCTCAAAGTCTCATTATAAGCTCTGCGGCATATGGCAAGGACAAACCATTTTTATATTCCTGGCAGATAAAAATTGGCAGGGCTTGTATCTCTCCCTTCCAACCTCTCAATGTGTTCATATTTTATTATCAATGATTTTAATGAAAGTGCCTTGCGGTTTCATTTCGAAGATTGATGTTGGTGTAATGTTCTTTGGCGATAGCTTCTTAAGAGATACCTGCCACTTTCTTATTTTTCTTTCAATTTTTGTCAGCACCATTCTACAACTAGAACTTTATTATATTCTTTCTAATCTAACAGGCCATGAATAATTAACTTGCAGCCCGCAACTTCTATCAGAACTGTTCCAATCAAAGATCAAATGAAAGGTATGAAAGTTCTGTTTGACTTTAAAAGCCTTCGTTATCTGTGCACCTTTGTTGTCAAATCTATGAATAGAAACACTGAGAATTTTTAGCATATCACTACAAAAAAGTAGTGAATGTTCCAATCAAATGGCTCCCACTATGTTTTATTTCCTAACAGACAAATCTAATCACTGTCACTTCCATGCTTGTATCTCTTCTACCCTTTCAAGCTTCCAAGGCATTTGATTGCAGCACAAAAAGCTGTAATAATATCCAGGAATTGTTTCCTCATCAATACAATTTCTGCATCAAACTTCTTTTTTTCTTCCTCTCCATGTTATCCTGTTTTGCCCCACTTTTCTGATGTGTGTTTTATCAAGCTTTTCAAGTAATAGCAACAGAAATATGCATTATCGACCTACAGACAAATGACACCCCTAACCTCAACAGTGTAATTTAGCCAGCAGACAGAGTTTGGCTGTCTCTCTGGTCCTCTCTCTTCTGCTCAGACATGACAGCACTGACACTGTCATTCCCTTTAGTTTTACATTAAACAATATTTATTTCATTGTAAAGGCAGTGGTATCTATTTTATTGTGACTACAGAAAATCTTAAACCTCAAAGAAACTTGATATAGCTTCTCCATTTCCTAGTCTTGATGAAATTGTTACTTTTCCAATTTGGTTCCATTTCAATATTTTTTTCTTTCTCATTTTATATCCCATTTAAAATCTAAACAATTCCTTGAAAATTGCCTGAATCTCTACCCCATCCTTTGACTAAAATAAGCCCAGATTTATGTATCCTATTTGAAAGTACCAATCTAGAGGATCTTGTTTATCCTGTCACTATCCCTCTCCTCTGCAGTTAAACTCTGGCTACCGGCAATTGAAAAACAAGACAATAAAAAGCATTTACCCTGAAAAGTAATTAATTCAAAGTCTTACAAAAATGAAATCAAATTCTTACTATAAAGTTTTGGGAAAATTCCTTAAAAATCTGTACTGATGTATGCAATATTTTACCTAAGAAGATGTTTACTTAAACTACACAAATAGTTCTTCACTACTTATCAAAGGATGTTTTTAAAAGATGAATAAATCATCTAGATTTACATTTGACATACTTTTTTTACTATACATGAGACATAGTTTAATTAATCAGTTTCTTTATCATGCTTGAAATCTTCTATTGGATGCAAGAGTTTGGCTGACACAGATTATACCGTCTGTTCTGTGTCAATTCAGATTGACAATGGCCAAGGGCAAACCAAACACATTCAATTATAAAAACTTCAAACATGACAATAAAAAGGGACTGCTTATGATAATCAGTATTACTTTCATGACCGTAGGTGAAGATCAGCCGAGTAAGTTCTATTTTATCAAATCTAAAGTCTAAGTTATTCAAACATTTCCAGCAGAAGAACAAAAGCCAAAGATCAACATGACCAAAAGGTATTAGCATTACAAAAATCTGATACCATTTAAGATGATCCTTTAAACCTTGCTAAAGTCACCCAGTAAATAATGACAGAATTTCCCTAAAGGATTTATTATCTGAAATGCTGTGTCATCAAAACTATATGTCATGAAATATTAAAATTCATCTTCAGATTTTTATTCAAAAACACATTTATATGATCATATCTCTAAAGATTAACTATAAGTTTTATACAAAACTCTTTTTACAGAAAAACTTTTCATTTTCTAGCTCCACTCATCTAAATTCCTTTCTAGAATGTGTTCACACGATATTCTGATCAATCTTGTTGTCATGGTTTTAAAGCTGGTACAGGAAACCGTACATACTCTCTAAAAACACCCCTTCCTGTCTGTCTTACTGGTCACGGGTTGGTGAATTCCACGTCTGGCCGACCTGTCTAAGATCATCTGACCCCTAATTAATGGCTTGTAATTCACATTTATGGGCGACTCTCTGAGAGCTGTTTTTAGTTCCACTAATTGGTTTTTGTTTTGTCCAGTGAATCCCAATTATACTTGTAGTAAAATACTTTGTTTCTATCAGAATCTGACAGAAGCGGAAGGAACTCCATTCATCATCAGAAAAGTACATCCTTCCGAAAAATACAAGAAGACAGATTTTCACGAGAGCAGCAGCTGAAGCAATAAACCATCTTAAGAACAGTACCCTTTGTCCATGTATCCAATATATTGCTCCATTCATCTTGCATATTTTTTTGTATGACATAAAATTTATGTCT
Source organism: Pecten maximus (assembly GCF_902652985.1). Classification (NCBI taxonomy): domain Eukaryota; kingdom Metazoa; phylum Mollusca; class Bivalvia; order Pectinida; family Pectinidae; genus Pecten; species Pecten maximus. Next base: position 17,628,325 of record NC_047028.1, read on the forward strand.
ATAAAGCTGAATTAAAAAGTAAAATAAAATTTATCTTTTATAATTTAAACTGGGGCTTACAAAAGAATTCATACAAAAAATAACACTTTAAATTATGGATTAGGAATCGAGAGAAATAAATTTGATTAAGTTTATCTTTGGCATATAGGAGGAGGAGGTAGTTTCCTTGTGCTATTTACTATGCAAGATAGAGTACATACCTATGTGCTCTCTGGGCTATTAACAAAACACTAAACATATGGCTAACATCAAACTTCCTGAAGCATTGCACCTAGTACATGTTGGTACAGGGAAATATGGACTAGTCGACATGTATCCTGTAAGACATCAACATCAACTTATAATTCCTCCTTTTAAAAGTTTTAATCTCAATTGTGGTTTAGCATTAAATAAACTTATATTCTCAAAAAATTAGTGAAAATTCAATCTATCTGTTGGTATTTGAATATGGAATAATAATTATTTTCTGAAAAATTGCAATCTAATGATGTAATAATTATTACAATATTCAATATTTGTGTGTCTTACTCATAATTATTTTAATATTTGTACTGTTAAGTCAAATTCTTAAATCAATTTCACATGTCTTCAAAATATAATATTGATAGTTGTTTTCCTTTCCAATTAAAGATATCATTAGCTAAGAATTTGAAAATATTTTTCTTAAATATTGGCTAGACATAATATAATATTGATAGTTGTATTCCCTTCCAATTAAAAATACCATAAGCTAAGAATTTGAATATACTTTTCTCAAATATTGGCTAGACTTAACGAAATGAAACTTATTCTTATCATAGAGATAACTGAATATGTTCCTTTATTTGGCCTTATATACATAGGTAGATGGTTCAATGTTTAGAATATACCAGCATTTCCCTAAAACTACAATATGTTATATGTGTTGAGTAATAGATTTAAAATGTATTCAAAATCACACTGAATCAGTACCATTGTGTATATACCAGAACATAGAAGCCACAGAACCAAAGAATTTGAAATGCTTGTTTGCTACATCTATCAACCCAAGAACAGCCAGGGACATTTTGAGGCAGGGTCTCCTTGTAGTAGTTGGTGACTACCTCAATGAACAACATTGAGGAGGCTGTCTCGCATGCTATCCCGAGCAATTAGGGTAAAGTGTCTTGCCCAAGCACACAAACCATGACAGTACAGACCAGTTCATTTTTTCAGCTTCAAAAACCACCATAATAGTGACCAACGTAGTTGGCACTTTAACCGACTGTGCTGACTGAGCTATCGCAACCCTTTGAAATACAGTCTAGATTTTACTGGACGCAGTTCGTGCCTGCTGGTAATACTCACACATGCTTGAATTGTTTCAGCCTCTGTCTAGATAGCATGAAGCTGTTTGCTACCAGGTACTACCATCTAACCCCATATAGACATGGTATTGATAAAATTCTTTTTTTTTCATGCCATATCAAGTTTATATCACAATTTCTCATGACAGATTCTCACATTTTTGTTTTATTGTTATGTTGGTATTTACCCAAATTATATATAATTCTTTACTAGACTTCACCAAATAATTTCAACTCCATTTTTATATATTTTTTTTCTCATGTTGGTATTTTTTTAAATGAAATATTTTCTTAAATCCTTGATTTTCACAAATAAATATTTTCACAAATCTGGATTTTCTACATATCTATTCATTGGTTAAACATTTTTCGCATATTAAAATGTTGCCTTATTAAGAACTAGATCCAACCAGATTCCATTAAAATGTTACCTAATTAAGACTAGACCAAAACTTGATTCCATTAAAATGTTACCTAATTAAGAACTAGACCAAAACTGATTTATTTGTTTTATTCCAGACAAGCTTTTCCAGAAAAAGATTTTTGTTTGTTTGTTTGTTTCATGTGGAGTTTCCCCCAGCTATATATATGAAACAACTTATTCAACACAAAAGTCAATTCCATTTTCATAGCTAAACACTAAGGTCATAGTCTGCCATTTGTTCTGAGACATTTATAGATCAGGTTTGTCATTTAGGAAGTCAATAATACAAGATAGCTTGGGAGTTTACATCACAAAACTAAATTAAAACTGACTGTAAACAAATACCACGACCAGTCTACAGTAATTTGGCTCAAACTTCAAAACTTCACTTGCAATTTAATGAATTTCAATAACGTACAGAAATAAATGTATTGGGAATTCTTTTAACTTCGCATCACGATTAAACATATAAACGCAAAAGAATTGTGTCAAAAATAATCCTTCCTAAAATGTCATCTGAATATGTCAGCCTAAAACAATAAAGAAATAATGTACAAAGGTTTAAAATATTGTTATATACATGGAAAGAATTGCAATACATTTTGAGAGAAATCGCCTTTTCTTTTTTTTAAACATAGATATTTACTAGAATGAGACTGTCTCAAGTCAAAGACCTCCAGATACATTGTAACTGGCACCTATTTATAATGATGCTGGCTTAGTAATACGAAAAATGTTTACAGTCTTTGTTGAAATTGATTAATAATAAAAACGGAGCAACTCATACTAGTAAAGAGAAAACACTGCTTAGTAATCCAAGGTGATGTTTTATGGTTGCAAATCATGTATTTTATCTGAAGTAAAAATATTAAATGATTCCTTTGCCCGTCAGGAGTTCTGTCCTGCTACTAGTCCTCACAAGGTCAGCACCGACACATTTCACACTGTTAAATCCATTTTCATGTTACCCTAAATGGCATAATGATTTTCTATGAGTTTGCATGCAAGAAAGAATATTTTTACTAATCAGAACATGATCTATTCAGTTCTTTGTTGACTCGAGGGCTTCATTCTCATTAGTGTTTCCGATGGCTCCCTCCTCCTCCTGTGGCAGACAGGGGATTCCCCTCCAATCGATACAGAAGGGTGTTAGTCAGCTGGTCGGCTGACTCACTCCCACCCCTCCTCAGTCCGACTTCCTATATCCAACACTTAGGGTTCGGTTAACTATGACCCTCAAGGCAGGGACCGATTACCACATATGTGTTGTTCCTCAGGAAGTATTGTAATCCCCAATTAGCTGAAACACATGCTTATAAACTGACACATCTGTACCCAACATTGAAACATGCCAGATTTTCCTTTACCCTATTTCTTACGGCTCCAATTCAGAAATAAAAGAGTTTCAAGCCAATTATTTTAAGGCGCAGTACACATGTCTTTGTTATCCATAAATGTATTCACTTTTAATTTTGGCGTGGAAAAATCCAATTAAAGTTCGACTGACTGTCCCTAAACCTACACCTTGGTACAAACCAGTTAGTCATCGTGTTATGATATGCTGAATGCATTAGATTCCATTGTCCACGAATCTGATTCAGATAAAAAATCATCAGATTATTCTATTACCAAGGCTTTCTGATAGAAATTGAATTTAAAAAAATAAAATTTGATTACTTCTTTTGTAATAATAACGAAAAAGAATGAAAGGAAATAATTAAACAAGACATCAATTTTGGAGATATTCTGAACAAAATCAAATTTTGTGAGAAAAAAAATCTGTGCCACATTTTTTTTAATGTAACGGTACAGAAAATCTAATACATCTGGGAGCTTTATCGATTTCCTCAGATGTACTAAGAGTTAGTGTATCATACCCCGAGTTGTAATCAATCTCAGCGTAAAACTGTTTTCCTTTGAGAGAGAAAAAACACTGATTCTTTAATCGAGGATGATCCTGAGATTACAATTTATTGTAGAAACCGATACATCAACCCAACGCTCCTACACAGCATGGGGACCCTGTACCAGTCCTCAGCTAACCTACAGATCAACCCAACACAGCATGGGGACCCTGTACCAGTCCTCAGCTAACCTACAGATCAACCTAACACTCCAACACAGCATGGGGACCCTGTACCAGTCCTCAGCTAACCTACAGATCAACCCAACGTTCCTACACAGCATGGGGACCCTGTACCAGTCCTCAGCTAACCTACAGATCAACCCAACGCTCCTACACAGCATGGGGACCCTGTACCAGTCCTCAGCTAACCCACAGATCAACCCAACACTCCAACACAGCATTGGGACCCTGTACCAGTCCTCAGCTAACCTACAGATCAACCCAACAGTCCAACACAGCATGGGGACCCTGTACCAGTCCTCAGCTAACCTACAGATCAACCTAACACTCCAACACAGCATGGGGACCCTGTAACAGTCCTCAGCTAACCTACAAATCAACCCAACACACCATAGGGACTCTACCAGTCCTCAGCTAACCTACAGATCAACCCAACACTCCAACACACCATAGGGACTATACCAGTCCTCAGCTAACCTACAGATCAACCTAACACTCCAACACAGCATGGGGACCCTGTACCAGTCCTCAGCTGACCTACAGATCAACCCAACACTCCAACACAGCATGGGGACCCTGTACCAGTCCTCAGCTGACCTACAGATCAACCCATGCCAACACTCCAACATAGCATGGGGACCCTGTACCAGTCCTCAGCTGACCTACAGATCAACCCAACACAGCATAGAGACTCTACCAGTCCTCAGCTAACCTACAGATCAACCCAACACACCATAGGGACTCTACCAGTCCTCAGCTAACCTACAGATCAACCCAACACACCATAGGGACTCTACCAGTCCTCAGCTAACCTACAGATCAACCCAACACAGCATAGGGACTCTACCAGTCCTCAGCTGACCTACAGATCAACCCAACACACCATAGGGACTCTACCAGTCCTCAGCTGACCTACAGATCAACCCAACACAGCATGGGGACCCTGTACCAGTCCTCAGCTAACCTACAGATCAACCCAACACAGCATGGGGACCCTGTACCAGTCCTCAGCTAACCTACAGATCAACCCAACACAACATAGGGACTCTACCAGTCCTCAGCTGACCTACAGATCAACCCAACACACCATAGGGACTCTACCAGTCCTCAGCTAACCTACAGATCAACCCAACACACCATAGGGACTCTACCAGTCCTCAGCAGATCTACAGATCAACCCAACACACCATAGGGACTCTACCAGTCCTCAGCTGACCTACAGATCAACCCAACACACCATAGGGACTCTACCAGTCCTCAGCTGATCTACAGATCAACCCAACACACCATAGGTACTCTACCAGTCCTCAGCTGACCTACAGATCAACCCAACACAGCATGGGGACTCTACCAGTCCTCAGCTAACCTACAGATCAACCCAACACACCATAGGGACTCTACCAGTCCTCAGCAGATCTACAGATCAACCCAACACACCATAGGGACTCTACCAGTCCTCAGCTGACCTACAGATCAACCCAACACACCATAGGGACTCTACCAGTCCTCAGCTGACCTACAGATCAACCCAACACACCATAGGGACTCTACCAGTCCTCAGCTGACCTATAGACCAACCCAACACACCATAGGGACTCTACCAGTCCTCAGCTGACCTACAGACCAACCCAACACACCATAGGGACTCTACCAGTCCTCAGCTGACCTACAGATCAACCCAACACACCATAGGGACTCTACCAGTCCTCAGCTGACCTACAGACCAACCCAACACACCATAGGGACTCTACCAGTCCTCAGCTAACCTACAGATCAACCCAACACACCATAGGGACTCTACCAGTCCTCAGCTAACCTACAGATCAACCCAACACACCATAGGGACTCTACCAGTCCTCAGCTGACCTACAGATCAACCCAACACACCATAGGGACTCTACCAGTCCTCAGCTGACCTACAGATCAACCCAACACACCATAGGGACTCTACCAGTCCTCAGCTAACCTACAGATCAACCCAACACACCAACACACCATAGGGACTCTACCAGTCCTCAGCTTGTAACCTACAGATCAGTTCTAATCATTATCATGGCAATGACAGTGGGGAACTCGGTTTTTAACTTTTATAAAAAAAAAAAAAAAAAAATCAAAGAAATGCTTTTTTCATAGGCCAAAGATTGAAATTTGGATAAATGAAGTACTTACCATCAAATTTTCTTGTTCTTGATACAAAAATACTTTTTACATATCTAAAAGATTCATCTACTAGTTTAGCATACTCCTTGGTACCAAGTGATTTTAACTTCTGTTCCATATCACGCGTACAACATGTGTGACCTTGTGGACATACTTCTAGGTGTTCCCCTGTAACGACAGAAAAATATATAAGGTCAAAATCATATACATCAACACAGTTCATATACACATGTAGAAAAATATATAAGGTCAAAATCATATACATCAACACAGTTCATATACACATGTACATCAACAGTTCATATACATCAACAGTTCATATAAATCAACAGTTATTTACATCAACTTTATTTTGCAACATCAGGATGAACAGAAAACATAAATTTACACTTTTTATTTTACTTAATATTTTAGATACATTTTGAAAATAGTATCATCTAACTTAATATTTTAGAGACATTTTAAAATTAGTGTAATGTTACTTAATGTTTTAGATACATTTTGAAATAAGTGTAATCTTACTGAATATTTTAGAGACATATTGAAATTAGTGTAATGTACATTACTAAATATTTTAGAGACATTTTCAAATTAGTGTCATATTACTCAATATTTTTGAAACATTTTCAAGTTAGTGTCATTACATATTTCATGGTCCATCTATTACAAACTGATCATATTAAAGGAAAATTGTCCAACTCAAAATGTGATTTTTATCAGTTATTTTTGTTTCACTTTGAAGCCCTCTAAATAAAAGAATCCAGTTTTCAATTTTAATAATATTGGTAGTGAATTATCATTTAATTAATGTTTGAAATTCAAACTTTTTTCCAGGGGAAATATACAATGACATTTGTAATATAAGTCAGAAAACTGTTTAATGAACTCACAATTAACCTAGCACTTATTAAAATACCAATTAATTATCTTGATTAACTCCTGAATTTCAGCAGAAGGCAAATGAATATTTCATCGGACAATCATGATCAAGAGTCAATTAGTATTTGAATATTTCTCAATGTAGGAGTGAGTATACAAGAAGATATTGATTACTAAAAGACTGGGAGACAATACTGTGATGTAATCTCGCCACCTTGTAACATTCACCCGAGGGTGTAAAGGGTTAATATCATAACTTATTAACACGGCAGCTGTCTCGACTCATTAGTCGCAGATATGTAATGAGGTCCACGTGGGTTTTGTATACATGTGTATTTCTATATAATGACAGACAATAGGTCTCCTGATGTATTCTGGGATATCATACCCTAAAATGTTGTTGTGTACTCGCCTGTACAGGTTGATATATACTTTCATGGAGTAATTTTTTGAGGATAGAACTAGAATTAAATTGCAAAAAAAATATTCATTTAACAGAAATAACTGTAAATAAGAGAAAATAGACCTAATAGAGAAATCCTGGCCAGTTTCATAATTTCAGTGAAATTAAGATCTGTTTCATAGCCTCTGCAAACAGTATCCTTTCTCTTCAAACTTTTGGGAAGATTTCAAAAACTTGATCCATTGCATTGTTTTATTGGTGGTTCAGTAAATATGCACTAATATAAAGAGACAGACATGTCATGAGGATCCTTAATATAAGGTCCTGTCACCATGGAAACAAGGTCATCTTCAAGGTTCCCTGTCATGCAAGACCACCTGCTTAGAAAGACCACCTGTCGTGAAATTCTTCAAATGAGTGACAGTAACATCGGGCCAACATATTGGGTTCCTGTGCATGTGCACCGAAGCACTTTTCCTGTTTTCTGATCACTGCACACCTCTAAAATACACCTGTATAGACACCAAGATTACCTGAACTGCCCGAGGTGATATATGATGATCACACTGAACCTTCTTAGATCTCTATACCCCTACCTATAGACCTGTCTATACCCCCTACCTAGGTATACCTATAGACCTGTCTATACCCCCTACCTAGGTATATATACCTATAGAACCTGTCTATACCCCCTACCTAGGTATACCTATAGACCTGTCTATACCCCCTACCTAGGTATATATACCTATAGAACCTGTCTATACCCCCTACCTAGGTATATATACCTATAAACCTGTCTATACCCCCTACTTAGGTATATATACCTATAGACCTGTCTATACCCCCTACCTAGGTATATATACCTATAGACCTGTCTATACCCCCTACCTAGGTATATATACCTATAGACCTGTCTATACCCCCTACCTAGGTATATATACCTATAGACCTGTCTATACCCCCTACCTAGGTATATACACCTATAGACCTGTCTATACCCCCTACCTAGGTATATACACCTATAGACCTGTCTATACCCCCTACCTAGGTATATATACCTATAGACCTGTCTATACCCCCTACCTAGGTATATATACCTATAGACCTGTCTATACCCCTACCTAGGTATATCTATAGACCTGTCTATACCCCCTACCTAGGTATATATACCTATAGACCTGTCTATACCCCCTACCTAGGTATATATACCTATAGACCTGTCTATACCCCCTATCTAGGTATATCTTTATACCTATAGACCTGTCTATACCCCCTACCTAGGTATATATACCTATAGACCTGTCTATACCCCCTACCTAGGTATATATACCTATAGACCTGTCTATACCCCCTACCTAGGTATATATACCTATAGACCTGTCTATACCCCCTACCTAGGTATATATACCTATAGACCTGTCTATACCCCCTACCTAGGTATATATACCTATAGAACCTGTCTATACCCCTATCTAGGAATAGACCTACCTACCTAAGCTTACATTTTGCATATTAATCAAATCCAGAAATGTTATTTTGTAAAGTACCTAGATGTTATTTTTAATGGGATTAAAAACCAACTGCCAGTCAAATGGAACAGTTCCAGTCAGAACTGTCTGCCTATAAAATACCTGTTATTTTAACACTGGGATTTGACATCGACCACCAGTTGTACTGAAAAGGTTGTGGCCAGTGCAGTGGCAGGTCGGTAGAATCCCACAACACCACCAATCCTTTGAACTAAAATACCTACTTGTTTTTTCTCAATGTGCCCTAAGTGATGATAATTACACAGTGCATGTTAAGGTGAGGTAAACTCACACACTGTGTAGCTCTACAGAGGAGTATGGTTTGGTGCTTATGTAGGAAACAACATACATCAAACAAACCGTAATTCATCTGTTTACCAAACATACCGTAATACACCTGTTTATCAAACATACTGTAATTCATCTGATTACCAATCATACCGTAATTCACCTGTTTATCAAACATACCGTAATTCACCTGTTTATCAAACATACCGTAATTCACCTGTTTACCAAATATACCGTAATTCACCTGTTTATCAAATATACCGTAATTCACCTGTTTACCAAACATACCGTAATTCACCTGTTTATCAAACATACCGTTATTCACCTGTTTATCAAACATACCGCAATTCACCTGTTTATCAAACATACCGTAATTCACCTGTTTATCAAACAAACCGTAATTCACCTGTTTACCAAACAAACCGTAATTCACCTGTTCATCAAACATACCATTATTCACCTGTTTATCAAACATACCGTAATTCACCTGTTTATCAAACATACCGCAATTCACCTGTTTATCAAACATACTGTAATTCACCTGTTTATCAAACATACTGTAATTCACCTGCTTACCAATCATACCGTAATTCACCTGTTTATCAAACATACCGTAATTCACCTGTTTATCAAACATACCGTAATTCACCTGTTTATCAAACATACTGTAATTCACCTGTTTATCAAACATACTGTAATTCACCTGCTTACCAATCATACCGTAATTCACCTGTTTATCAAACATACCGTAATTCACCTGTTTATCAAACATACTGTAATTCACCTGTTTATCAAACATACTGTAATTCACCTGCTTACCAATCATACCGTAATTCACCTGTTTATCAAACATACCGTAATTCACCTGTTTATCAAACATACCATTATTCACCCATTTATCTATCGAACATACCTAAATTTCCCTGTTTATCAAACATACTGTAATTCACCTGTTTATTCACCTGTTTATCTATCAAACATACTTTAATTCACCTGTTAATCAAATATATCAGTAAGTCATCTAAAAAGCCATGAAAGAAAGGAAGAAATATAGAACAGATATACTTTTAATTCTGAAGAAATCATTCAAAATATGAAATAAAGAATCCCTAGTTTAAAAAGTTGATAAATGATCTAAAATTTTGTGTATTTACATTACTAAATATCTTGAAAATCAAAAGAAACAGTGTGCATACACATACAGAACTATATAGTGAAAAGGAACCCTATAGTTTATATTGTATCATGTTTTGGTGTATAAAGGTTTAGTCCAATGACAGAGTGTCCAGACAAATTGGTACAGTACATTTTTACTAGCCTGCAATCCCTAAACTAATTAACTTATGCTTCTTGTGTTAGATAAAACGGCAAATGCATAGGTTTGAAAATAATCAGTTCAGTTCAGAAAAATTATTTTATAAGTACTTTCTGTGATAGTTTTGATAATTTTTAATTAGACATCTTCTCCTCTAGCTCCTTAGTTAACCAACCAACACACGATGAAAATCTTGGCACAGAATTGGCACTGATACAGGACTTAGAATTATATTTGAACTATGATGTTCGAGAATTAAATTCACTGACTGAAACATGCTTGATGCATTTCTGCTGTTTGATATGATGATCCGACTGACTCCCTATTCGATTTTGCCCAAGCAGATTACATACATTGTCCATGTCCAGGTCATGTTGAACTTGTACTTGAAAATACCGTAAATATTCTTCAAAAATGTACAAAAGCTCAAAATGAAAAACAAATATCATACAATTTTGTTTTCCTCTACCATGTTTGATTTCTTTATATATAATATATCCTGCATTATTGATTTGTTAAAGGTTTTTTTTATGTATTATACCTGTAATACAGTTATATTGATATAACAAGTTTCTGACCTCTGAGGACACTAAATTGAACGAACATTTAGGTCAGAAAACCTCAAACTGGCCTTTTGCCGGATATGTTGATTAATTGATAGAGTCTAATTTGCAAATTCTAGAACAATGAAACTTAAGTGACAATGAAGTATTATCAAAAACCCTTTACGCTTCAACAAACTCTTGTAAAAAAGTTTTGCTTTGTCTTATTTTGTGATAGATCTCTTGTATGAAGTGGTGATATTTTTTTTTATCTTAAATCATCTTCTTGTTAAAGAGTTGGTTATACTTCTCCAACCTAAGGGTTTAGACGTTTCTAGTATGCTAAAAGTGCAATATTACATTGCTGATTTCCAGTACATGAAATTGTTTGGGGCTGACAATGGCCCACACAAAGCGGACATTTAAACTAGGCACGGATTTACAATGGCATTTCCTGCTGATTAACCATACTGGTGATAAAGGAACTGATTTTATGACTCGTGTTCCGGATATATAACGTAAATGATTTGACCAAGATGATAAAACTACTTATTTCTTTTTCTCAACTGTCTCGATGTATACGTATAATGACGAAAACATTGAGAAACCAAACAAAGGTCTTGTAATCGCCGGATGAATTGTAAGAAAATTGACAAATTTATGAATACAGACAATGACGCGAGTACTTAGATAATTGACAGCTCGACTGTACTCTATAACAAGGTTTTTTTCTAAATCGGGTCACGGGGAATGGCCACATACAGACCGACACAGACAGGATCAGGTACCGATTATTCCTCCTTCACATAAACTACACTATTTCATGCACAGTGTCTTTAGGTGGAGCTACTCAGCCAGAATTCCTTAGATAATATAACCACACATCCACTGGGACCTGTTTACAGAGCCAAGATCTAACCCTAGTTGTCCTTTACGATCACACTTTAGATTTATACAGAAGACCAAATTTTGTTTGGTTGGTTTATAACCACGTTAACAGCCAGGGTCAATTTGAGGTGGGATCACCTTGTAGTAGTTGGTAACTACCTCACTGAACAATATACAGGAGGTCTGTTGCATGCCATCCAGAGCAATTGCTCAAATAGGTCAAACTCCAGGGACAAAATTTTTTCTGGCAATACTTCTCATGTATTTTGGGCTTTCTCTCTTCTGTTTGTGTGGTATGCACACTCAAGATATTGTTGAAGGACAAATTTAAAATCTGGGGAAAACATTTCTTTCTTTTACAAAATTGGTCACCAAAAGCTTCCCTGTACCAAGACCATGCCAGTGAAAACCTGATTGTATTAGGAAATTTTTTTCACTCCATATCATCAACATTTCCTTCCTCACTCATGTCAAAAAACATAAGTGTTACTCCATTACAAATCTACATAAATTCACAAAAATACTTCACCCCTGTATCGGCAGTGGAATCTACCACATGAAAAGTCTGGGTCATACTACAGGTGTCTCTGGGGGTACCAGGGTTAACTATTTCAGCATGTGCTAATGTGTTTTTAGTTAGTTAGATCTTCTTAGGTTTTATCTTTGATTACAGCCATATGTTTAGTCGAGATAGAGAAACAATTTGCCGATGTTCTACCGAAACAAAAAACAGAAAGAAAATTACCTTTTGTTGTTTTAATTACATTTATCAGGCTGTTTCTGATAGAGATGTTATGAAGCATTTTTGATTCACACCTGGTGGTAGTGTTGTGAGAGGAACAGGTTGTATACAGTCGTTATCATTAGGGGATTGTTATCTCCAGAGGTTACTCTACCTAAATACACCAGTCATGATAGACAGAGCCAGGCTGAAGGATAGCTGATAAGGTTAGGAAGGAGACTCATCACCCCTCCCCATACATCTCAACCTGTAAAATTCCACATCACTACACCCATCTCTTACTCCCTCTATCCCTTCAGAACTTTCTTTTTCATTTTACATCCTCTGCCATTGTTTTTCTTATCATGCAGCCTTCTTGCAGCCTCTCTAATCTTCCCACCTGTCCTCACTTTCCCTTCCTCTAAAACCCTTCATGTGCCCCTCTTTTTACCCTATCATTTCTTCCTCCTTCTTCACCATTGTTTTTCTCCACAACATTTTCTCTCACTCCATAATCCCTTATCTCATTTCCTCCTTCACTAATCACCACCTTTTCCCATTCTTTATCACATCCCCTACTCTCACCTTCTGTTGACCCCCCCCCCCCCCTAAATATAGGTGTTACTAAAAGGAGACAATTGATGAGGTTTGAGAAGGTAGCCTGCAGTGGTGACATGGAAGAACTGTCTGCCTTGTATCACCTGTAAAAGGCTGTTTGCCTCACAGAGCTCTTCTATTATTAGAGGAGTACAAATGTACCTGCAGATAAATTTTACTTTCAAGTCTATATCGCACATACAACCCAACATGTGTTGGCTTCCGTCACTATGATCATCAACCTGTGGTTGGAACAAGGAAAACAACACTTGCTTCACTATGTATATATGTAGCTCATATATAGCTGTCATGGAAATCTCACAGAGAAAATCCCCTCCTCATAAACCTATCAAATTAATATGGTGAAAAACACCAGCTGATATGCAATTGTTTATCAGTACCCACAATCCACCCATTTCTTTGTGTGTTTTTTTTGTTTTGGGGAGGGGGGGGGGGGGTCACAACTGAATGGAACATATATACCAGCTTATACAAACAAGCTCATCATCCACATGAAGCAATGTCTTCCGTATACCAGCTTATACAAACAAGCTCATCATCCACATGAAGCAATGTCTTCCGCACACACTTATGACAATTGAGATATCAAGTGCAGCTCTCAAATACGGAAATAAACCTATAACACTGTAATTGTTGTGCTTGAAGGGCAGCAGGATTCATATCCTGAGAGCATATATGCAGACATTCATACACAATATAGAGTTCATCAATACACACAAAAGAACATACCAAATGAACTCTACAACTTCAATCAAACGTATCATTATTTTTGTCCCGATACTTTGATGTATCAGATGAATATGCATGATTTAAGTTGGAAACAGAAGAGAAATCATCAGAAATTTTAGGAAAAGATTTTTAATAACTGTCTCTGAAACGTCTGAACTTTGATAATACTATTATATTACATAAATATTCTAAGTGTTAGAATTTGCAAAGCAACTCTGTGTATTTATTTCCGACACCTTATTTACTACTAGTATATACATTTATCTTACAATACACTATTCTACCAAACTGTATATTTTCTTTACTTTCTCTCCACCGAAAACATATTATATAAAAGTCGAAAATGTCAAAATTTTTCCATCCAACCCCATGCACACCTATCACTTCCTGTTTTTGGTACATCGTGGGCACAGATCCGAGTGCAGCTAGTAAGGAACGCCAGATGCAAACCACATGGTCCCAACCAATCTATATATAAAACAGTGGGTCTAAATCCTAACTCCAGTCAATACAGTGTTGCTAATATTGAAGGAAATCACCTTAACTGAGATTAATACCTGGTGTTTGATTATGTCGATCCATCAATTACAATTAAGTAAACACTCTTCATCATTCTTCACTACCTTATTTTTAAAACTGTTTATTATTACATCATTATGTTATCGTCAACAAACGCAGGAATTTTCCTGAACTGAAGTCATTTTGACACAATCAAAAGTATACAGACATAATTGGTAACAACCTATGTCATTTTTAAGGTAACAGTATTCCAAAGAAAACATTATTTGATATGCACAGTCAGCCACATATTTTTTGTTTCGTTAACAGGGGAAGCTTCATATTAAGTTTTATCCTCCATTACAGGAGAGCTCAAACTTCTTCATAGATTAGAGTTCAATACTAGACTGCATGGTTCGCTCCCTTAGTCCTTTACTCTCTGCCAGGGCTGCACTCTGCTCACAAAGGACTTCAGTTTGTTTGTTTTTTGTTTAAAGTCCTATTAACAGCCAGGGTCATTTAAGCAAGTGCCAGGTTTTGGAGGAAAGCCGGAGTACCCGGATAAAACCCATCGGCCTATGGTCAGTACCTGGCAGTTGAGTACCCGGATAAAACCCATCGGCTTATGGTCAGTACCTGGCAACTGCCTCACGAAGGTTTTGAACTTGCAACCTAGAGGTGGAGGGCTAGTATGTCATTAGCAAGCTGATTTTTTCATTGGTCGATTTCTTTATCCAGTGACATTTGTATTGCTTATTTGACAAAAAAAAACTCAATGAACATCAAGCAATGAATTAAGTGTCAAGAGTAAATATACCCTTTGGTCGATTAACAAATCATGAGAATCTAAAGTTTCGCCTTGTCAAAAAATGATTTTGGGCAAAAAGTGTCCTATATGATTATGACAATGACACTATTGATGCTTGTTGTTTCAGCAGAAGTAACCATCTCTATGAAGACATAACATGTGCAATAAAGATGCGCACATGCTGGAGTAGGAATTTCTGCTCATGATGGTTACTCGCAACTGGTCCACTGTATGTGCAGCGCACGGGAAGTAATTGAGGAGGGTACCAGTCTAAGTTCAATACATTATCTGCCTTCTGAAGAGTTCCATACACAGTATACCTATCTACCTCCATCACAGGAGAGCTCCTTATACACCCTGCCTTAATCATATATATGTAGGCAAGGTCCATGTCCATTATCTTCCTTCATCAGCCTTCAACACAGGAGAGTTCCATATATATATTATCTTCCTTCATCAGGGATGTATTCCATACCAGTGTATCTCCTATCTTCATCACAGGAGAGTTCAATACACATTATTTTTCCTCATGACAGGAGAGTTCCATATATCATTTACCTTTAATTATCTAACGTAACTTCCATCACAACAAACATTCTACATTTCTATATATATCATCACAGAAGAGTTCTAGATTTTGTGTATAAAGTAAGGACAGAGTTACTGCCCCTTATACAGATGACAGAAATAGATTTGTAAACTGCCAAAATTTTACGACTTCCACACCTGTGGGAAAATCAGTGCACCACAACCCAATGCCACAGAAAACATTGACAGTGAGAAATAGAAGTTAGTGTATAAATGTCAAATACTCCAAAACTGAAAATAAACCAGCATGCTGTTACACCTAAGAAGCAGACAAAACAAGATACAGGGTTACTCAAGGAACAATAGCAACATGACACAATAGCACAAATAATTAGTTATATATCTATAATGTCATCCCCTGATATAACACCCAACACCACAAAGAGTCAGGTTAAGTCAAATGCTGCATTCCTAGCTGTTCACTTTCAGTCATTCTGATCCTTCTTAAAACAATACACCCCTGATAAAGAAAAATTCTGCACCTTGAATTTTGTTTCTGATGGTTTTATATATATTTTTCGGATAAACTAGGCCAAGATGTAGAATCAAGCTTCACAATTTATCAGGTATTCTGATATGATTGTATCTTTGAAGTAGGGATTGAATACAGTCGAGGAAATTTACACAGCATACCTACAAATTGTCTATTGTAAGATGATTCAGCAAGTCAACTTAAATCTAGATTAAATTGTGTGTAACAAGATTACAGAATTTAGACGAGAAAAAAACAACTTTAAAAGCTTTTATTCTGGGTCATGTACCTGGGCTGCATTCAGTACAATGAAAATCTATCCTACTTTAACACAGTCATAGCTGCATGATACCTCATATATTATAAAGGAGTTGGTGCTGTCGTTCAAATATAAATTAGTTTCCAAAGTCCAGATTCCATGTAATTTCTTAAATTTTTTTTTATAAATACTTTAAGTATGTAACTTAAGAGCAATGATTGTTTATATATACCAAACTCATTGTGTAATGATTGAAGTGTCACAAAAAACACGAAAGTCCATGTGTGTTCATGATCAATTATTGATAAAATTGAATTATTTCTCGAATATTGAGAAGGGGGAAACATACTTAGTCTTTGCCTTCTTTTAAAGTTGACAAAATTTCATATGAAGCAGACAGATATGTATGCTCTTTGACAAGTTAACACAATTAAACAAACAAACAGGGCTGGACTACGTGGACAAAGATGCATCCTGAAAGGACAGGCCAGGGCCCTATAACTGTACGTCACAGACAAATGGTGCTTTCTTTTATTCTTCTTCTCAACCAGTATTTATCACCAAAGTCAGAAAACTCACTGACATCAATAGGTAAGTGCTAAAGAATTTAGGAACATAAAAAAAAAAACATTTTTGCCCGTGTCTATAACATCTCAATGTGAAATCCCTCATCAGTTCTCTCAGTTGGAAACTATATGTACATATCTGCCTGGCAGGTACTCTTGGAATATCCCACTGGATTTCATTTTCAAATCAAATTAATTATGAACATTTCTGACCGAATCTCTCAGAAAATATTACAAAAAATATTACACCAAATACCCCATAAAAGAATTCAATTTCTTGAATCAAATACCTAAAAGGGTTTCCAATCTGGGAAGGTTTAAAATTCTTGTTGAATTGATAATGATAATGCTGCTGTTTTACTTTGTACATGGTGATGGAGATTTGTGGTGTAATTATGTACAAATAGCTATGTGGAAAATTCACGCCATGGCCGATCTAATCCCCACAAATCTCAGTCGGGCTTTACATCCCCGGCTCCCTTCTCCAGCTGCTGCCAGTAATCTGTATTCTAACTGACATGCATTTTTTCATGGTACCGTACACATTCCAATAAGAGCACCATTAGTCCTTTATCGTCAACCTGAATATTGTGGACTGGGATTTTCTTGGCTTTCCCCTGGTTTGGGGTCTGGGCTTCTTGACTCATTTGGGGGGAAAAATTGTAAATTCAGAAAGAATTTTTTTAAAGTATATTAACTGCAATTTGGGGGATTTGGCTACGCATGAAGTAGCAACTAGAGCCCATTAGCCCAAAAATCCTTATCTAAACCAAATCCCTAAATATATATTGTCAGGATAGCATATTACACTTTAAGAAGCCCAGGGGTTCAATTTTACTTTCCAAACATTAGTTTATTCATGGATAAATACAGTAATTCTAAAGAATGCAAAGGAGAAATTTCAGTGAATTTTGCTGAAATTTTTAACACTCAATTCCTAATACTAAAAATTGCTGTATCCATCCAAATTTAGTTTCTAGAAATTGAAAAAAAAAAAAATAACGATGTTGATGCCTTAACCAGAAATAAAAAAGAAGCAGCTCGTCTCGCCCAACAGATATTAACGTTTGAACATGAATTTGAACTAAGTGGACATGTTGACGCACTTTAAAATTAAAATTAGATAACTACACCCATGCACATGCAATATTAGGTTGAAATTCCAGACAAACGACGTCTAGTATGAATATTTTAGCAAATGATTACCGCATCGAAGCCTTCAACAAACTCGGCCTCATAAATATTTCTGCCGGGAATGATTTCGTTAAAAGACTGTAGACTGATGACCCAGCACAATTTGTCAGTTTCAAAATGCCCAGGACACTTGACCTTTGACCTGTGTGACTGCAACTGCACTTTCCCAAATCCATCATTGAAAATTTGCTCCCTTGAAACTTTTACGTAAATTCTCAAATTAAATCCCATCTTTTTAAACAATTTTTCTTTATACTGTCTGGTCTGGAATAAGAATTAAACAATTGCATAATGGTTGATATTCAAAACTTTCTGGATACATTTTAAACAAGTATGAAAATTTCTTGCCAAATATAAATGTTCGAAAGATCTATCTCAAATTACAGTTAACGCAGCATTTTTTTTTTTACATTTTTTGCATGTAATATATAAAATTTTGCTCCGCTACCATTATCAGAAGAGAATTTAAATCAAATTGAAAAGTTAACTTGGGAAAATCAATGTTAAGCTGTATAATGATTTGACATTCAGTAGCAATTTTTAACTATGGAGAAAGCATGTTGTATACCTGCATTCATTAACAACGAACATGCACTCCGCTTGTATCGAATCCTGTGTGTTTTATGACATGCTCCCTTAGGATCCATAATTAATAAGGCAATCATTTGTACTCTAGTGCAAGATGTCCACAGAAAAATCAATTTCTCTCCATTTTTCTCCAATACACTAGAAATTGTTTGGCACTCTAATATGGGTTCATTGTTGGCCATGCTGATACGACATGGAAACCATTAGCTGAATCTGATAAACCTGGTACCTTATCGGGGCTTCCGGGGCTACTGGCAATCATTTGCTGGAATCCATCGGTCACTTTTATTGTATCCTAATCAATCCATATATCCAATAACGTTACAGGTCTATTATTCCACTGAAGTCAAACGGCCAGACGAAGCTGTTCTGCACAATCACAGACATCGCTGGAAACCCCATAATGTCGTTTTGTCTAGTGTCAATAGTCCAAGGCTTGCATGGAAAATTGTTTTTAGGCGATGTCTGATGTCAGATAGACCATGGACAAGGCATATATATACATGTGTATACATCACAGAAAAAATATCAACATTCATCTTCATTTCTTGGTTCTATCCTATGTAAGATCCTAGGATACCAAGGAATAGAAATGCCTATAATTCTTACTTTGCAATAAAGATATTGAGTCAGCATTTCGAGCTTTTAGCTCACATATAAAGATATTACATGTAGACGTAAAAAGATTGGGATTCTCTCCAATGGGTACATAATCTTTATTTCGTGGTCGATAGCTATAAGAAATAGGAAACATAGACACATAGATACATAGATTTTAACACATATGGTTTTATTAATATTTTCAGAAACTTGAATACATCAACAACTCCGAACAAATTCTAGCGAAGATGATATAATTCTAGTTCGAGAAAGTGAAACAATATTATACAATCTTAGTCCAAGCTTCTTAACGATACAATGAACAAACCGGCCGACCATATCAGCTAATATTCTGTGTGTGCTAATTCTATCTAATCCATTCCATTCTAATGTCTACCTGGCCTTCGCTATGCCACAATATTGTGTCAAGTACTTTAATGATGTAACACCTTCGTGTCAAGCACCCAACTGATGTTGATCAAACACCACAAATCTGTCTATAGTATCCAGGTAAATCTTGTTCACAGAAATAGAGACGTTGCCATTGAAGTCGACCTAGCTAGACATTGGTGGGATCTACTGTCCATGACTGGCTTGTTATATACTCCAGAGTTGATATCAGTTTAACATTTACAATATGGCTGAATAATAGATGTGGATGATAGCATTGTCTAACAACCCTTCTATGTTATAGGATGAACTCCGATACCCTGGTCCGATACCCTAGTTCGTATCACGGACATATTCTCATGATTACAACACCAACTTAGCCCATCCATACCGACCTGAAAGTTAACAAAGGACCTCTAGAAACTTGTGTTCGGACAAACCTGATAATTAAATCGCCATGTGGTTTCAAATTGTTCTTCTAAGTAATAATAGTCAGATGGATGAACCATCTTCCTGACACCTGGTTGTCATGTCAAGTCAAATATGTATCACTATCAATATGATATTTCATCCTTACAAAGTCTTATTCATTTTGGCAATAACACCTGAATTGAATTATGTTCTTCACCATATTTATACACAATACTGGACACACTGCCAAGATATTTTAAGGCCACTTTTCCTTATTTTTCTGAACAATACAAATTCCTTTATATGTATGGTATGTCAATCTTTGATATGTTGCCAAAGTCCCCTGTAATGCTTCTTAATCTTTATGAAGTTTTGTTTATCAGAGGTATGTATGCATGTTATATCCGCAGTCTTGATGTGTCAAATCTACTGGATCTTTTTCAGAAATACATTTTTTCAGAAATACATTAACAATGATTACTGGAGAACACATGCACAGGTTTACCAACATCTAAAATTCAGAACCCAGAAATGTCTACATCAGCACACAAAGACTTGACCACTACCAAACCTCAAGACCATTTGAACAACTGACCCATGATGAGGACTATAAGATACTCTGACTGATATCAAAAACCAAATGTCTTTAAACATCATTTGAACACCCACCATACCATAGAATGGCACTGTCACAGCCTACGATAAGAATCTATCCGCATCCCCCCACCGCACCCCCATCCCCCCAGGAGATACCCCTATATGTATGTCCCAGGTATGGCGACATAATGTACCTTCTACCTTAGGTCTGGTATACATGTGATGCAATATAAACCTGTCTACTACATCCGTCCCCCGTTCTCTAGAGAGTCACATGCAATTTATACACCATCAATAATACTCTGATGACAACTACATCATATGACAATAAACATCTACAAAATATCGCAAATTACAATACCTACATGATGATCACAAGTTTCTTCTGTTGCCGTAATTAATATTCACAGAAAACTAGTCAACACAAATCACTTATCATACACTATATATGCATATGTCCAAAAAACTGCTAATTTCATTGCTTTTATCAGCTTTAATTAGGCCAGCTAAGAATAAAACTTTTTTTTTCTAGCTAAGAATTTTTCTTTTTTAAGTTTCAAAAATGAAACACTGAACATTTAAACATTTAAACAAGGACACCATTTTTGTGAGTTAAAGATGGTATAGCCGTTTCTACAGCTAGTTCAGCTGCACCCTTACTCAAGTTGACAAGCAGTGTATACCATCATGTGATTATCTTGTCTACAGTCTTAATAGGCAATAGACTCCTTCAATTGCCGAACAATTCTAAAATACACATTCAATCGTGATTTTGATAAAGACATACAGTTACAATCTTGTTTATGCACATTGTATTAGCTTGACTATGTTATTTGGTTTTGGAATTGCATTTTCGCAGGCTTACACAATGTCTTTATACATCATTGTAGAGGATGACATCAGTTCCATTGTGCATTAAATTGTATGAGGAAATAGTTTTCCAGGCTATCCTAAAGCAAGAAGAGGCAAAAAACTCTTGATTGCTTTCATAAATATGTTCGCTTTCAATAAACAAAACTGAACATTGTCTTTATTTATTTTCCAGCTTTCTTGCTTTCAATATTGAAATCATCCCAAAACAGCAGTTGCCAACTTCAAACACTAAATCTATGTTTATTTTTTTTCTTCTCTATTTTCCGGGTGAACTGTCGGTATTGGCAGTTGTCTTACTGTTTTCAGTTTTAGCTGTGTTGATAGTCTGGTCTCTGACCTTAAACACGGAACAAGTTTTGAAGCCGTCATCAGCATTGCGTGACCTTTTGCTTGTTTCTGAAGATAGGTGGCTTATTAAGCGTTTTATGAGGTAGAAAATCAATAAGAACATATACACATACAACAGGGAAAATCATTAGTGTACATCTACTACATCATGCTAGGGATAATGATTAGTTTCCAATATCGCCTGGTGTTGGAACGATCGGCACAAATCAATGGCAGACAATTCCAACTCAATCTCGGCGCATTTTTCATAGAATCGTTTTCTCCCTCGAGGATAATATTCAATTTTCCAAACAATTGCTTCCTGATCGTACATGGAACATTTATAAACATGCATGCATTAGACTGCGTCTTTCATGCAATATCGTACTTGCTGAGTGTTTCATCAGTAGGTATATTTTTATACACCACAGCAAAATTTATCCTTGAGAAGTGTGTACAAGAAACAATGGATGTAGCCACATCACAGACTAACATGACGCCGGGCCTGCCAAATCTAACAATAACGGCCATTTCACAACCACATTTTACTTGTAGCACTATTATGTAACATAGCCTCAAGAATAGTTCATTATAATCCCTGTGTATTTTTGGCCTCTGATATTTTTATCAAAATTTATTGACATTTCAGACCATCCTTTAGGCCTGACATGAGTAACAGTAAAATGAATTTTTCTTTTTTTTATATGTATATAAAAATCTTCCAAGACTACATAAAACAGCTAATGAAATGTACCGAATGCTGATGTATGTACAGGTGTGTATTAAAGTGTTTCACAATTAGCTGATAATTTGAACGTCTACAACATTCACAACCACCTGAGCACACTATCCAGTTTCACAGTTTTTAATGTGTAATGTAAATGTCAGATATGTGCTGAATACTTTTATAAAAGTTTAAAAGGGCATAAAAATCCAGTAATTCCAAAAATAAATACAGCAATTCAAATCCAATATCACAAGAGAATATAAGTTCACGTCATTCTCGCTTGAAAACTGAATAATTGACTGTATATATATATATATATATATTCAACAAGTGAACCAATTAATTATTTAAATAAGAAACTCAAATTATTCACAAAATTATAATATTTCTCTTCTATTTCACTGGTGGCTTTACCATCAAAATTGAAAATCAAGAACAATTTCACTCTGAAATTATCTGTTTAAATTGTCCCAGGTGTTGTAGAAAATATGAAATCTTTTATTTGATATTATTGGATGTTGCATGAATCGATGTTCCCCACACGACTATCGCAGCCATCTCCGACAGTATTTCTATCCTGATAAACAGGTGTTTCCATAGGCAACACATCAACAGCATGCTTGACTCTCTGTGGAGCTGAACAGAAATTTTGAATATGATGTATGCAACGAAAGTCGAACCGAAACCATGCACACAAATGGCAATAGACTTAATAGCCTGGCAATAGACTTGTCAGACCCAAAAGATATACAGCTTCTGCATTTCTAGATTTTAAGTTAAACTTGTAATGGCATATATTTTGCCAAATCATAGGAAAATAAAATTCCATTTTTTTTTTAAGATCACCAGGTAATATATCACCGAATCTCTTAATTCAACTTTAAATTTTAATTTACATAGTTACAACGGTTGGTAATACAGTAGTTTAACTATGCATGCGATAATATACTAATATCTATAACCATCAATCGATAATCAAGTATGCGAACAGAATATTCATATTCTCCATAATCACTGTGAAAATAACTCCAAACCAAATTGAAACATCCTACAGTCTACAATTACTAAAGGATGCTCTGTGTGGATCTGACCTTTTCCTGTCACTGCAGTCAGATTATTAATGATGAAAAAAAGAGACCCAATAGGATTTTACATAGCATGTATCTGTCATCTCTGACATTACCACTGGTGGCCCGCATTCTCAATCACAACATTAAAATCTGTTAGTGTTATTTACACCAAACCGTGCTGTAGATCGCTTTCCGATCAATATGTGACTCCACAAACTGATATGATATCACAACCCAACATTTTTATTTCTATATTGACCCAATACAATATCCATAATACTTTGACAATCAATCTCGATTTTTACACAACAGAAAGCATGACTGTGGGCCGACAATATTTACTGCGCACTGGGATTCGAGTTGACATTTTCAATATTTTTTATAGTCTTTTTTCTAATATTGATGTTTCAGCTCCAATTGCATGCTTTTTTTTCGTTTTTTATGTTGAACTTTCAGCTTGAAATCTATGCTTATTTTAATAGCACAGATTTCTTTCAGTTTAAATCTTATACTCTTTTTTACTTAGTGTAATTCATCAATCTTCATCATTTTTTGTATCTTGCTTTTTCTTCAGTTGAAACATAAAACAACAATGAAAGTATTTCCCCACAGATTCTGGCCCCAGTTTCATCAATATTCTTTAACTCAAGGATATCCCTTAACTTCAAATTTTCCATAGAAAACCATTGCATAATCTAAGGAAAGCTCCTTCAATAAAATCAATGCTTTCCAATGGAAATTTTTAAGTTTAGAGATTTCCTCAAGTTAAAGAACACTGAAAAAACTTTGATTTCCTCAAGTTAAGGAACATTGATAAAACTTTGATTTCCTCAAGTTAAAGAACACTGAAAAAACTTGGATTTCCTCAAGTTAAGGAACATTGATAAAACTGAGATTTCCTCAAGTTAAGGAACACTGATAAAACTGGGATTTCCTCAAGTTAAGGAACATTGATAAAACTGAGATTTCCTCATGTTAAGGAACATTGATAAAACTGGGATTTCCTTAAGTTAAGAAAAACAATGATAAATCTGGGATTAACTGGGACCAGAATGTTTATTTATGCCATGTTGATGTTAATTTTCAATGAAGTTGCAATGTGTCTATTGAAGTAAACAGATTTCACCTCAAGTGCCAGCATTATTAAATATCATCAGAAATATTTTTGTCCCACTTATGTTATCTGTGTGTATATGTATACTGTAGATATCTTGCTTTATTTTTAGACAAATGTCATTGCTTATAATGCACAGCTACATATTTATACAGGTGCAGCAGCCAGTACACATTCCACAGGTATATCTGGCGACAGGTAACAAGGCCACCACAACACATTGTTGTCAGGAGTTCCACTATCTTACACTTTATCAGATATGTTTTAGTCATTATAAAACAGCCCGTTTTATTATGTATAAAATAGTGTATACCCAGATGCTATTAATAATATTCAGGATATAAGATGGCACAAGTTGCTTTGAATTAGTATGTTTCTTCTGGTATGGTAATGAAGAAATGAGTCAATTTTCCACACACACACTTATGTTATGCTAACAAACAAACGAGTCAATGCTGAATGCTTTTCACATGTTGATATATATGTACTTTGGAATTAAGATAAGAGATAAAATATTTGTATGCTGTATTATGTCCAGGTTGCGTCACAGATGTCGTCGTTACATTTCTATGTCGCATTCCGCGCCGGCACAACATCGCTGCTATCACATTTGTTTGATTACAACATGTACATTACACCCAATGTACCATCACCTAGGCTTGGCATTAGCTGTTCTGTGACATAATTATATAATCATGGCTGAAATTATGCATCCCTATCACTAATGATACAAATTTAAAAATAGGAACCATATCTTTTCTTACTATAATAACAGTATCACCCGTCACTGCCCACAACCTCAAGTACAAATATGCTTAAGTATGAATATATATAGTCCCTCATGATCAGTGACTAGTCAGTGATGCAAGGGCCAAAGCTCAAGCAAATAATCCAGAAGCTAGAAGGGAATTTCGAAAAATCAAAATTGGCCAAAACACTGAAGACAGTGATAGACATAATATAACCCAGTTTAATATGAAAATATACAGATAATCAAATCACAAGACCAATTCCAAGAAGTTTTAAAGCGAGCCAAACATTTCTTTAACCCTGCAGTGATATTAAATGAAACTTGAACATCATTTTACCTATATAGACACAATATTATTTGTTTTGATTTTACAAGCAGGAATCAGTGGAAACATTTTCCAGGATTTTTTAAGATAATTCACAGTTCTAAGCATCATTCCTGAGGCCTTGACACTGTCCTTAGAAAGGAGATTGTATATTTTTTATAGTTTATCTATAAAACTTCACAATTTTATACTGATGATCATTATTCTCATTATTTATGTACAAAAAAAAATATCACAATGAGCTAGATGCTTTTTTACTGTAAGAAACCTCAATTTGTGACAAGCATTAAATTTTGACAAGCTAATACAATAAATTATCTCCCTTTTCTTCAAAATCTCCCTCATTTAATAAGGGTGGGCTTGCTAATGATGCTGAGCACAGGAATATAATTACCATATAGAAAATAAATGTGCTGATTACACAATAATGTGTTAATCTGAGTATCTTCCTCTTTGCCTTAATTTAGAACTTAACAAAGATCTTTAACAGATGTAACACTTCCTAACCCATACAAAAAATGTATTCCAGACAGGGAAAAATTCTTCCGATCAGAAAACTATTTCATGCTGTGTCACCAACCATGCTTTAGTGTGGGTTGGTGACAGGGGTGTTAGGATAAATTTTCTTCTGACACATGAATAAATAAATATACACAGGCCTCTCAATGGGACACACTTAGCGCTGGTGAATTAGCTTTGTGGTTCAGGTGAGTAGTTGGTGACTGGGCCAGGCTATTTAGATATCATTGAGTCTGAGATTGTGCCCTTCCATTGACTTTTACACTCCAGGTAAAATCTAATGCTAGTTCAATAGGAGTGGCCAGGTAGGAGTAATAAGTCATACAGTACTTATACACTGTCCAGATCTACCTGATTTAGAATAACCTGGTAACCTCCTAGACAGGTGAAATACCACATTTACCTTCAAATAAGCCCCTGCTGACAAATAACTTAAAAGTGGTCCACAAATGAATTTTTATGGCAAAGGAAGGGGGCTTAGTTGAGGATAAATCCGGTAAATGTATGTACATGTATATAAACATCCACAAAAAAGTTCCTTTAGAAGTATAAATTCATGCATTGGAAATTGGCATCATTTGCGGACACAGGTGTTGAATTAGAATTATTCATGTGAAACTTTTGTTTTAAACCAAGTATCTTTCATCTTTCATCAGCTGGGTGCACCTTTGATCTCCAATGCAAAATACCTAAAAGAGCAACTCTTCTAAACACAGATGATAAATAAAATGTACACATTTTACGTTTATGTGATTTCTACTTATGAGTTGACCCTAAACGACCTCTCAACATTCAGTATCCTCACAAGTATTGAGAGAAGGTCAAAGCTTCAGGTGTAAAGGCGGAGGTTTTATAGCAACCCAAGATACCAGTTTATGACTTATGGGGCTCTAACCTGGCCCTGCGACCCTAAATGAGATGTAATTTATGTCCCAGCACAATGATCGGTTGTTAGTGTAACTGACCGATGGGGTTAATACGGTCTCATCACTGACCAATCAAAAGCCTCACGGACAAGTCACACAATTAAAGCTGGCACAGCGTAAAAATTTGAGGAATTTTTTTTTTCTGACAGAGAGTATTAGAATTGAACGGTCATTGGCTGATACGATCAGTATAATGGGTACGGACAAATATGACTAATGGTAACATGTAGTATCGTGGGAGTGATCTTTAAATATAATTAACCAAACCTCACTTTTTGTGTTATTCCTATCAATTACCTGAAACACGACCTGAAGGATAAGATTTACAGATCTCGTTTGTTAAATTAGTACCTGGAAATTTTTAACTTTTTTATTTGCTTCACATTCTTTGGGACAAAACAATGAATTTTAAATCAACAATGAAGAGGAACAACTCCTGAAGCCAGGTTTCCAAACAGTATTTTGTACTATCAGAAGGATCCCCTTCTTTTTTATATAATTTGCTTGTTTTCATTAAGAAGGCTTTTTAGATCTATACTAAACGTTATCCCCCTTACTACCTAGTAGATTAACTACTATACACACATGGACTTGACAAGATGTTGGTTCTTGGGAGAATTTCTCCAACTGGATATTTTTCTTGTCTAGTTTTACTAATGAATTGTAATGACCAAATTCACAATGCCCAATTAATTAGCATAATGAAATGCCACACTGCAATCCCAATGAAACTGTCAGTATGAATTTTCTTTTGCCAAGTAATTTACCCTGAATTTTATCTGAAATGGCATAACTTTAAAAGTACAAATCTCTGACAATTACAGCAGACTTGTCATATTTTTGATGACTATGCTCTCAAGTTTAAAATGTACCCTATTTAACCTCTGAACTCCCAACAGAATGTATTGCTTAAGCTTTCACCTTTAACTCCCATCTTAACCTGTCAGTTGTAAAATTAAATGGTATATACATCTAAATTACTACAATTTATACATTAGTTCTGCCATAGGTAAAATATCTTGTCCATGTAAGTCATTCAGAGTTTAAAAGGGTTTCTAATGTAAGTTAAGTGCATGAAATGACCACTGAAAGGTTTGACTTTTTGACCCTGCAAGAATATTATATGAAAGCAGTGTTTATCGCCCCATGAACAGCCAGGGTCCATTTAGGGGTGGATCTCTTTGTAGTAGTTGGTGTCTACCTCACTGAACATAGGGTAGGCCCATCACATGCCATTCAGAGCAATAAGGGTGAAGCGCCTTGCCCTGGTTTTATGGACACAACCATAACAGTACAGACTGGTCCGTTTCTCTGCTTCCCGAGAAACACAAATTGACATGTGAAAGGAACGGCAAAACTGTACACCTCGGATCTTCACCTGAAGTTTCATGGTTAGCGCTCTAACCATCTGAGCTATTAAGGCCTCCTATTATGAAACATCAGCACATACCTTACATATAACAGAATGAAACTGTTACCATTGCATTCATCCATAAAATTATGAATAGCAAATTTACATGACTGGTGTATGAAAACACAAGCAATATTCTGCTTTAAACCTAAACTTTAATTGCTATAATGAGGATTTGCAATCTATCAAAGTTTTATATAATCCCGAGGTTGAATTTATAGAATGTTTTCTCTGAAAAATCAATCTCCAACTACAATCTCAAACCAAACATATCTGAATTATATTGATTTCCATGTAATCTCAGAGTAATTATTACTGTTGCATTCATACAGCCATTTTACACAAAGTGTCATCATGTTTATGTACACCCAACAAGGTTCCTTTTTCAATATTTGCGTTCAAATTACCAAAGAGATGACAGTATTGTTAAAAATTATTTTTTGTTTGCATTGTTTAACGTCCTCTAAACAGCTATGGTCATTTGAGTACAGGCTCTCTGTGTGTGAGATATGCAAGCTTGTAGTGTACGCGAGTGTGTTTCGTAAGGCTGCAGTATGTTTGTTTTTGTCTCCTTGTGATAGCGCAAATCTGATGTTGATTTGTGTGCATGCTACCTCACTGAAGCATACTACCGAAGACACCCAACAGGACACTTCACCTCTTCAAAGAATTCAGATATTTTACATTTAACTAAAAAACAGTGAAGTTCGTTTTTTTTTAATTACAGATATCTTTACTTTAAAACATTGTATAGATATTCTGTTGCCTTTTCAGAGAACAAAATCATTTCCTGCCAAATTTTCTCAACACATTTTTAAATCTGATGTCTGAAAACCTGGAATCTAAAAAAAGTATTCCTTTAAAGAATTGGATAACTATTCAAATGTGAAATATAGAGATTTAAAAGTAACCTTTTCGTACCTTTTTTCTCAAAAAGATCCAGATCTGATGAATCAATCTATTATCCAACACATTTCACTGTAATTTTATTCAGAACATAAAAAGAAAACAGAATTAATTTATCCTGCAATTCCTTTGATAATTTTTAGAGCGGTTCTTGGGTCTTTATAAAGTATGAATTTGTACTACTGGGTGGTCTGAATAACCAGTAAATTAGTTTTGAATTTTATGTAAGCACTTGTTCTCAACTTCCCATTAGACCTTGCCAACAGTGATAATGTAATTCTTCGGGCGTTCCAAACTTTCTTAGAAAAAGGCTTATAGTACAAATCAAACAGCTAAAGTTTTCAAGTATATCAAGTTAGTCATAATGCTCTGCCCACTGGTAATACCATTCAAATTGATTGTGATTTTTTTCAGTAGCAGTGGATTGCCTTTTGTTACCTCAAGCTCCATCCCAAGTACATTTGAACTGGATAATAATGTGATGACAAGTCTCTATATTTTTTTATATATTTTGTATGACCTTACTCAAGTCTCTGCTTTTCTCTTGTCTTTATCTGTATTAAATATTCGTGTTTGTACTTATAGATTTATAAATCTCCTATTCATGACGATAAATGTGAGTATAGTTCTACTATATATGTGATGGTAAATAGTCTAACATTCTATAAAACACATCAATTTGCATAAATGTGGTGCTGTATGTATTAAAAGCACCTGTTGTGCCAGCTGGCCATGGTGTCCAAGTCATTTTCTCATAGTTATTTATATTCATGTCTATTATTTTTTTTTTTTTGTTATCAAATTTGATTTTAAATGGGAGGAGAAGTTAAACTGCCCTGGAGTGTAGAGATATTTTCCAGGCTTGTTGATCACGACCATGTCAGCTTTTGGTTTTTTTTTTAAGTTTCAAGAAAAACCTTATCCCTGGGCCCTGAAGTATCATGTCTATCAGGGGAAGGTGACACTATTACATCAGGATAAACAATAGGGCACCTGCTGCCCTTCACCAGGTGTCTAGTCTAATGGTCATTACTGACCAGTGGCCATCTCCAAAGGCTACCGACTCCCACAAAGGATTCGGTCAATATTGACCCTATCATCTACCCCTACTAGTACTGGACACAATTAAACCTCCAGCTCATAGATCTTCTATATACTGACCACAGCTGACCATAAGTCAACAGGCCATAATGCTATATGTCATAGTAATTGACAGGTCAATTTGGTCATTGATAAACCCTCAAGCCATATAATGTCCAACTGCAAATTGTCTTGTCACATGTTGATCTAATGCATTTAGGATCCCACTAAAAAATACATACCTTAACCCTAACACAAACACCCATCCAAAGGTGATTTCTGATAATCTACCTGAGGTCTTTGTGGTGTAATGTGACAAGCTGACTACATCAAAGACAGTCCGTACTGTGTCACATGTCGGAATTACTCTTTACCTGTACTTAAACAATTAGCAGTCTCTCACGATGTTATTCTGAGACAGAATTATACCTTTTAATGCTATTATATCTGTGATTTATATTATACCAGCCCCATAAGTAAGAAGTCGGTGTTAGAGTATATAAAACTATCAAGTCACCTATTTTATTATCTACACCTCCAATGTATAGTTTCGCACAAAAAGCTGTAGCACTTCATAGTTACAGAAGACAATTTCTCAACATAAACTGTGACATTATACCTTTAAACACAACAATCTTTTATTCTTTTTTTATATATATGAATCTTTTGTAAAAAAAAAATCCGGTGTCTCCATAACACCATTTTCAATTTTGTTATGGGTCCCTGGACTAATTTTAAGTACTTAAATTGCTACTAAAATATGAGAATCAAGTCCCAAAAATTATTGGTGAAGATTGCTTATTTTCATTCACTGGTACACTTTTCATAGAATGTATAACACGACCACACAATATAGCTTTAACAACGGAGAACCAGATTTTATGTTGTAATCTATACCAAGGTCCAACGTCCACATTCAATGTTAATGGTAATACATATATTGAAGGCCAATATACATAAAAGTATACAAAAACATTTCTACAACAAGTATATCTAACAACTTCACTGACCTTTGCTTTCTGAACCAGAAATACAGATAAATGATGATCATTCAAAATGCCATAAACATCAGATTTGACATTTACAGTATGAAGTATATGACCATTGGGAATTGTGACATCGCCATTCATGGTAAATTGGGCATACAGGGTACTGACTAACTAAACGTTGAGTTTTAACATTTTACAGATCAAATTTAGATATACAATTAATCACAAAATCAATTTTTATAAGTATTTCTATATTGCGGTTATGGTATTTAATGACGAAATCTAGTTATAATGTTTTCACCATGAAAACTAAATCCCTTTCAAGTTTCATCTGTCATTTTTCTCTATTGAATATGTATTATTATAATACATCATCTGCTCAACATAACTCATTGTACAAAAGCCGAACAAAAATCCACAAACAATGAATTATTCAGCTCCCTTTAAAGGGTTCGTAAACACTTTTACTTGAGATCTGTAATTAATTTGAATGTCCACAACATTCCGATCATTCTATGTCCACTTGTAAGGCACACATGTCTGGGTAGCCAGGCACCCCGGTTGGTGATACATCTGTTTGTTCAGGGTCCTCCTACTCCACGATTGTGTTGGATCTCTCGACCTCGGAGTCATACTGTTTACCACACAAAGGAATGTGTAATTTTGGAAACGTCAGCTTTAAATGAGAAGTTATTCCAGTGTGTAACTAACCAACCCATTATAGTCATGTAGCTAATTCCTAATTCAAGGCATTTTAGCCTTATAATTGTGTCTGGAAATGATCGCACAGCTACATTAGTTAGTAAACATGTGTCTTCAATTCTACAACAGTCCCTATATCAGTTATATAAGATCCCAAAACCTCAACTGTCTCATGCAGTGCATGTTTATTCATTCAGAAACATAACTTTTGAAATGCTAGTGCTTTTTATGCTATAAACATGTATGTATTTTATCTTTAAAATGTTTTATTTTATCAGTATTTATGCCAAAGTTTCCTAAAATATTTATTATAGATAAATTGCATTTTAACCCAAATATATAGGGCTGAGGTATATTTTATATTTAAACAAACATCCCCAGAAAATGCTGACATTGAAACCCGAGACAAGACAGAGTTTCTACAAAATAATTTACGCAATGGCAGGTGCTTACTGAAATATGTCAATCTTTGCAAATATATCTCAAATAGACCATGTGATTGAAACTTTTAATTTCACTAGGAATTTCTTAAAGTAATAACCAGTCCAACCACTGAAAGGTTTCTTTGAAAAGCACCTGTCAAATTTCACGTTTTCGTACCAGGACCAAAGTCTTCTTTAAAAATACAACAAGGTCAACGACTGAGACCTTTCTCCTTAAATTTGATCTCTTTATTTAACGTATGTCAATATAAAAATCCTACAAATTCATCAACCAGACTTTACAAGGACTATTTAAACCTCATCGTAAATACAGAACAAAAATGTAGGAACGGAAACATTTTTAACCTAATCCGTCCACCTTTTTTTTTATACTCTGCGCTGGACGAGTCTAAACTAGTTTTAACTGATTGACACCTGCATTATATCCTAACCATTAGGGCTTTGTAAAGTCCAACATGATCAATTTGTCCTGTCGCAGCGCTTCTAATTATTACTGACTCATCTCCTTGTGAATTAAGATGGATCAGCCTCGGCTCTGCGTTTATAACCTGATACCGACATTGTCTTGTCTATATCCTGACCTCTATGTATATTGTTATAAGATTTGGTTCCTGACCTCTACATGGGCGGTGGATATTTAATGATTCACTGGCCTTAACACAAAAAGTGTCATCCATTCAAAACTCAACAAATCCACTAGGTGAATACTTAAAAGATAACATTTAGAATCAATCAATTAAGAATACCCAAAAATAAATCAGTAACTGTATTTTAAATTAATCGGGTCAAAATTCTGAAAGTTTTAAAATTTCATTTTTCAGAGAGTTCAATTATTTGAAGTAGTTCATTTTGAAGAAGATGAATTCTAACCAGCCATCCATATTAAAACGGAAACTTCAAACAATGATTGTGACTATATTAATTTTTTTATTTCATGATGTCAGAATTTAAATTGTGTACATACATAGAAAACATACAGATTTGATTGAAGTGTTAAATTTTTTCACAGTCTCATGCAATGTCATGTCAATATTGCTTTTCCAAATACTTGTATTTTCCTAAAATAAACAGAACATACTGACATTTATTCAGAGCAATGACCCAAATATTTGTGTGAAATTTAACAACTTCTGTACAATCCAAAGCATCAGTGTCACAAAATTTTCAGAATAAATATAGACGTGAGGAAACCGACACATATTTCAACACAAAT
Source organism: Pecten maximus (assembly GCF_902652985.1). Taxonomy (NCBI): domain Eukaryota; kingdom Metazoa; phylum Mollusca; class Bivalvia; order Pectinida; family Pectinidae; genus Pecten; species Pecten maximus. The sequence goes on from NC_047028.1 coordinate 17,662,579, forward strand.
ATGACTGAGGTTATCTTTATTCCAAATATAGACGATTCCAATCAATAGTGGAGAACAAACATGGCTGTATGTCCTAAGTACACTCCGGACCATGAATAATAGGCCATGTTTGTTGTGGGTGTCCTGCTTTATACCTTACCTGTGTAAGCTAATCCGCTTTGATAACATCCTGTCGAGGATTAAAATAAAAAGCTGGACCCTGTCATCGTTAAGGAATTTGACGATTATTTACTTACTTTGTACCATAGAAATTTTTATTTCAGTTTGACAAAACATTTTAGTCCAAATATTCTACAGAATCGAAGCTAGTGAGAAATAGGTATTGAGATCAATAATTCGGTGATTTGATGACTTGTGTTATGAAGGAGACAGGGGCTTATATAGATATATGCAGCTCACTTTTAATACTCTAGTCTTTGTATTCAGCTATTTGAACAAAAAGGTGATGTTTTAATACAATTAAATGCTTTTCTGTAAGAAAGTGATTTGAAAGAAACCTGGTCTAACCTGGTCTGGGTTAGGTGAGTGAGTGAATGCCAAAACTCCCTCACAAATCAAGGGAAGTGTATGTGCATATCTGTGTTGGAGGGAAAGACAATTTGACCATAAACTAGCAAGTATACTCTAGATCTACATTGAGAGAACAAGAGTCTGGTTTTTTTTTTCACCTGACATTTGAAAAAAATAATTTATAGGGTGACAAGAATTTTTGTATTTAGTGGAGCACTTTAGCTCGATAATTTATGGCAGCCATTTGTATGTCCCTGGGGTCAAATGTTCTTTCTTACCACCTACACTGTGTTCTTAACACTTAAGTGAAATACACTTTGTATATTACCTGCATACAACAGTTAACAACAACCGTTCCACACCTGCAGTGGTATATACGTCTAGTAAATATTGTTTTCTGTAGATGTAGCTTCCCATTAGATATGTATGTATACCACTGGTAATTGACCCCCCCCCCCCCCCCCCCCCCCCCCCCTCTTCTTTCTTTATTTCCTTTAGTTCCCAAATTTTACCTGTACTGTCTCAAAGCCCACCTGTGCTGATTAATTATAGAGTATATACACAATGAATCAATGCTCTGAGGCTGACAGACTTCATACCTGTACATCACCCCATTCCCCCTCCCCCCATCAAAGTAAACTCTCCTGACCCCAATAACCATGTCATATTCTAATTACCTGTGATAAACAAACAGGTATACACAGGTACTGTCCACTAATTTATAGACCCCCCCCCCCCCCCCCCCCCCCCCCCTATTTGCCTCCCCCACATCACTAGACCAAGGAAACTTTTCTCCTAGATCTACAGGTGGTCAACAGACAGGTGAATGACCACCTAATGATGATAATAAATCTCATTTGTTAATGACTTAGAACCACAGGTAAATAGCCAAATCCCCTCCCCCTTTGCCAATTGTATAAATCACTGAATATACTTTGACATTCCCAAATTATTGTTGTTTTTATCTATCTAATTTGGAACAAAGAAAAGTCTGTATTTATTGTTCCCTTATATTGTTAAGAAAATTTGGGATTATAGAGATAGTCCAGCATAACATATTAGCAATCCCCCCTACCTCTGACCCACTCCCACCTCCTTCATATCTATTTGACCTTCAATGGGGGAAGGGGGGGGGGGGGGCCTGTTAAAGATTTGTGTAAGAATCTAAATTGGATTATACTTATAAGAATTTATTATATAACCATTACATGTACACTGGGCTGGATTAGCTGTGTTTAGACCAAGGATTTTGAGACCAGGCGCAGACTCAGTGGGGGGTTCTAACATGGGGCTAAACCTGGATATTGAAGCATGTGAGTGTGTGTGTGTGTGTGTGTGCAGTGATGACTGAACAAAGGAATGACCAACTAAAGTATACACACACGAGCATCTAACCATGCATACACTAGGGTGGGTCTGGATTGTGATCTGGGTTATTTAGTGGAAATTACCAATAAGTATCATGTGTGTATAAGTCAGATGAGGTTGCCAGAAGATGGGGGGGGGATGTCTGTGTGTCAGCAACAGGGAGGCAAGGGAGAGAGTTAGAGGATACAATGTATCATATGGTATATGAAAGGGGTTGAGGAGGGGGGTGTTTGTATGGATTTTGAGGAGATAAAGGGCACAGTAATAGGTATCCCAGGTCATTGTTAAAATAACACAAAATTTAGTGTGCAAATTACTCAGCTGGTGGACCAAGATGAAAACCAGACTAAAAGGAGTGCCTTTAAATATATTCAAATTACATGTAAACTAGTCATGGTTAGACAACTTCTGGGTATACAAGGTACACAATATGATTAATTGACTTTAAAAGAGTTTTGTGTGAACCAATTCTAGTGGAATATCCAGCCAAAACACAGACAGATCCTTTTCGTAATTTTACATGATATAACCAAAACAATTTTGTTTTGTTTTTCAGTTCTGTTCTGTATACATTTTACAGTCCATTAAGTCATTTTTGGATCAACATTGCTCTGTTTTGAATGCAGCCCTGGATTAATCTTGTGAATTATTCATTCGCGAGATGAGATTAGTGTGTGTAGAGTGAAGTAGACTAGAATTCTAAATTAGGGCACTTTAAGTGTAAGCTTGATCAAGATTTCCCATTAACAACTACTTCATTCAAAGACTACAACTGAAGCACTATCTTGCTTTTAAATATCGTATCTACTGTCTACTTTGATCAGATAGCAGATGAGAGAAAACTCCCAAACTTAAAATCATAAATATTTTCAAGCTGCAATTGTTAGATATAATTATTCTTCCCTAGTTCAGACTGAGTTTTAATATAATAAGGAGTTAGGAAGTAACAATTCATAAAGAAATTAATCAAATAATTAGGACACAAATTGTACAAGATACTGGAAAAATTTAAGAATGAGGAAAATAATACAATTCCTCAAAATTCTGTATGCAAATAACATTAATTCTTTATAAATATTTAACTTTATGCATCATATAGTTAACATATATTTCACAATTGTTTAAAACAATCTCATTCAAGTGTATGGCTAGCAAGGGAACTCAACACACTAATGCTACTTGACTACACGTGGACAAAATCTGTTGATAAATGTCAAGCCCAGAAAGTAAATTAATTCTACTTCAAGTCCTAAAGCTTGTCCTCAATTTGATCAACAATTTTGAGTATATTTGTTTTAAACTCTTTGACTAATCAACATTAGTGAAATGCCAGTTAATTCCCAACAAAGGTTATTATGACAAGTGAAACTAATTCCTGGCCAATTGCAAGAGTGTCCCTAGGTAAACAATTTTCACCACTTTCCCCTGTGAGTGGAAGGTAAAATTTTACCTGACAGGTGCCAGGATTACTCAACGCTATGTAATTAACAGGTATGTCTGCACACAATCTTAACTAAATGGACCTGACCACAAATATTTGACACCTTCCTGAATTTCCTTAATTAGGTACTAGCCAAGAATAAATGATGACCAATTTTATATAATTGTATTTAATTAACCAGACAGTAATTCATTTAGTACTTAATGAACTCAAGAATTTCTTTTTTTTTATAAAACTTTTTATTGAAAATTGCTAAACAATATTGATTACCTTTTTATCACGAAAATATCTGTAGATGTGTAAGTATTTTTTGACAACAAGGAAGAATCTTCCTTTAAGGAAGATAACATCACAAAATGTTACAAATACTGTCAATATACTGACCCACACTGACATGCACTTAACACATTAATATTTTCAATCTGACACTTGACAGTCTATTAATTTTCCATTCCTGTCAGGAAAGGTAAAAGTATATAACATTACTGAAAATGCCATTTCTGAAATGTCATGCCAATCCACAAAAAAAAAAAAAAAAGATATTTGATATGATAATTAACAAATTCACTAGTATTAATGGAATGTTGCAAGAATGTATACTTGATTCAATATATTATATAATGTATCAGTTTGTGTTTATTGAAGACAACAAAGACATTTCTAATGATCCTGATGCTGAGTTTATTTTTAGACCAAAAACTTCCCGATACATTTTCAATCGTTCATCCTTGTGTATTGTACACAAGACTTTCTCCTGTACAATACACAATGGAAACAGAACTAAAATGCCCATTCTCAGTCATTTTGAAACAAAAATTCCACTCGCTGCTAAAACAAGTGTATTCTCCATTTGAAGTGCTGCTAACACAGTTGAGAGCGTATATAGTGTATTCAAGACGTGTGCCGATAACAGCATCAGAGGTTTTGGTAGAAAAACTTTTTTCTTTGATGAATTGAGACTTCCTGAAATTACAAACCCAACTTACCAGATATGGCCTGAATTGGAACATCGTGCTCGTTGCCTCCCTGAGCAATGTAAGCTCGCTTGACTTCTATACAGGCCAGATTTAAACCGTGACTTCCAACAAAAAGAATGAATAACACACACCAGCACGGAGTTAATTTTGTGGCGGCCATTTTCTTGCTACTTCAATGTCCGACCGCTGTTTACGTACAAATATTCCGGGGTTATTATTTGATCACACCATAGGTGATGGTTTGGAACTCACAAAATAATCATATATCCATTCGGTTGTCTACGATCGAAAAGTAAACGCCATGTTCCCTGTTCACGTGCTCAATGAATCGGATTATCCGTGTCGAGGGATTGTCCTCAGACTGTATTGCAGAGCTCTCTCCTAATGCCTGCGAGGGGGCTTGGATCTGTTTACATTGGCTGTTCCTTTTAACTCCCCGTCCGTCGAAGCGTCTGAATGAAGTCGAACGGTTTCGGTTCATTGATTCGTACTCGGCGTTACTTGTCATTTAGAAATTGCGTACATATATTTTAATGTGTTTTTCAGTATTTTTAGCACTTTTACATTCGTTTATTTTTATCATATGTTTTATAATGTAAACGAATACATCTGCTTAATGCTTCTTATAGGGCGGTGAAAGGAACGGCATGGATTCCGTAATGCAGAGACCCTAATTTCATTGGCTATTATTTTCATGTTTTAGTTGAATTAAAGAAACTTTCTTTGATGTTTTAATAGAAATATTTACAGATCTAACAGTCGTAGTAATTTATCTGTGTATTTAATAAAATCTACTTTCTGTGCCTGGTTTTTTTTAAACAACTATAAGATGCGCTTACGTTTAGGACATCCGCTATTCATGATATGCAGCTAAATAACAGAATATACTGTACATACATTTTAACTGTGCATTAATCTGCTGCGTTTCTTCTCTGTCTTGTTTATCAATGATTAAACTCGATCTATTTTCCAAGAGTATAAATCTTCCTTGATTTGAGCGTCTTTTGCTTTAAAACAGGACGTTCACATGCGTTACATTTAATCAGAGACGTATATATCAGATATATACGTCTCTGATTTAATTCTATCCTATTACATAAAATTCAAAATAATTCATTAGAATTAAGTTGGCCACTCTACCATTTTGTATGTGTGCATTCTTTGTTTGGCCCCAGGTGGTCCGAATTTAATATAAAGTCTTGTGTAACTTACTGACTGTTATTACGGAGGCTAGGTATATGTAGTCCAGCTGGTAAGATATAAGTAAACAGGTACCGCTATATACTTATATGCTAATGTCTCACCTAAACTACATTAATTATGAATTGAATAAACTTTGAACGTATATCAGATTACAAAGAAACGGTCTTTTTATTGATGACAAAGAATTATTTAAACTAGGTACATCATACAATTTTCAAGGATTTTAAATGGATAATGATATTTTAATTTGCATAATGAAATATAATGCATGCTTTCTCTCCAAAATAGCGACAGCACCTTCAAAGGAAATATATGCCTTTGTTGTATGTACTATATGAAGTCAGATTTTGAAGAAAGAGAGTCAATTTGCAGGTGCAGTAAATGCAGATCTTCGTGGACTTTTTTACACCAAAAAGACAAATCCACTGTAGAAATTACGATTAATTGAACTCGAGCGTTAGAGATAGTTTCCCACAAATCCTGCAGAATTTAAAGAATGGAACTTTGACCCCCACACAGATGTAGGGAAGGGGAGATTACTCCAATGAGTTCATCCTAGAGCGCACCTGCTGTACATTCCAACTTTTTACCTAGGAAAGAATAGGGATATGTTTAATTTAGTCTGTATAAAGGTTGCTTACTGCATGATTTCTTCCAACAAAATGAAAAAAAGAATATGTTCCTAAAAAATACTAACTTTAAAATTACCTTTTCCCAACAGTTCATTTGGACATTTTTCTCTGTTACATGGTTTTATTGGGTATATCCTCATTTTAACCCGACAGTGCACTTGTTAAGTATAATGTTATGTTAAATTGGCGGTCGTGACATTTTGAACCTCTCTGTACTTGTACGGAACAGAATTTAGATTTGGTGTGTAAAAATAAAAACGAGAAAAAACAAAACAAAAACCGAGATTATCGACCCACGACAACACCGATAAAACTGTTGCAAGTTTTGAACAAAAGGCAGACTGGCGAATAAAATATGTAAGGGTTAAATAACCTTCAAAGGATCAAAATACCATTTTTCTAGAAAAAGATAAAATCTGGTTTCATCGAAACATATTTTATTACAAATAGATATTTACAAATGAAATTTACCTAGGATTTCATAACTTTTCATCCAAAATGCAAGCATAAGAAATACGGTGAAACCTGACTTTACCGACACACTTTACGACCGGGTCAATGTGTCGGATAAAACAGTGTGACAGTTTACGCCAGAAATGGAAGTGAGGATCACATTAAACGATAGATTTTGCAATTGCTACAGGTTATGGTTATTTTCCTCATTGCTGTATTTCGGATCGCAAAAAAAGAGTGAAGATGAAGAATGGTATTGGAGTATATAGAGTATACATGATTTGCTGAAGCCACAAGCAAAGAAGCATTAACAGTACTGTGATTTTTTTTGTCTTTACAAGTGATAATTATTTCCTTTAAGTGAATAAGTAGACTAATTCCTTATAGTAATATCAAGGTCAGAAAGAATTACTGTAGGCTGTCACACACGGAACGCTTCCTGGTAACATACCACATAAATGGTTAGGAGCTACACTTTCTATGATAAATGATTAGGAACTATACTTTCTATAATAAATGATTATGAACTATACTTTCTATGATAAATAATTAGGAGCTATACTTTCTATGATAAATGATTTGGAGCTATACTTTCTATGATAAATGACTAGGAGCTATACTTTCTATGATAAATTATTAGGAGTTATACTTTCTATGATAAATGATTAGGAGCTATACTTTCTATGATAAATGATTAGGAGCTATACTTTCTATGATAAATGATTAGGAGCTATACTTTCTATGATAAATGATTAGGAGCTATACCTTCTATGATAAATTATTAGGAGCTATACTTTCTATGATAAATGATTAGGAGCTATACTTTCTATGATAAATGATTAGGAGCTATACTTTCTATGATAAATGATTAGGAGCTATACTTTCTATGATAAATGATTAGGAGCTATACTTTCTATGATAAATGATTAGGAGTTATACTTTCTATGATAAATTATTAGGAGCTATACTTTCTATGATAAATGATTTGGAGCTACGCTTTCTATGATAAATGATTAGGAGCTACACTTTCTATGATAAATTATTAGGAGCTACACTTTCTATGATAGTAAATAATCGAGATGAGTTTCTGTGTTTCCTTCAAGTATTAAGTGGATCCAAGCCGATTTGATAAAATATTATGTTGTATCTTTGTGTATATCGCTAGCTCTGTAACGTTACGTGCGGTATCCAACTGGATATTATCAAGATTTAAGAGCTTCTTACACCATAATTAGTCCACACGTCACTCGCATATTCTAACACAGGTCGAATGTACTTTAATTTTTGTTTTTTTTTTAAATATTTTTTTTCAACTTATATTTTTATTCAATTTTTCAAAGAACGTGATAATATTTGGCAGACTATACCATATTTCACAGTACACTCATTCAAACTATTATATACACAGAATACTCAGGTATCCTAACCGTTATCGTTTTATAAACACCATACATATGTATAGACCATCAATACACACCATACATCTGTATAGACCATTCATACACACCATACATCTGTATAGACCATTCATACACACCATACATCTGTATAGACCATCCATACACACCATACATCTGTATAGACCATTCATACACACCATACATCTGTATAGACCGTTCATACACACCATACATCTGTATAGACCATTCATACACACCATACATCTGTATAGACCATTCATACACACCATACATCTGTATAGACCATTCATACACACCATACATCTGTATAGACCATTCATACACACCATACATCTGTATAGACCATTCATACACACCATACATCTGTATAGATCATTCATACATACCATACATCTGTATAGACCATCAATACACACCATACATCTGTATAGACCATTCATACACACCATACATCTGTATAGACCATTCATACACACCATACATCTGTATAGACCATTCATACACACCATACATCTGTATAGACCATTCATACACACCATACATCTGTATAGACCATTCATACACACCATACATCTGTATAGACCATCCATACACACCATACATCTGCATAGACCATTCATACACACCATACATCTGTATAGACCATTCATACACACCATACATCTGTATAGACCATCAATACACACCATACATCTGTATAGACCATTCATACACACCATACATCTGTATAGACCATTCATACACACCATACATCTGTATAGACCATTCATATAAACCATACATCTGTATAGACCATCAATACACACCATACAACTGTATAGACCATCCATACACACCATACAACTGTATAGACCATCCATACACACCATACAACTGTATAGACCATCCATACACACCATACAACTGTATAAACCATCCATACACACCATACATCTGTATAGACCATTCATATAAACCATACATCTGTATAGACCATTCATACACACCATACATCTGTATAGACCATCAATACACACCATACATCTGTATAGACCATTCATACACACCATACATCTGTATAGACCATTTATACACACCATACATCTGTATAGACCATTTATACACACCATACATCTGTATAGACCATTTATACACACCATACATCTGTATAAACCATTCATACACACCATACATCTGTATAGACCATTCATACACACCATACATCTGTATAGACCATTCATATACACCATACATATCTATAGACCATTCATACACACCATACATCTGTATAGACCATCCATACACACCATACATCTGTATAGATCATTCATACACACCATATATCTGTATAAACCATCCATACACACCATACATCTGTATAGACCATTCATACACACCATACATCTGTATAGACCATTCATACACACCATACATCTGTATAAACCATTCATACACACCATACATCTGTATAGACCTTTCATACACACCATACATCTGTATAGACCATTCATATAAACCATACATCTGTATAAACCATTCATACACACCATACATCTGTATAGACCATCCATACACACCATACATCTGTATAGATCATTCATACACACCATATATCTGTATAAACCATCCATACACACCATACATCTGTATAGACCATTCATACACACCATACATCTGTATAGACCATTCATATACACCATACATCTGTATAGACCAGTCATACACACCATACATCTGTATAGACCATCCATACACACCATACATCTGTATAGACCATCCATACACACCATACATCTGTATAGACCATTCATACACACCATACATCTGTATAGACCATTCATACACACCATACATCTGTATAGACCATTCATACACACCATACATCTGTATAGACCATTCATACACACCATACATCTGTATAGACCATTCATACACACCATACATCTGTATAGACCATTCATACACACCATACATCTGTATATACCATTCATACACACCATACATCTGTATAGACCATTCATACACACCATACATCTGTATAGACCATTCATACACACCATACATCTGTATAGACCAGTCATACACACCATACATCTGTACAGACCATTCATACACACCATACATCTGTATAGACCAGTCATACACACCATACATCTGTATAGACCATCCATACACACCATACATCTGTATAGACCATTCATACACACCATACATCTGTATAGACCATATACACCATACATCTGTATAAACCATCTATACACACCATACATCTGTATAGATCATCCATACACACCATACATCTGTATAGACCAGTCATACACACCATACATCTGTATAGACCATCAATACACACCATACATCTGTATAGATCATTCATACACACCATACATCTGTATAGACCATTCATACACACCATACATCTGTATAGACCATCAATACACACCATACATCTGTATAGACCATTCATATAAACCATACATATGTATAGACCATTCATACACACCATACATCTGTATAGACCATCCATACACACCATACATCTGTATAGACCATTCATACACACCATACATCTGTATAGACCATCAATACACACCATACATCTGTATAGACCATCAATACACACCATACATCTGTATAGATCATTCATACACACCATACATCTGTATAGACCATTCATACACACCATACATCTGTATAGACCATCAATACACACCATACATCTGTATAGATCATTCATACACACCATACATCTGTATAGACCATTCATACACACCATACATCTGTATAGACCATCAATACACACCATACATCTGTATAGACCAGTCATACACACCATACATCTGTATAGACCATCAATACACACCATACATCTGTATAGACCATTCATATAAACCATACATCTGTATAGACCATTCATACACACCATACATCTGTATAGACCATATACACCATACATCTGTATAAACCATCTATACACACCATACATCTGTATAGACCGTTCATACACACCATACATCTGTATAGACCATTCATATAAACCATACATCTGTATAGACCATTCATACACACCATACATCTGTATAGATCATCCATACACACCATACATCTGTATAGACCATTCATACACACCATACATCTGTATAGACCATTCATACACACCATACATCTGTATAGACCATTCATACACACCATACATATGTATAGACCATTCATACACACCATACATCTGTATAGACCATTCATACACACCATACATCTGTATAGACCATTCATACACACCATACATCTGTATAGACCATCCATACACACCATACATCTGTATAGACCATCCATACACACCATACATCTGTATAGACCATATACACCATACATCTGTATAGACCATTCATATAAACCATACATCTGTATAGACCATTCATATAAACCATACATCTGTATAGACCAGTCATACACACCATACATCTGTATAGACCATCCATACACACCATACATCTGTATAGACCATTCATACACACCATACATCTGCATAGACCATTCATACACACCATACATCTGTATAGACCATTCATACACACCATACATCTGTATAGACCATCAATACACACCATACATATGTATAGACCATCAATACACACCATACATATGTATAGACCATCAATACACACCATACATCTGTATAGACCATTCATACACACCATACATCTGCATAGACCATCCATACACACCATACAACTGTATAGACCATCCATACACACCATACAACTGTATAAACCATCCATACACACCATACATCTGCATAGACCATTCATACACACCATACATCTGTATAGACCATTCATATAAACCATACATCTGTATAGACCATCAATACACACCATACATCTGCATAGACCATTCATACACACCATACATCTGTATAGACCATTCATACACACCATACATATGTATAGACCATCAATACACACCATACATATCTATAGACCATTCATACATCTGTACAGACCATTCATATAAACCATACATCTGTATAGACCATCAATACACACCATATATCTGTATAGACCATTCATACACACCATACATCTGTATAGACCATTCATACACACCATACATCTGTATAGACCATCCATACACACCATACATCTGTATAGATCATTCATACACACCATACATCTGTATAGACCATTCATATAAACCATACATCTGTATAGACCATTCATACACACCATACATCTGTATAGACCATATACACCATACATCTGTATAGACCATTCATACACACCATACATCTGTATAGACCATTCATACACACCATACATCTGTATAGACCATTCATACACACCATACATCTGTATAGACCATTCATATACACCATACATCTGTATAGACCAGTCATACACACCATACATCTGTATAGACCATTCATACACACCATACATCTGTATAGACCATTCATACACACCATACATCTGTATAGACCATTCATACACACCATACATCTGTATAGACCAGTCATACACACCATACATCTGTATAGACCATTCATACACACCATACATCTGTATAGACCATTCATACACACCATACATCTGTATAGACCATTCATACACACCATACATCTGTATAGACCATCAATACACACCATACATCTGTATAGACCATTCATACACACCATACATCTGTATAGACCATTCATACACACCATACATCTGTATAGACCATTCATATACACCATACATCTGTATAGACCATTCATACACACCATACATCTGTATAGACCATTTATACACACCATACATCTGTATAGACCATTCATACACACCATACATCTGTATAGACCATTCATACACACCATACATCTGTATAGACCATTCATACACACCATACATCTGTATAGACCATCAATACACACCATACATCTGTATAGACCATTCATACACACCATACATCTGTATAGACCATTCATACACACCATACATCTGTATAGACCATTCATACACACCATACATCTGTATAGACCATTCATACACACCATACATCTGTATAGACCAGTCATACACACCATACATCTGTATAGACCATTCATACACACCATACATCTGCATAAACCGTTCATACACACCATACATATCTATAGACCATCCAAACACAACATACATCTGTATAGACCATCAATACACACCATACATATGTATAGACCATTTATACACACCATACATCTGTATAGACCATCCATACACACCATACATATGTATAGACCATCAATACACACCATACATCTGTATAGACCATCCATACACACCATACATCTGTATAGATCATTCATACACACCATACATCTGTATAGACCATTCATACACACCATACATCTGTATAGACCATTCATACACACCATACATCTGTATAGACCATTCATACACACCATACATATGTATAGACCATCAATACACACCATACATCTGTATAGACCATCCATACACACCATACATCTGTATAGATCATTCATACACACCATACATCTGTATAGACCATTCATACACACCATACATCTGTATAGACCATTCATACACACCATACATCTGTATAGACCATTCATACACACCATACATCTGTATAGATCATTCATACACACCATACATCTGTATAGACCATTCATACACACCATACATCTGTATAGACCATTCATACACACCATACATCTGTATAGACCATTCATACACACCATACATCTGTATAGACCATTCATACACACCATACATCTGTATAGACCATTCATACACACCATACATCTGTATAGATCATTCATACACACCATACATATCTATAGACCATCCAAACACAACATACATCTGTATAGACCATCCATACACACCATACATCTGTATAGACCATTCATACACACCATACATCTGTATAGACCATTCATACACACCATACATCTGTATAGACCAGTCATACACACCATACATCTGTATAGACCATTCATACACACCATACATCTGCATAAACCGTTCATACACACCATACATATCTATAGACCATCCAAACACAACATACATCTGTATAGACCATCAATACACACCATACATATGTATAGACCATTTATACACACCATACATCTGTATAGACCATCCATACACACCATACATATGTATAGACCATCAATACACACCATACATCTGTATAGACCATCCATACACACCATACATCTGTATAGATCATTCATACACACCATACATCTGTATAGACCATTCATACACACCATACATCTGTATAGACCATTCATACACACCATACATCTGTATAGACCATTCATACACACCATACATATGTATAGACCATCAATACACACCATACATCTGTATAGACCATCCATACACACCATACATCTGTATAGATCATTCATACACACCATACATCTGTATAGACCATTCATACACACCATACATCTGTATAGACCATTCATACACACCATACATCTGTATAGACCATTCATACACACCATACATCTGTATAGATCATTCATACACACCATACATATGTATAGACCATTCATACACACCATACATCTGTATAGACCATTCATACACACCATACATCTGTATAGACCATTCATACACACCATACATCTGTATAGACCATTCATACACACCATACATCTGTATAGACCATTCATACACACCATACATCTGTATAGATCATTCATACACACCATACATATCTATAGACCATCCAAACACAACATACATCTGTATAGACCATCCATACACACCATACATCTGTATAAACCGTTCATACACACCATACATCTGTATAGACCATTCATACACACCATACATCTGTATAGACCATTCATATAAACCATACATCTGTATAGACCAGTCATACACACCATACATCTGTATAGACCATCCATACACACCATACATCTGTATAGACCATCCATACACACCATACATCTGTATAGACCATTCATACACACCATACATATGTATAGACCATCCATACACACCATACATCTGTATAGACCTTTCATACACACCATACATCTGTATAGACCATTCATACACACCATACATCTGCATAGATCATTCATATAAACCATACATCTGTATAGACCATCAATACACACCATACATCTGTATAGACCATTCATACACACCATACATCTGTATAGACCATTCATACACATCATAAATCTATATATACCATTCATACACACCATACATCTGTATAGACCGTTCATACACACCATACATATCTATAGACCATCCAAACACAACATACATCTGTATAGACCATCCATACACACCATACATCTGTATAGACCATTCATACACACCATACATCTGTATAGACCATCCATACACACCATACATCTGTATAGACCATTCATACAACCATACATCTGTATAGACCATCCATACACACCATACATCTGTATAGACCATTCATACAGCCATACATCTGTATAGACCATCCATACACACCATACGTCTGTATAGACCATTCATACACACCATACATCTGTATAGACCATCCATATACACCATACATCTGTATAGACCATTCATACACACCATACATCTGTATAGACCATTCATACACACCATACATCTATATAGACCATTCATACACACCATACATCTGTATAAACCATTCATACACACCATACATCTGTATAGACCATTCATACACACCATACATCTCGATAGACCATCCATACACACCATAACCTGTATAGACCATTCATATACACCATACATCTGTATAGACCATTCACACACACCATACATCTGTATAGACAATTCATACACACCATACATCTGTATAGACCATTCATACACACCATACATCTGTATAGACCATTCATACACACCATACATCTGTATATACCATTCATACACACCATACATCTGTATAGACCATATACACCATACATCTGTATAGACCATTCATACACACCATACATCTGTATAGACCATCCATACACATCATAACCTGTATAGACCATTCATACACACCATACATCTGTATAGACCATTCATACACACCATACATCTGTATAAACCATTCATACACACCATACATCTGTATAGACCATTCATACAACCATACATCTGTATATACCATTCATACACACCATACATCTGTATAGACCATACACACCATACATCTGTATAGACCATCCATATACACCATACATCTGTATAGACCATTCATACAAACAATACATCTGCATAGACCATCCATACACACCATACATCTGTATAGACCATCCATATACACCATACATCTGTAAAGACAATTCATATAAATCATACATCTGTATAGACCGTTCATACACACCATACATATCTATAGACCATCCAAACACAACATACATCTGTATAGACCATCCATACACACCATACATCTGTATAGACCATTCATACACACCATACATCTGTATAGACCATCCATACACACCATACATCTGTATAGACCATTCATACAACCATACATCTGTATAGACCATCCATACACACCATACATCTGTATAGACCATTCATACAGCCATACATCTGTATAGACCATCCATACACACCATACGTCTGTATAGACCATTCATACACACCATACATCTGTATAGACCATCCATATACACCATACATCTGTATAGACCATTCATACACACCATACATCTGTATAGACCATTCATACACACCATACATCTATATAGACCATTCATACACACCATACATCTGTATAAACCATTCATACACACCATACATCTGTATAGACCATTCATACACACCATACATCTCGATAGACCATCCATACACACCATAACCTGTATAGACCATTCATATACACCATACATCTGTATAGACCATTCACACACACCATACATCTGTATAGACCATTCATACACACCATACATCTGTATATACCATTCATACACACCATACATCTGTATAGACCATATACACCATACATCTGTATAGACCATTCATACACACCATACATCTGTATAGACCATCCATACACATCATAACCTGTATAGACCATTCATACACACCATACATCTGTATAGACCATTCATACACACCATACATCTGTATAAACCATTCATACACACCATACATCTGTATAGACCATTCATACAACCATACATCTGTATATACCATTCATACACACCATACATCTGTATAGACCATACACACCATACATCTGTATAGACCATCCATATACACCATACATCTGTATAGACCATTCATACAAACAATACATCTGCATAGACCATCCATACACACCATACATCTGTATAGACCATCCATATACACCATACATCTGTATAGACAATTCATATAAATCATACATCTGTATAGACCTTTTATATACACCATACATCTGTATAGACCATCCAAACACAACATACATCTGTTTAGAACATTCATACACACCATACATATGTATAGACCATCCATATACACCATACATCTCTATAGACCATCCATATAAACCATACATCTGTATAGACCTTTCATATACACCATACATCTGTATAGACCATCCATACACACCATACATCTGTATAGACCATCCATATACACCATACATCTGTATAGACCATCCATATACACCATACATCTGTATAGACCATCCTTACACACCATACATCTGTATAGACCATCCATATACACCATACATCTGTATAAACCATCCATATACACCATACATCTGTATAGACCTTTCATATACACCATACATCTGTATAGACCATCCATACACACCATACATCTGTATAGACCATCCATATACACCATACATCTGTATAAACCATCCATATACACCATACATCTGTATAGACCATCCATACACACCAAACACCTGTATAGACCATTCATACACACCATACATATGTAGAGACCATCCATACACACCATACATCTGTATAGACCTCTCATACACACCATACATATGTAGAGACCATTTATACACAACATACAGTCATATTAAACATCTCATACACACCTTACAGTCATATTAAACATCTCATACACACCATACATCTGTATAGACCATTCATACACACCATACATCTGTATAGACCTCTCATAAACACCATACATTTGTATAGACCATTCATACACACCATACAGCCATATTAAACATCTCATACACACCTTACAGTCATATTAAACATCTCATACACACCATACAGTCATATTAAACATCTCATACACACCAAACAGTCATATTAAACATCTCATACACACCATACAGTCATATTAAACATCTCATACACACCATACAGTCATATTAAATATATCATACACACCATACAGTCATATTAAACATCTCATACACACCATACAGTCATATTAAATATATCATACACAACATACAGTCATATTAAACATCTCATACACACCATACAGTCATATTAAACATCTCATACACACCATACAGTCATATTAAACATATCATACACACCACAAGTCATATTAAACATCTCATACACACCATACAGTCATATTAAACATCTCATCCACACCATACAGTCATCAAACATCTCATACACACCATACAGTCATATTAAACATCCTATACACACCATACAGTCATATTAAACATCTTATACACACCATACAGTCATATCAAACATATCATACACACCATACAGTCATATTAAACATCTCATACACACCATACAGTCATATTAAACATCTCATACACACCATACAGTCATATTAAACATCTCATACACACCATACAGTCATATTAAACATCTCATACACACCATACAGTTATATTAAACATCTCATACACACCATACAGTCATATTAAACATCCCATCAACACCATACAGTCATATTAAACATTTCATACACACCATACAGTCACATTAAACATCTCGTACACACCATACAGTCATATTAAATATCTCATACACACCATTAAGTCATATAAAATATCTGATAAACAACATACAGTCATATTAAACACATCATACACACCATACAGTCATATTAAATATCTCATACACACCATACAGTCATATTAAATATCTCATACACACCATACAGTCATATTAAATATCTCATACACACCTTACAGTCATATTAAACATCTTATACACACCATACAGTCATATTAAACATCTCATACACACCATACAGTCATATTAAATATCTCATACACACCATACAGTCATATTAAACATCTCATACACACCATACAGTCATATTAAATATCTCATACACACCATACAGTCATATTAAATATCTCATACACACCATACAGTCCACATAATTAAACAGCTCTACACACCATACAGTCATATTAAAATATCTCATACACACCATACATCATATTAAAATCCTAATACACACCTTAAACAGTCCATATTAAACATCTTATACACACCATACAGTCTATTAAACATCTCATACACACCATCCAGTCATATTTAACTCTCATAACCACCATACAGTCATATTAAACCTCTCATACACACCATACGTCAGATTAAACATACCATCAACCCAACAGTCATATTAAACATTGCATACACACCATACAGTCACATTAAACATCGTCATACACAACATACAGTCCATATTAAATATCTCAGACCTACCATTAGTCACTTAAATATCTCATACACCACATACAGTCATATTAAACACACATCATACACATCCATACAGTCATATTAAATACGCTACACACCATCAGGCATATTAAATAGCTCATACACACCATACAGCATATTAAATATCTCAGAGCAACAGCCCATTAAGTCCCGATAAAATATCTCATACACACCATACAGTCATATTTAAACATCCCATACACACGCATACAGTTCATATTAAAACATCTCATAACACCCATACAGTCATAATCAAACATCTCCTACACACCATACAGTCATATAAACTATCTCATCACACCCATACAGTCATATTAAATATCTCATACACACCATACAGTCATATTAAAAATATCTCATACACATCCATACAGTCATATTACACATCTCATACACACCATACAGTCATATTAAAACATCTCATACAACACCATACAGTCATATTAACATCCCATCACACCATACAGTAATATTAAACATCTTCATAACACACATACAGTCATATTAAACATTCATACACACTACCATATCTCCATACACACCATACAGTCATATTAAACATCTCATACACACCATACAGTCATATCCAACTTCTCATACACACCATACAGTTATATGAAATATCTCATACACAACATACAGTCATATTAAATATCTCATACACACCATACAGACATATTAAACATATCATACACACCATACAGTCATATTAAACATCTCATAGACACCATACAGTCATATTAAACATCTCATCCACACCATACAGTCATATTAAACATCTTATAAACACCAAACAGTCATATCAAACATCTCATACACACCATACAGTCATATTACACATCTCATATACACCATACAGTCATATTAAATATCTCATACACACCATACAGTCATATTAAACATCTCATACACACCTTACAGTCATATTAAACATCTCATACACACTATACAGTTATATTAAATATCTCATACACACCATTAAGTCATATAAAATATCTCATACACAACATACAGTTATATTAAATATCTCATACACAACATACAGTTATATTAAATATCTCATATACACCATACAGTCATATTAAGCATCTCATCCACGCCATACAGTCACATTAAACATCTCATACACACCATACAGTCATATTAAACATCCCATACACACCATACAGTCATATTAAACATCTCATACACACCATACAGTCATATTAAATATCTCATACACAACATACAGTTATATTAAACATCTCATACACACCATACAGTCATATTAAACATCTCATACACACCATACAGTCATATTAAACATCTCATACACACCATACAGTCATATTAAACACATCATACACACCATACAGTCATATTAAACATCTCATACACACCATACAGTCATATTAAACACATCATACACACCATACAGTCATATTAAATATCTCTAACACAACATACACACACAAACGGACACAAGACAGACAAAAACACAACTGACAAACACCCAAACGGCCACAAGACATCCACATCCACAACTGACACACACACAAACGGACACAAGACAGACGCATACACAACTGACACATGCAAACGGACACAAGACAGATGCATACACAACTGACACACACACACACAAACGGACACAAGACTGACATATACACAACTGACATACAAAGATAGACAGTTCTTGTTTTCAATGTTCGCCATTTCTGTTTTTCATTTGGGTTCCCATATATATTTTAAGATCAATGTTCCAAAGGGAAAAGCGTCTTCTGCTTCTGAACAATCAGTCAAAATCTAGATAAAATCAGTTGAAATCTAGGTAAAATCAGTTAAAATTTAGGTAAAATCAGTTAAAATTTAGGTAAAATCTTGGTAAAATCAGTCTAAATCTAGGTAAAATCAGTTAAAATTTAGGTAAAATCAGTTAAAATTTAGGTAAAATATAGGTTAAATTGGTCAAAATCTAGGTTAAATCAGTCAAAATCTAGGTAAAACCAGTTAAAATTTAGGTTAAATCCAGAAAATCAGTCAAAATCTAGGCTAAATCTGGAAAAAAATCAGTCAAAATCTAGTTAAAATTCGAAAAATCAGGCAAAATATATGTAAAATAAGGGTAAAATCCGGAAAAAAAATCAGTCGAAATCTAGGTAAAATCCAGAAAATTCAGTCAAAATCTAGTTAAAATCTAGGTTAAATCCGAAAAATAAGATGTCATTTTTCAAACTTAGAATAAATACTCAACACGGTAAATATTCCATCACAGCACAAGGAAGTTTATTACATATGACAGGTTTGACTGTATTTCTTAATGAGATCATATACTGACTGCTTGGATCATGTCAATAGTCCCCAACAACCTCCATCTCTCCGCCAGCAGTCGCCATCTATCACGGAAATCATATTATGGAAGAAGCTGTGGAATAAACAAGACATGTAAACATCGTTTGGAATTTACTGGCGACTGAATGGATATACCATAGTCGATGAGCTATTTTGTACACAACGCATAAATAGAGTCTCTGTGACTTTCAAGCCGCTTGATATTCTTTTACACTTTGAAATCATCCAAAATATAAACAAAAAGGCATGGAGTGTTGAAAAGTATGGGAAGTTATGGGAGAAATCTGTTTCGTAGTAACCCATTTGTATTCATTCATGAGTTTTGCGAGTCCGACTAACCCAGCGAAGGTTGGATGAGACAAGTAATATGGCGACTGGTTGTACCATTTCTTTATCTTACCCATGGACATAGTCTTATCTGCGATATAACGAAATAACAAACAAACAAAAAACAAAAAACCCGGATGCAAATTAATGAAGTCCCGACATATTAAGTCTAACCCATCAGAGTTTCTGCCCTTCGTTTCACTTTATCAGTACAGCTTGACAGACGATCGGGCCTAGAATGGCCATATTTCGTCCCGCTCGTTTGGTCGCTTCGACATAAGGGTTATCTTCGTTATTTCGCGGAGAGAGAGGAAGAGAGAGACACAGTTGGTGGAGCGACAAAGCGATAATACTCGTTCTGTCGTCATGAGATTTATATATTTGTGCGCTCAATCGTCTTTAACGTCACGTTGTAGGTAAGGGCGAAATATATTTAGATTAATTTAATAAAGCCGAAAATTGTAAATGTTTATTTCAGTTATTTCAAGGCTCGAACTTGAACTGGCTCTTACATGTGCCACCCACGAATGAATCGCCCATTCCATAGATATACATTGGAATTCAAATTGCAAAATAAAGGGGAGAAAATTAAAATATTTACCTAAAATACCGAACAAACCATGATAATTTGTGAATAGCATGCACAATGCGAGTCATCCTCACTATGACGGACCTTCTGATGGGAACAAGAGATATACACGGGTGGATGAATCTCGCCGACCCGGACGGATTAACCTCGCGAGGCCATTCACGTTCTGCGCTTACTCCAACACTTAAACAGTTCCTCTGGATTCTACCCGGGATCAGATTACACAGATTGGGAAGATTTTGTTCCGAAAGTCACAGGGACATCGTGTTGGTGAGGGATTGATACTGATATATCACGTATCTGTGTTTACCCCGCCACAAACAAACATATGTTGACAAGCCAAATAAGGTCATTTACACGAGATCTATAATCTGCAACAGTTACCGCTATACCCGAGTAGACCTTCGCTGTTAAGTCATAAGCTTTTAATGTTCTAAAAAAAAAAAAGGGGGGGGGGGGGGGGGGGGGGGGGGGAGGGGAGAAAGTATTATTTTTGATAATGTCTTTTATAAGTAGTAAACATGTATGTTAGAAGGTTATATTTCTTTCTTTCTTTCTTTCTTTCTTTCTTTCTTTAGAATATCAACTGACTCTTGTTACAGCTTGTAAGTGAGATACGATGAGTGAATATAAACAAACAGGCTTGTCATCTCCCGATTTTAATTTAACGGGAACTGTATCTGTTTAATACGGATATTTTTGTATTAAATTTAAAGTATGTGTGTGAAAGTTAATAAGAACATTAGATTTATTAACTTGTGATTTGGATGGTTTTAATTGGTCAAGCAATATTTCGCGTCCACGTAAATTTTTATAAGGGCACACGATGTCACTAACATCCAAATGTCATTCAAAAACATGTTGCTATTAAATTGTTGATGGAATACCGCGTTCCATCACCGGCCCAGTTAACAATACGTTATCATATACCTGACTTGAGATTCAACTAAAAGCGATTTTCTGCTTCATTTTACAGTCGAATTAGAAAATTAAGTGGAACGCACGTTATCGATGCTTGCGCACGCGCGGAAGAAAGACTTTTCGACATAGAAACCAGGATCTCTCGGTATTCCATCAGAAATTCCGTGCTTGTTCATGGAATTATTTGAAGATGTCTCCGATTAGCCCTCCGCCCCCGAAAAATAACTTTATTATTTCAAAACATGTTCTCATAGCAACGTTGTAATAATGACTCTACAGAACTAATGCTGATTGTTGACCTTGTAAATGACGTTAGATAAAGGTTATTTTCATTCAAGTTCATGTTTCCCTGAAGCTGACACAAACAATATGGTTAGATTTACGTTTTTGACGACATTTCATAACATGATTAAAATCGAGTTTACGTCATATTTCGACGTTTGTAATTTCCCGAACGTTTGATATTAAATCAGATTGTCCCATTCTGACGTTGTGCGTACATCTTATCGTTATCGAGCGTCGGATGTTACTGGACGCTCTATAATCATGTGATTGACCCCTGGACCCCTGGACGCTCTATAATCACGTGACTGAACCCTGGACCTCTGGACGCTCTATAATCACGTGACTGAACCCTGGACCTCTGGACGCTCTATAATCACGTGACTGAACCCTGGACCCCTGGACGCTCTATAATCACGTGACTGAACCCTGGACCCCTGGACGCTCTATAATCACGTGACTGAACCCTGGACCTTTGGACGCTCTATAATCATGTGACTGAACCCTGGACCTCTGGACGCTCTATAATCACGTGACTGAACCCTGGACCTCTGGACGCTCTATAATCATGTGACTGAACCCTGGACCTCTGGACGCTCTATAATCACGTGACTGAACCCTGGACCTCTGGACGCTCTATAATCATGTGACTGAACCCTGGACCTCTGGACGCTCTATAAGCATATGACTGAACCCTGGACCTCTGGACGCTCTATAATCATGTGACTACTACCTTGCCATCGACTTTCTGTCCAGTCATTCTTCACATTTCATTGCCACTCTCGCTTTTCCAATCTTCATCACAGTTTCACTTTGCTATGCTCCCTTTCTCCTTCACACGTAATCAAAAATGATTGAAGAAAAAAAACCAAAAAACCCCCAAAAAAACAGCATTGCAACTCAGTTTTTGGAACAAACACAGTATTATTGGCGAAAAGCCGACTATATACATAGTAACATAAATGAGGAAGGAAGACAATATTATGACTTGTGCCCTGACAGCGCCTCGAACCAACTCCCTTAGCGCTACCTCCCAAGCCAACTTCTCCTTGGATATCAACGGATCTGAAGCGTCATTGGATGGAGGGAAAGATGATGGACAGTCTAAACTCACTCCTCTGTATAGTTAGGGTTAGAATTGTAGGTAGGAAAACAAGAGTATACCAGAGTGTAAACGAAGCGGTATTCAAACTTCAGATGATAAAAAAGAGATAAAAAAATCCACAAACAAATGATAGATTACACATAGAGATAGTACTTGGGGTTCTAGAAGAGTAAGCGTCTTCAGGCTTCATCTAATCCACGTAGAATACAATCCAGGCACGGACAACACGACGGGAGTTGCGGACGGAGCACATATTTTTGGACCAAGTCAGTTAAAAAACGCTGGACAAGAAGATAGATTTTTTTTGTGATTAAATTGCTGTCTGGAGTTTTCCTCAAACGGCATACGTAACGGAATTATTCGCCTGTTATTCATGGAGTAATCACGAAAACGGAAATAGTGGAACAACTGGAATTACAAAGTATACTCTCAGCTGGTCGCCATGTCGTTGTAAAGTGTACATTTCAAGGAGATTATTTCCTGTGTTGTCAGCACGTGTCCATTGTTCTGATGCAAAACCAGAGACGGTTTGCATTTGAACCAACAATTGCACTCCAACATTAAATCCCCATAAGGTGGACGACGACTTTTTTGCCCAATATTCCCGATGACAAATTATTGGGAATCGTACAGGGTCCATATCCGGTCACTTCCGGTTTGCCTCGCTCTAAAGTGGCGGGAAGAATGTTATGCCACGCGATTTGATTAACGAAGCAGATGGCTCCGTCTAGACAAGGGTGTATCACTGCCTCTTCCTCACCTGGTGTTTCTTAGCGGGCACCTTAATACGTAATAGACACCTTATCATCACGCGCCATTGATCCAGTATGAATAGTTATTCATAAAAAAATGTTTCGAGACCAGAGAATCATTCCAGCATGATAATGTATACCGACATTTGACACAATACCAAATTGTAACTAAATATGCTCATTTCATGGTGGCACCCTTGTCTTATTCAGCCTGCGTTCATATATAATCGTATAAAATAGCAACTGTTTCAACATTAATTAATCGCACGTGAAAGATTATAATATACGGACCACCATTATGATACATTTTTTGTTTAAAATGTCTTCATTTTAGCCTCTGCGTGGTCTTAACAGTGACGTATACGTGCCTGATTTTACCATTTATAAAATATATAGTTTACTTCTATTTATATGTCGGATTATACGGTATTACAACCAGCAACCAAAATGGAGGATACTATTAATTGTTATGGCTTATCTTGGTCAAATTTTTATTATTCGAGGAAGTTTAAATTTACAAAACATTAGCAGGTTTGATATTTTACCTATTGAATGCTCTACTGATTTGACAGGGCCTGGATTTGATAAGTTTTGAATCTCCGCCCAAAAAAACAATGTTTAATTAGTAGGTTTTCCTTACTTTCAGCTTAACGGGAACTGCCGGTTATTTCCGTAAAAGATGAAATATGGGCGTTTTAGGGGAGAAAATGTCCATTGGATGGTCAAATTTAATATTACGTAACTGGCAAGTTGTTCAATATATGACGGAGCTAAATGGTATTTATTCAAGTCTGTAAATCTGGATTTTACAATTGTTAGTATTGTATCTGTTCATGCCATGTCATGATTGTCGCTAAAAACCGGAAGTAAGCTAACATCATTTAGAGAATTGTCACTAAACACCGGAAGTAAAATAATGTCATATCGGATAGTGTCACCAATCACAGGAGGTAAAATAGAAGAAACCCGCCATTTATCATGATAGATGACAGAAATGAAATGTTCAACATTTCTTCTTCATAATCAAAAAGAAATTTAGAAGTTTGTTTCTAATTTGGAAGAATCTGCAATCGTATTTTTAACTGTACCGGGACTATTCGTTATCCAGTGACGCTAGGGACATCATACCGCTGTTTCATCATTTTAGGACCCGTTAGTGACGCTAAGGACATCATACCGCTGTTTCATCATTTTAGAACCCGTCCGTGACGCTAGGGACATCATACAGCTGTTTCGTTCTTTTAGGACTCATCAAGGACACCACATAGCTGTTTCTCCCTTCAGGCCTTGTCAGTGATGCAAAGGGCCTGAAGTAATGTTCAAATGTCAAAATCTACGTGGAGGTGCAAACAGACATGAAATAGGTCGAAAGATGAGTCATCACCTATCTAGGTATCTAGATATGCTTTGACATCTCCTTACACATTTTTTAACAATCTCACGATTTATGCCTAAATGTAGAAAAAAAAAAACAAAGATTTTGGAGCCAAAGCTTCCCTTGAAGGGTGTTAGAGTTATTTCCCTTTAAACACGAGTAAAGAAGCAGGAGTTTGGATCCTACAGTTTTGTTTGCCTGCGGACCGTACCGTTAAACCTTTTAAAATAACGCAGTTAGTACCACCGGGTTAAGTGAAACTAACATTCCAGAAACTGGGAACCACAACCTTCCTTTTGAAATTTAGATTTAAAACAGAAACGATTAGATGTATTGTAGTTAGGTAGTAAGTAGTAGGAGTTAGTTCCCTTTAACAATACTTGAGCCTTGTATACATGTATATTTGTGGGGGCCTCTGTTGAGGTCAGAGACCTTTATATCTATTATTGGCCTCTAGTGAGGTAAATCGAAATGAATACCCAACCCCTTTCTTCAAACAAACAACAACAACAAAAAATACAGAAAAAAACAACAACAAAAACAGACAAGCGACGACATAAAATCAGAGACCTATATAAGTCTCTGATAAAATATGAATAAATGTTTTTATTTAAGGCTGTATGTTACATTCCGGTCATTACATATAACTTGATTTTTAATTATACGTATCTTTCTACAAATCATTAACCATAATATCATATTCCATCAATTTGTTTATAAAATATTTCGAAGCATAGAACACCCTTAATTGTAAAGGATATCTAATTCACAATAGATAGCACAATCCTTAATTTAAAAATCTATATATTTAACAGGAGCCGCTTACAATTATCGTTTTAAATGAGGTTCAATGCTCTATCCAGCATCCGGGAATCAACGGTAAAATCAATGACGTGGAGTCAGCGCGGACTTACATTTCTAAGTCCGTGGGTGTCAGTGGATAGGTATGTATCGATGGCGGGCTATTTACAGACAGTTCAATATGTGTAGGAGGTCATCACTGTCTTACTCTTCCTGAATTACAAACATAATATTGTAGAAATTGAACGTTGGTAATTGAAAGACACACAGGGAGTGATGTCGTAAGTTAAAATCAATTGAATTACGTTAACTTCTATTCCGTTCGATATATTCCGCACACGTACGTAATACCTTCAACAGAACCAGTTAGTAGTTCCAACCGCTAGGAAAGGTATTGAACACACAGCGAATTATTTTCTTTCCGCTCTTGAGTTTTTCGTTCCTTGTAATGAACTTTGTTCTTCTCGTCTCTAAGTTAACTACAACGATTTGTACATGCTCGTCCCCAGTAACATTAACGATACAACCATATGTACACACTCGTCCCCAGTAACATTAACGATACAACCATATGTACACACTCGTCCCCAGTAACTTTAACGATACAACCATATGTACATACTCGTCCCCAGTAACATTAACGATACAACCATATGTACACACTCGTCCCCAGTAACATTAACGATACAACCATATGTACACACTCGTCCCCAGTAACTTTAACGATACAACCATATGTACATACTCGTTCCCAGTAATATTAACGATACAACCATATGTACACACTCGTCCCCAGTAACTTTAACGATACAACCATATGTACACACTCGTCCACGTAACATTAACGATACAACCATATGTACACACTCGTCCCCAGTAACATTAACGATACAACCATATGTACACACTCGTCCCCAGTAACGATACAACCATATGTACATACTCGTCCCCAGTAACATTAACGATACAACCATATACACACACTCGTCCCCAGTAACATTAACGATACAACCATATGTACACACTCGTCCCCAGTAACATTAACGATACAACCATATGTAAATACTCGTCCCCAGTAACGATACAACCATATGTACACACTCGTCCCCAGTAACATTAACGATACAACCATATGTACACACTCGCCCCCAGTAACATTAACGATACAACCATATGTACACACTCGCCCCCAGTAACATTAACGATACAACCATATGTACATACTCGTCCCCAGTAGCTATAATGATGTACGTACATGTCCCAAGTAACTACGACGATATGTAAATATTCGTATCCAGTACCTACAAAGATCTGCACATACTCGATAGATATGGTCAACATTATACTGAATACACCATGATAGAGATGGTCAACATTATACTGAACACATCCATGATAGAGGTGGTCAACATTATACTGTATACATCCGTGATAGAGGTGGGTCAACATTATACTCAATACATATATGATAGAGATGGTCAACATTATACTGAACACATCCATGATAGAGGTGGTCAACATTATACTGTATATATCTATGATAGAGGTGGTCAACATTATACTGTATACATCCCTGATAGAGGTGGTCAACATTATACTGAACACACCCATGATAGAGATGGTCAACATTATACTGAATACACCCATGATAGAGATGGTCAACATTATACTGTATACGTCCATGATAGAGGTGGTCAACATTATACTGAACACATCCATGATAGAGGTGGTCAACATTATACTGTATACATCCGTGATAGAGATGGTCAACATTATACTGAATACATCCGTGATAGAGATGGTCAACATTATACTGTATATATCCATGATAGAGGTGGTCAACATTATATTGAACACATCCATGATAGAGATGGTCAACATTATACTGTATATATCCATGATAGAGGTGGTCAACATTATACTGAACACATCCATGATAGAGGTGGTCAACATTATACTGAATACATCCATGATAGAGGTGGTCAACATTATACTGAACACATCCGTGATAGAGATGGTCAACATTATACTGAATACATCCGTGATAGAGATGGTCAACATTATACTGAACACATCCATGATAGAGGTGGTCAACATTATATTGAACACATCCATGATAGAGATGGTCAACATTATACTGTATACATCCGTGATAGAGGTGGTCAACATTATACTGAATACACCCATGATAGAGGTGGTCAACATTATACTGTATACATCCGTGATAGAGGTGGTCAACATTATACTGAACACATCCATGATAGAGGTGGTCAACATTATACTGAATACATCTCTGATAGAGGTGGTCAACATTATACTGAATACATCCTTGATAGAGGTGGTCAAAAGTATACTGTATATATCCATGATAGAGGTGGTCAACATTATACTGAACACATCCGTGATAGAGATGGTCAACATTATACTGAACACATCCATGATAGAGGTGGTCAACATTATACTGAACACATCTATGATAGAGGTGGTCAACATTATACTGTATACATCCATGATAGAGGTGGTCAATAGTATACTGTATATATCCATGATAGAGGTGGTCAACATTATACTGAACACATCCGTGATAGAGGTGGTCAACATTATACTGAACACATCCATGATAGAGGTGGTCAACATTATACTGAACACATCTATGATAGAGGTGGTCAACATTATACTGTATACATCCGTGATAGAGGTGGTCAACATTATACTGTATATATCCATGATAGAGGTGGTCAACATTATACTGAACACATCCGTGATAGAGGTGGTCAACATTATACTGAACACATCCATGATAGAGGTGGTCAACATTATACTGAACACATCTATGATAGAGGTGGTCAACATTATACCGAATACATCCATGATAGAGATGGTCAATATTATACTGTATACATCCGTGATAGAGGTGGTCAACATTATACTGAACACATCCGTGATAGAGGTGGTCAACATTATACTGTATACATCCGTGATAGAGGTGGTCAACATTATACTGTATACATCCGTGATAGAGGTGGTCAACATTATACTGAATACATCCGTGATAGAGGTGGTCAACATTATACTGAACACATCCATGATAGAGGTGGTCAACATTATACTGAATACATCCATGATAGAGATGGTCAATATTATACTGAATACATCCGTGATAGAGGTGGTCAACATTATACTGAACACATCCGTGATAGAGGTGGTCAACATTATACTGAACACATCCGTGATAGAGGTGGTCAACATTATACTGAACACATCCATGATAAAGGTGGTCAACATTATAGTCAATACATGCATGATAGAGGTGGTCAACATTATACTGAACACATCCATGATAGAGGTGGTCAACATTATACTGAACACATCCGTGATAGAGGTGGTCAACATTATACTGTATATATCTATGATAGAGGTGGTCAACATTATACTGAACACATCCATGATAGAGGTGGTCAACATTATACTGTATACATCCATGATAGAGGTGGTCAATAGTATACTGTATATATCCATGATAGAGGTGGTCAACATTATACTGAACACATCCGTGATAGAGGTGGTCAACATTATACTGAACACATCCATGATAGAGGTGGTCAACATTATACTGAACACATCTATGATAGAGGTGGTCAACATTATACTGTATACATCCGTGATAGAGGTGGTCAACATTATACTGTATATATCCATGATAGAGGTGGTCAACATTATACTGAACACATCCGTGATAGAGGTGGTCAACATTATACTGAACACATCCATGATAGAGGTGGTCAACATTATACTGAACACATCTATGATAGAGGTGGTCAACATTATACCGAATACATCCATGATAGAGATGGTCAATATTATACTGTATACATCCGTGATAGAGGTGGTCAACATTATACTGAACACATCCGTGATAGAGGTGGTCAACATTATACTGTATACATCCGTGATAGAGGTGGTCAACATTATACTGTATACATCCGTGATAGAGGTGGTCAACATTATACTGAATACATCCGTGATAGAGGTGGTCAACATTATACTGAACACATCCGTGATAGAGGTGGTCAACATTATACTGAATACATCCATGATAGAGATGGTCAATATTATACTGAATACATCCGTGATAGAGGTGGTCAACATTATACTGAACACATCCGTGATAGAGGTGGTCAACATTATACTGAACACATCCGTGATAGAGGTGGTCAACATTATACTGAACACATCCATGATAAAGGTGGTCAACATTATAGTCAATACATGCATGATAGAGGTGGTCAACATTATACTGAACACATCCATGATAGAGGTGGTCAACATTATACTGAACACATCCGTGATAGAGGTGGTCAACATTATACTGTATATATCTATGATAGAGGTGGTCAACATTATACTGAACACATCCATGATAGAGATGGTCAACATTATACTGAACACATCCATGACAGAGGTGGTCAACATTATACTGAATACATCCATGATAGAGGTGGTCAAAATTATACTGAATACATCTGTGATAGAGATGGTCAACATTATACTGAACACATCCGTGATAGAGGTGGTCAACATTATACTGTATATATCTATGATAGAGGTGGTCAACATTATACTGAACACATACATGATAGAGGTGGTCAACTTTATACTGAACACATCCATGATAGAGGTGGTCAACATTATACTGTATACATCCATGATAGAGGGGGTCAACATTATACTGTATACATCCATGATAGAGGTGGTCAACTTTATACTGAACACATCCATGATAGAGGTGGTCAACATTATACTGAATACATCCGTGATAGAGGTGGTCAACATTATACTGTATACATCCATGATAGAGATGGTCAACATTATACTGTATACATCCATGATAGAGGTGGTCAACATTATACTGTATACATCCATGATAGATATGGCAACATTATACTGAACACATCCGTGATAGAGGTGGTCAACATTATACTGAATACATCCGTGATAGAGGTGGTCAACATTATACTGAACACATCCGTGATAGAGGTGGTCAACATTATACTGAACACATCCGTGATAGAGGTGGTCAACATTATACTGAACACATCCATGATAGATATGATCAACATTATACTAAACACATCCTTGATAGAGGTGGTCAACATTATACTGTATATATCTATGATAGAGGTGGTCAACATTATACTGAACACATCCATGATAGAGGTGGTCAACATTATACTGAACACATCCATGATAGAGGTGGTCAACATTATACTGTATATATCCATGATAGAGGTGGTCAACATTATACTGAACACATCCATGATAGAGGTGGTCAACATTATACTGTATATATCCATGATAGAGGTGGTCAACATTATACTGTATATATCTATGATAGAGGTGGTCAACATTATACTGAACACATCCATGATAGAGATGGTCAACATTATACTGAACACATCCATGATAGATATGATCAACATTATACTAAACACATCCTTGATAGAGGTGGTCAACATTATACTGTATATATCTATGATAGAGGTGGTCAACATTATACTGAACACATCCATGATAGAGGTGGTCAACATTATACTGAACACATCCATGATAGAGGTGGTCAACATTATACTGTATACATCCATGATAGAGATGGTCAACATTATACTGAACACATCTATGATAGAGGTGGTCAACATTATACTGTATATATCCATGATAGAGGTGGTCAACATTATACTGAACACATCCATGATAGAGGTGGTCAACATTATACTGTATACATCCATGATAGATATGGCAACATTATACTGAACACATCCGTGATAGAGGTGGTCAACATTATACTGAATACATCCGTGATAGAGGTGGTCAACATTATACTGAACACATCCATGATAGAGGTGGTCAACATTATAGTCAATACATGCATGATAGAGGTGGTCAACATTATACTGAACACATCAGTGATAGAGGTGGTCAACATTATACTGAACACATCCATGATAGATATGATCAACATTATACTAAACACATCCTTGATAGAGGTGGTCAACATTATACTGTATATATCTATGATAGAGGTGGTCAACATTATACTGAACACATCCATGATAGAGATGGTCAACATTATACTGAACACATCCGTGATAGAGATGGTTTACATTATACTGAATACATCCATGATAGAGGTGGTCAACATTATACTGAACACATCCATGACAGAGGTGGTCAACATTATACTGAATACATCCGTGATAGAGGTGGTCAACATTATACTGAACACATCCATGATAGATATGGCAACATTATACTGAATACATCCATGATAGAGGTGGTCAACATTATACTGAACACATCCTTGATAGAGGTGGTCAACATTATACTGTATATATCTATGATAGAGGTGGTCAACATTATACTGAACACATCCATGATAGAGATGGTCAACATTATACTGAACACATCCATGACAGAGGTGGTCAACATTATACTGAATACATCCATGATAGAGGTGGTCAACATTATACTGAATACATCCGTGATAGAGATGGTCAACATTATACTGAACACATCCGTGATAGAGGTGGTCAACATTATACTGAACACATACATGATAGAGGTGGTCAACTTTATACTGAACACATCCATGATAGAGGTGGTCAACATTATACTGTATACATCCATGATAGAGGGGGTCAACATTATACTGTATACATCCATGATAGAGGTGGTCAACTTTATACTGAACACATCCATGATAGAGGTGGTCAACATTATACTGAATACATCCGTGATAGAGGTGGTCAACATTATACTGAACACATCCATGATAGAGGTGGTCAACATTATACTGTATACATCCATGATAGAGATGGTCAACATTATACTGTATACATCCATGATAGAGGTGGTCAACATTATACTGTATACATCCATGATAGATATGGCAACATTATACTGAACACATCCGTGATAGAGGTGGTCAACATTATACTGAATACATCCGTGATAGAGGTGGTCAACATTATACTGAACACATCCGTGATAGAGGTGGTCAACATTATACTGAACACATCCGTGATAGAGGTGGTCAACATTATACTGAACACATCCATGATAGATATGATCAACATTATACTAAACACATCCTTGATAGAGGTGGTCAACATTATACTGTATATATCTATGATAGAGGTGGTCAACATTATACTGAACACATCCATGATAGAGGTGGTCAACATTATACTGAACACATCCATGATAGAGGTGGTCAACATTATACTGTATATATCCATGATAGAGGTGGTCAACATTATACTGAACACATCCATGATAGAGGTGGTCAACATTATACTGTATATATCCATGATAGAGGTGGTCAACATTATACTGTATATATCTATGATAGAGGTGGTCAACATTATACTGAACACATCCATGATAGAGATGGTCAACATTATACTGAACACATCCATGATAGAGGTGGTCAACATTATACTGAACACATCCATGATAGAGATGGTCAACATTATACTGAACACATCCGTGATAGAGATGGTTTACATTATACTGAATACATCCATGATAGAGGTGGTCAACATTATACTGAACACATCCATGATAGAGGTGGTCAACATTATACTGTATACATCCATGATAGAGATGGTCAACATTATACTGAACACATCTATGATAGAGGTGGTCAACATTATACTGTATATATCCATGATAGAGGTGGTCAACATTATACTGAACACATCCATGATAGAGGTGGTCAACATTATACTGTATACATCCATGATAGATATGGCAACATTATACTGAACACATCCGTGATAGAGGTGGTCAACATTATACTGAATACATCCGTGATAGAGGTGGTCAACATTATACTGAACACATCCATGATAGAGGTGGTCAACATTATAGTCAATACATGCATGATAGAGGTGGTCAACATTATACTGAACACATCAGTGATAGAGGTGGTCAACATTATACTGAACACATCCATGATAGATATGATCAACATTATACTAAACACATCCTTGATAGAGGTGGTCAACATTATACTGTATATATCTATGATAGAGGTGGTCAACATTATACTGAACACATCCATGATAGAGATGGTCAACATTATACTGAACACATCCGTGATAGAGATGGTTTACATTATACTGAATACATCCATGATAGAGGTGGTCAACATTATACTGAACACATCCATGACAGAGGTGGTCAACATTATACTGAATACATCCGTGATAGAGGTGGTCAACATTATACTGAACACATCCATGATAGATATGGCAACATTATACTGAATACATCCATGATAGAGGTGGTCAACATTATACTGAACACATCCGTGATAGAGGTGGTCAACATTATACTGAATACATCCGTGATAGAGGTGGTCAACATTATACTGAACACAATCATGATAGAAGTGGTCAACATTATACCCAATACATATATGATAGAGGTGGTCAACATCATACTGAATACATCCATGATAGAGGTGGTCAACATTATACCGAACACATCCGTGATAGAGGTGGTCAACATTATACTGAATACATCCGTGATAGAGGTGGTCATCATTATACTGAACACATCCGTGATAGAGGTGGTCAACATTATACTGAACACATCCGTGATAGAGGTGGTCAACATTATACTGAATACATCCATGATAGAGGTGGTCAACATTATACTGAATACATCCATGATAGAGGTGGTCAACATTATACTGAATACATCCATGATAGAGGTGGTCAACATTATACTGAATACATCCATGATAGAGATGGTCAACATTATACTGAATACATCTATGATAGAGGTGGTCAACATTATACTGAATACATCCGTGATAGAGGTGGTCAACATTATACTGTATATATCCATGATAGAGGTGGTCAACATTATACTGAACACATCCGTGATAGAGGTGGTCAACATTATACTGAACACATCCATGATAGAGGTGGTCAACATTATACCGAATACATCCATGATAGAGGTGGTCAACATTATACTGAATACATCCATGATAGAGGTGGTCAACATCATACTGAATACATCTATGATAGAGATGGTCAACATTATACTCAATAAATATATGCCAGAGGTGGTCAACTTTATACGGTAGGGTTGCCAGTCACGGCTTGTATTTTTTTGAAATTATTACCCAACTTTGGGTAATGTTTTTTTTTATTCGATCAACACTTTTGTTAATATATAAGTAATTTATGTAAATAAAATAATCAAACTCGACAGTTCAGTTAAAAAAAACCCGTCTTATTTAACGTTTCTTACATTTTTTCTTCTCTTTTATGAACAGCTTACAGTTGACAGGATTACTCCCCTTTGTCCCGCGTGCACGGTATTTCAAGAATGGCCTAATTTAGATTGACGTATGTCTATATATGGATATTTTGTAACCGTGGTTGTCATTGGCTGTTTGTTTGTTTGTGGGATTTCATTCATAGAATCACGATTTAAACGTCTGTTCGGTAGGTCACTGAGGTCAGCCGTGGATAGGTACTTTAAATAGACTCTGACGAAAGTGTCACAGCCCGATACAAAGGACATTCCTGTGTCTCGATGTTTCCGCCAGCGCTAAACGTCAAGTACTGTGTAGGTTGTAATTATGTAGATAGTGTATTGTCTTATTTCATCTATATTTCATTTTTGTAAAGATATTTTCATTGATAAATTGTTGGTAAGTATTGCACCAAGAAAACTGGTTTTGACAATGAAATAAATAAATAAAATTTATATAATAAGAATAGTAAACTTAAGCAACCTACACTGGACTCTTTATAAAAAAAAAGAAGAAAATAACAATTCAAAAATATTCGAATGTGTTAAATTCACACCAAGCATAGTTCAGAACTTTGTCACAGAAAAAATAACGAATCTCGGTAATTAACAGCTCTTGGCACGACGTTTGAGCTCAAGGTTGATATGGAATGGAAAACATTCCGATTTTACCGATATCATTGAATTATCAACGATACAAAAACTTTGACCCGAGTGCGAACAAAAACCTTTTCATTGAAAAAGGTAAAAATCCATTCCAAAATAGATCTGAGGCAAGGTGTAAATTTCCACGGCACGTAAATAAATCGGTTACTCATTAACCGGTTTCATCATTACAATGTATCTGATCTAGATAAAACGTTTTAAATGGATTGAACTGGCATTCACTCAATTCTAGTACGTTTTGAAATTCAGTATATTTACACAGGAACGTACATATGTTTAGGTGCCTGATTTACATAGCACAATATGATTTCTTTTCTATAAAGTTCTGTCCTGTTTATGACTATGGATATCATGGCAGAAATGGTTTTGGTATCGACATAGAAAGACGAAGAAAACTAGCTAGAGTTTTGATTGGTTAAAGACAAACGAAACTGAATTTTGATTGGTGACTGACGAAACTGAGTTTTGATTGGTTACAGACATAAGAAATTGACCAATTGCAAGTCAATGCCTATTTGAAATGAAACGGGAGATGCCGCTAATTCGTCCATTTTACCAATATACCGTCAACGATATCTTTATCTCTAATCGAAAATAGTACACGTAAGCAGAATTATGTAATGGTGAACTTCATTCTAATCCATAAAGTAGACACAGCAGTCCCAAGTACAGTGATTTATTGAGAGCAGAGCCATTGCATTTTAAGCACGACTTATCCGGAAAAGTCACTATACTCCCAGAAGTATGCTGTGTATCTGACAATCTATTCGCACTCCTGCAAATGTCAAATGGCAGATGGATTAGCGCCATGGTCACGTGACTCAGTTAACAGTAATGATTTACCTCCCCTTCTTTATTTTTCCTATTGGTCCCAATCCCAGAAGGGTAAGCCCTCTATGTGGTACAGTTTTGTACATTAATATTACACTGTGCCATTCAGAACACACTTTTATGTCTGTTGAACAAACCAATGAGCAACTGGTGCAATCAACTTATCTAATGTCAGAAAGAATGTTTCGTCTCCGGCACGTAAAACGGTCAGTGATTTGAATATTGATATAAATCATGTTTTTGTTTTTTGTTTTGTTTTATATATATATTACTCAGTTGGTACAGAAAATGTCAATCGTAACTTTAGCGACATCATAATAAAAACTCTACAGAACTAAAATTGTTTGCTGAACTTCTTTTAATTAACATCTCGAACCATTTCTACGAGACTCGGTATCCTCGACAGAACATCTGGTTTGATATGAAAATGTTCGGGCTCTGACTCCACAAGGTCCGGAGTGTAGATATACAAAAGATATATAATATAGTATTTATATTCTATATAAGTAACACTATCACTTTACATATTGTTGTGTCTTTTATCTATAGCTCCTGTTCCTAACTTCACCAAAAATCCACTACTAATGAAAGAGCGACGAGTCTGTTTTTTTCTATACGAATGTAAATGCTTACATGAACAAGTATCGTTTTCATACACGAGAAAGTAAGTGTACAAAGAATTAGCTCGAATTATGATTTGGCAAAAGAATTACGTCATCAATTCAATTATACAGCTACGCCCTCCTATTTATTAGCCTGCTTGAGCGCGCGTTAAATCGCGAGATTAGAAATTTCGAAGGCCACTGTTACATAGGATTTTAACCCTCATCCCTTCTCCTTAATGCAAACCGCCACTTAATTAGCCGCTTACAAAATTTCGTTTAATGTATTTTTCAATCGGTTGTAAATTACCGGAAGGATGAAACGTCATAGGCTTTTACCAAGACAATTTCACCACTCAGAATTAGATAACGTTAAAAACAAATATTTTAATCTTCGATGTTTAAATAGTTATCAAAATTGACTCAGAAACAGACACAATATAATTATCACTGATATTCAGTTTTTTAAGGACATATGCTACGTTTGCTTCCATATCCACATTCTTTCCGAAGGCCTGACCAAAACCATTATATCGAAGCATTGACATACATTTTGTATATTGTAATTATCTCTGTATCAATGAAATTATGATGGGAATCAATTGATATTGTTCAGCTAGTTCTAAATGCATTGGAAAATGCTGGTTTATTGAACAATTAAGGAGGCATTCTGATATAAAAAGAAAGAAAAATCAAGCATATAGCCTTAAGGTAAAATTTCTAGTCTTTGTGGTGTTTTTATTGTTGTCAATTATAAGACCTATTCTGTGTAGTAATCATGGCGATAAGGGCGTTATATAATAAGAAATCAAAGAGCTCCAACACGTCGTTTTCACTTAAAAGTTTTTCTAATGGTGTAATTGGCTAACGAAGTTTTCTATTTATAACAGAGTCTAATTATGACAAAAGCTTTTAAAGTATACCAAGCTTTAAATGTATAGTAGCGTCATTGTTCCAGCTTACTTCTGCTATAAATAACGAGCACATTGATTTGAGATATTTATTAATCTCTCCATCAAATTAATTAGAACAGTATCGTTTTAAACAAGCTTGCCAATATATGTACACATGATAGCGATACATTAAAATGTCGTTATTGTAATTAGTTCCCCGACAATGATATCGATATGGTATGGATGTTCAGTCATGTTCTATCGGTTAATTAAATGTTATGCTAATTTTGATAGACGATCTGATGATACCATTTAAACGATAACTTACATGACAAATCAATTATTGCACATTTATTGCAATTAATTCGGGCGATTTACATTAAATATTTAATTCTAATGTTCTGAATTAATTAATAATCACTCTCTACTTTTAGTCGAGCTACGCTAGTTTAAAATTATTGGTTTTTATTTCACCTGTCGAGACAGTGACAAAAAACTATGCCGCCACCTTTCTGTGTTGGTTTACATAATTTTATTATGAGATTTGTGCTTTGTCTTTTCCGTTACGTCTTTTCTTTTTCATTTACATCTAACTTATTAAGTTATTTATAGTATGACCCAGTTGCCTGCAGTGTACACGTAAAACACGTCTGTACAGGTTCTTGAACTAACAGCGAAAGGCTCCAATGGGTCTCCATACTTGATTGTTGCCGTCGACCAATCAAATCAGTTTTCTCATACGACTTCGGCTCGCCGTGTCTATTACTCATTGACAGTGTAAGCGCACACAGGTAATACCGAAGTGGTCGGAAGAACTTGTGAAGACGGAAAGTCTCTCTGTTTATTCATGGGATAAAGCTATGTGAAAACGCGCTGTCATTTCATTTCAGCTGGATAGTTTAATACAAGGAGATGTACTTCGTTTTTAAAATGGCTAGATTTAACCCAATTCAGTGTCTAGCTTGTGTATTCCTATGGTCGTTGCATGTTTTGGGAGACAGCTCTACGGAAGATCACCGTTGTCACAAAGTTCAACGTGAATTTATACACAAAAGGATAGGTTCCTCAACTTTAGTACCAAATAATCCCATTCATGGTAAGTTTTGTAGGAAATGTTTCAAAACTATATGAAGTTCTTAAAGAATAATGATTTTTACTTTCAGTTAGCTGACAGAAGTTTACCTTTTTTACCTGTACGTACAGGTGAGCATGTGTATTACCGACAAAGCTGAAAAGGTATTACTAGGCATCACATGTCATCTCAGATGAAATTTATGCCAGCTACCGTACTTAACATGATTGAATGTTAATTAATGAATCCCAATGATAATTAATATTTATCCACAGTCATAAAAAAATAGATTTAAATTTTTTTTTTAATGTATCTAATCCATTTGTTTCACTCTTTAATTGAACTTGATATAACAAATTCCAATAGCTCTTAGTGGTTTTTTTTTTTTTGAAATCAAATAGATTTAGATCTAGCTGAGTAAAATCAACTTCTATTTGTCATTTTTTTAAGTCATCTGGCTTAGACTTGTAAAATGTATGTATTTATAATATCATGCAACTTCAGATGTGTTAATGAAGATGTATTAGTCACGAACACTCCTAGATCATCTTCAGAAATCAGAGTAACTGACAGCTATAGTACATTCCTCTTATTGTCATGTCAGAATGTATAACATTCTGGTTAATATCACATATGGACACTGTAGTTTTGATAATATATAAGATGTTGGAGTAGATGTTAATGTTATTATTTTCAACACAGCTGGTAAAATGTCCCATCATTTATTTTGCCACAGGTGATAGTGGGACATCAAAATGTATCATTATCAGGGGTGTTTTGTAGTACATATTTTTCATGAATTAGTAGAATTATTTTTCTGGAATGAAATAGAAATTTATTTTTATAATAAATTATCAAAAAATGAGTTATTTAAGATGATATATTAAGAATTATAGTCCTGATAATTGATACAAAAACCCTGATAATTGATATAAAAATCCTGATAATTGATATAAAAATCCTGATAATTGATACAAAAACCCTGATAATTGATATAAAAATCCTGATAATTGATACAAAATTCCTAATAATTGATACAAAATTCCTGATAATTGATTTCAAAATTCTGATAATTGGTACAAAAACCCTGATAATTAGTACAATTTCTGCATTCCCCTTCACAATTTGAGTTAGTTATCCCATAGGGAA
Organism: Pecten maximus; assembly: GCF_902652985.1. NCBI lineage: Eukaryota > Metazoa > Mollusca > Bivalvia > Pectinida > Pectinidae > Pecten > Pecten maximus. The sequence continues at coordinate 17,705,230 of NC_047028.1, forward strand.
AAGACAAGTGATCTGCTTGTTTCATTGTGTGCATATATATAATCTTAAGTAGATTTATTTACGTACAGATCTAAATATTATATACACAGTAGGGAAGAAAATAACTAATGACACCAAGTCCTGTAGCAGAATTACAAGGTGTCTATTCCATCCGAAGATACTTCAGATTTAAATACCACTTACTGAAGGAACAGCATGACTATGGGTTTTGTCCGAATATAATCTAGTTTACGGAAAAGATGAAAGAGCATCTATGCAATCATGCTGGTGTCATTTTCATTTAATGTATTTTGTTAGACTACCTGCCTCGTTAGGCCAGGTATATCATCTGAGTGTTGACAGGTAAAATGTAGGGGACTTATGTCTCCAATTTATATACATTTCTGTTGGGTAAGAAACTTTATATAAGGAATTATCATCGTTTTCCATTTAAGAAGTATCATCTACCACATTGTTGTCATCGTCCGGCACGATGAAGATAGAAGAGTTTAATTTCAGACACATTGTCTGTTTGTTCATTGACCTGAGAAACATATATATATAGTGTCATCAGGTTCAACAAACACCAATTCTGGTTTAGACTCAGTCAGGGCTGCTTCTAGTTTTTAATGTAAGATTTAGAAACAGGGTATCCAGTTGATCCTTGAGTTTTAAGCAATTTCAGAAGTCAAATCACTATTTCTCAGAAATCTGAAGATTCAAAACATGTCAAATATCCCTATATCCTTCAATCCTTAGGAGTTTCCATGAAGGTTTCTGCTGGTATTGATATTGTAGTATACAGTAGATATTCCAGAAACCAGGTAATAAGTGAAAGAACCTGTTTGAAAAATTTAAATTGATAATAAAGAGTGTCCATTTTTGAGTGCAGTTGTTTTGAGGGTATAATTCAATTGCAAGATTTAACATTCTGAATCATTGTATCAAGAGAAACATTGTAGGTTTATCTCAACTTTTGTATCTGTATTTAATTTGTGATTGATATTGTTTAATCAAAGCAGTAATTTAGATAACACATCTGTCTGACTGGAAACCGTTGTCTAGACATGGCCCAAACCAACATGGTAACATATACATGACACAAATAGCAAAAGCGAGATTTTGTTGCATAAACAGTAGTGTTACATTAACAAGAGCGTGTTTGCAAGGCTCCATATATGTATTGCACAGTATACATATGGCTACGTTTCTATTCCAACGAGCCCCTGACAGTTTTTTGTACAGCTGTGTAGTGACATCTGTTCGTATTTACAGTAATGCTCTGCATGTTCCCTGATGATAGCACTGGAGTACTTGTACTATATATCGGTTTTAGTCTAACGAATAAACAGTTAGACATGTCTGTCTAATGGCCGATAATGTACATGTAAATAAATGTAGTCCAGACAAAATATGTGATCAATTGATTTTTAATTGAAGACTTTCCCGTGTATTGTTGAATAACTTAATTGTATTTGTATATTATTAAACTTGTTGTCTTTGAAGTTCATAATGAAACAATTGAAATTTCATTTTGACTTAAAAAAATTCCAGAATTAATTAAGTTATATAAAAGTTAAAATTATGCACCCAGGTTTCGGATCCCTTTGGAAAGCTAGTATACCTTCTTGATTTCACACATATAGGTGTAAAATAGGAAAACTGTAAACCTAGTCATGTGTGGACAAATAAAAATAAAAAAAAAAATAAAAAAAAAATAATGAAATTTTAAGGTTTAAAATGGCTGTTTTTTGTTTCAGATCCCTCCGTTTCAATATGTTTTAATGGTGCAAGAGACAGAGGCAGGAAGTCATGTTGTACCAGCCAGAGTGAACAAAAATATGTGATTGCTTCTGAAAAATATTTAAAAACAAGCATTCGGACAAAAAATGCATACTTGAAAAAGTTATTGTTGGACCATATCTCGCAGTATGAAGGTAAGAATTTGGTTTCCTTTCATCTGATGATGATGATGCTGATTTTCAGACGAATTCCCAAAGGATTACATGAATATCTTTTAATAAATGGGTCACTGACTTCCGATTTTTAATTCTTACCAAGGTGGTATAGACAGGTAAGTTTAAAGTTGTATCATGCAGGTGACTTGAGAAAACTGGAAATGTCACATGGACAGGTGTTTTTCATGTTAATTTAAGACGACAGTTATGCTATACTAGGGATTAATGTAGCACTTTCGACAGACGGACTTTGATGAGGCAGTTTTAAGAAATATTTGATAGTGTATAAAGTTTTTAAATTTTAGAATGCCTATGCATAATAAAAAGTGTCAAATTTATCTTATGTTTAAAACTTGTGTTAGGTAAAATTTTTGTGTAAGTTGTTTCTGGTTGAAGTTGGCAGCAAGCCCAGGCGACTGTTATCTCAATACGTTTGATAGAAGCACACAGCATAGTAGCAGTGTTATGTAAACCATGTAATTGTACGATCCACATGCATTTCATTATGTTTGTATTGATTAATGGTATAGTTAACAGTTGGTACCCATGAAGATTGTCAGTGAATCTCGTTCACATTCTTTACATTCTGTATATATAGGTTTTAAAAGGTCGTTTAAATAAACATTTATTGACATTTTTTACCAATGAAAAATTTTATGGGGTTGTATGCGTGGCATACTCGCGTCTTGTGTATTCGCTCCCACTTTAAGAACTTTCATGGTTGTATGTTATATACTCCCGTAAGCCCAAGGACCATGTGTGCATTTGTTGATGTCGTCTGAATTGACAAAACCCATACATTTACATACATATATATATATGTGCAAGAGAAAAAAAAATGTGTTTTCCTACATGTTCATGAGCATAAGAAGAGTTTTGTAACTGGTAGTCTACTGTATAACATTCTAATGAAATTATTTTCTTCGAGAAATGCAGATGTGAGTTTTCACTAGGTGGTAGGCATATGTACCTGTAGGACTTGAAACCTGGACGCTGCGTGTAATGTTTAGAATGATTAAGGACAGCCCCATATTGTAGTCCCTGGGGTATGGACGTACCGTGTTGGTGCAAAACGGCGAAGAGAGTCATGGGGTGCTTTTGTTGATTTGAAAATGTTGCTAGTGGTGGTTGTGGTGGTGGTGGTGGATTTAGACATTAGGGTCGAGTTATATTTAAAACTCTCCAGTCCTGTACCCTGTTGGGGTTTAACTGACTTAATAACAGGGTGGCTTGGAAGGGACGGGATCGGTAATTATTTCTACCCAATAGGGAATTTGAACACTTTGAAGTGGGAGGACGGGGGTGGGTGAAGAGGCTGGCTTTAGGTCCACTGTTGTAATGATGACCCACGCTCTTACCGAGGTGTATTTGTGTATTAATTTACAATTACTACATTTGTCCATCAATAAGCCCATGTCTGATAATATGCATACCCATGTCTATTGCAGTTTAGTATAAGCCCGCTTCACCCCTACATTGAGTAAAATTTTGGTTTGTTGGCCCACTGGTTTGTAAATACTGTTAATTAGAATTGGATAGACAGAAATAAACTCGATATCCATGACTGTAACCTTTTAGGATGGAGGGAAGGGTGGGGGGGGGGGGGGTTCAGCAGGTGGATAGCACATGAGAGTGGTGTTTACAACTACACCCGAATCTATACTTTGATACAGGGTAGGGATTATGATAGAGACATGGGTTTGGAAAGTATTTGTGTTGTAACTCATAAAAAATAAATATATTTTTAGTTGTTAGGTGCCCCACCTCATCATCATCAGCTTCCCTACCCCACTATCAGCTTCCCCACCCCACCATCAGCTTCCCCACCCCACCATCAGCTTCCCCACCTCATCATCAGCTTCCCCACCCCATCATCAGCTTCCCCACCCCATCATCAGCTTCCCCGCCCCACCATCAGCTTCCCCACCCCACCATCAGCTTCCCCACCCCATCATCAGCTTCCCCGCCCCACCATCAGCTTCCCCACCCCACCATCAGCTTCCCCACCCCATCATCAGCTTCCCCACCCCATCATCAGCTTCCCCACCCCACCATCAGCTTCCCCACCCCACCATCAGCTTCCCCACCCCACCATCAGCTTCCCCACCCCACCATCAGCTTCCCCACCCCACCATCAGCTTCCCCACTCCATCATCAGCCCCCTCCCTGTCCCTATTCCCCGAGACGAACAAATACAGATAGAAGTGGCGTGGACCAATACTTAATTGGGGAGCCAGTGTTAGGAATCTTTCCATACTGGGGATGTTTATGAACAATAGATAACAAAAGTCATTATTATATTAGAACATCTGTCATATATGTGTGTGCAATGGAAAAGTACATTTATACATATAAGCTATTGTAGAGTGAAGATAATTCAATTCAGAGACAAAAATACTCTTCTGTTCCTGTATTGAAGCCGTACAGATTATGTAACCGTTAATGAATTGGGGGATACTGCCATATAGTTGTATTTTATCATCTTTCCCAGTGGAACTTGCCTGTTTGTTCTATTGATTTCTTTAGATTTATTCTCGTATTAATAGTGTTTTAGGACTTTAGTCCTTACTGCTTCCTTGTATAGTCTTGATGTAATCTCATAATGGTACATTTGATTGGAATCATGTCTTTCATAATCTTTACACAAGTACCCTAAAGTCTAAAAATTACTGATAGTATAATTTTTTGTATCTAAAAGCAGATTTGATACAATTTGTTCAAACAATTAATTAGAACAATGACTCAGAAATGTTCTTTGAAAAAAAAAAATCACCTAAACATAGATGTTATAAAAATGATGAATTTTTATTTGCATTTCGAGTGAAGTGTGTTAAAATGTTATTTTATATACATAAATATCCCGTGTTTTGCTGTTAACTTGCTGAGAGTACTGAACCGTTTAACAATAAAATCAATATAACACTTTATGTATATATATAAATTGTCTGTATGTCTTCCTTAATATCTGTTTATAAGATACAATTGGGAATATTTTTCCAGCCAGAATAAGTTTTTTTTTGGCAATTCATCTTACGGAGGATTGCGTTTTGGAAACACAGGTCTGTGTGTTGGAGCTTCTGTTGTGAAGGGGCTTGGGAATTAAAGGGTCAGTCCAGCAGCTTGTGATAGAAAAAGGGGGTAGAGAATTAAGGGTCTTTAGTCTGTACAAGGCAATGCCTTAATTACAGTCTGATGACAAAAGCTTTCTTCCCTGTACAAACACAGACCAATTATACCAGATAATTGGTCTGTTTTCTTAAGGTCCTATTAGCTATAATTAAATAAACAGCTGTCTTTTAAGAACAATGGAATAACATAAGAATATGTTGGCTTATGTTTTCTTAACAGCCTTTAATGTCCATGTTTCAGGATCTGTTAGACAAGTTTTTGGTTGATTTGTGGGCGACATATTGACTAGAAGCTGGTGCCAACTCTATACATATATTGGTTATTTACTATGGGTAACTTAACTTGACAGCTTGGGGGAGGGGGAGGGGTTGTGATGGTGTTAATATCAAACCTAGACATCAGTGCAGTGCAAAATCATTTGTTGTAATTGTGTTGCATCATAAATAATCATTAAAAAAAAAGAAGAAAAATAACAACTGGAATAATAAGTAAATAACTTACCCTTTTGGATTATTATCATTATTGGATATCATATTTTATTATGTGTTGGTTGTTGTTAAAAAAATCATATTGAAACAAAATTAAGACGGAAATGTATTAAAATTGCACTTACTATGATATAATTTTGAATTTGATTGATATCTTTATAAAAAAAGAAAATTAAAAGATGCACAATTAAGGCAGGTCAATGAAACTTAAAAGCTAAGTATATTCTAATAGGAAATCCACGATTAAGCTGCTAATAAATCAGTTTCTCAAGTTATACATTGAGCCGTCCGACATAAATTCCAATCTATATTCTACACAAAGCCAGGTATACATAAATTGGGCTAATTTTCTTCCCCAAATTCTTTCGGCTCATTTTGGATGCATAATGATATTAAATAAATTCCAGTATATATTTAATAGTGAGCATGTTCATTTCCTACAGTGACTGGAGCGTGGAGAAATATTTGAAATTGATAATAATCTATATGCTGGTGAAGGTGAAAGAAGTAGACCAAAACGGTGCTAAACTGTGTTGTAGTGCTGAAGCTCTCGGCTAACTATGCTACTAAGGCTCGGCAGCAATGATAGATCTGTCATAATTTTTTTTTCTTTGATGAAGGTGTTTTCAACTTCTACATACAGCTGCAAGGCAATGTAAGGAATAATACTCAACTCAGACAGGCGTAATTTCACTAAATAACACATACACTGCTCTGGAAGTCTTGGTCTCATGTTTCTTACCGTTTGGCATTACTGGATTGAAAGTGAATTTAACAGAAAAAGAAACAAATATCTTGAAACTTCGCCTCGTGAGCTGGCCTATTCCAACCATGAACAGTCATTGTCTTTTAAGGCTAAATACCCATGTAGTAGCTGGTGGCTACCTCATGTCACTGAGAGAAAGATATGGAAGGCCTGTTACATGCTGTGCAGAGAAATAGGTGTAATGGACATTGCTGTAGATTCATATGGCAATGAACAGCATCTATCGAGGTATCAAAATAATTGTATATAGATTGATATAGGCAATGAACATCATTTAGTTCATAGAGATGTTTAAAGTAATGAACATTTAGTTGTCATAGATTCATAAGGCAATGAACATCAGAATCCACAGGGGGCTTCATGCTTGGACAACTCTGCACATTCATATGGTCTTGAACAATGGAGTAGATTTCATAGAGGCAGCAAGGAACAGCTGTAGAGCCAAGAAAATGGTGTTAATACATTAACAAAAGACTGATTTGTCTTTCCCAAAGATAATTCATCAATATTTTAAAACTTTACTAACAAGTAAAATCAACTTGAAAGCTTCTAAAAACAAAAGGGTGTCAGTTTTTACCTACTGCCGTATTTATCCCAAAAGTTTGTTTGTTTGTTATTGTTTAACGTCCTATTAACAGCCAGGGTCATTTAAGGACGTGCCAGGTTTTGTAGGTGGAGGAAAGCCGGAGTATCCGGACAAAAACCATCGACCTACGGTCAGTACCTGGCAACTGCCCCATGTAGGTTTCGAACTCGCAACCCAGAGGTGGAGGGCTAGTGATAAAGTGTCGGGACACCTTAACCACTCGGCCACCAGAGCCCCAATAGAAACCCTTCCCTCAGGGTCAAAGTTTAGTATTAGTTTGGAAGACTTATTTTGGAACCACTTTTAGGTTATTATTTTCAAATTGATGATTCTACAAAAATAAAGAAGGGAGGGGCTTATTTGTGTGTAGGAGCATATTTTTAGATAAGTACAGCATTTCTCTGTAGGTCTAAACACCTGTATATATATCTCATTTCGAATACAGATGTATACACAGGTAGTGGAAGTTCTGATACACGTTTACCTAGCTATGTGTAGACAATGTCAGGTTACCCTACAAACATATATAACATGTATTTATGATATTGTCAAACCAACTCACAGGCCGTTAATGTTGATCAGAGTTAAACCTCTACCTCTTCATTCACATGTCCCTACTTTATAAACATCTCAAAGCAATACGTAAAAAAAAATCTTTTGGCGGATATATATGTTATCCTTTTATATATGTTAGTGTGGGTTTTAACACCCTTTTGTTAAATTAAGTGTAGTATCTGATTGTGAAGACGGCCCAGTTTATATATGTTTCTATCTATCGTTTCATTGTCAGTGTTTTCATCTTTGTGGTTTGTTGGTCTGTTTATATACCAGTGTTAAAAACTTTGTGACACATTTTCTTTGTTCAGCTTTTGTAAGAGTATAATGTGACAGGTAGCTTCACTGTAGTTCCCTGTAATCTTACAAGGCTAATTCCATGGGTTCCAATGTCTGTCCATCTTTCCCTTCATTTTTACATGTCTTATCATCTTTGTCCATCTGAATTGGATATTGCTATCCAAAAGCTGTTCAATGTTACATATGATTGTAAGGTACCCTGGCCTTACACCATGCATGCAAACCTTTACGTAGATTATTTGTTCACGGTAAAATTTTGATAAATTTCTGAGTATGTAGAAGATCGACGCGCTGTATGGGTACATCCAAGGTTGTACTTAAAATGTTATAAAAGTGTTGAGGATTTACTTTTACATAACAAACACCCTATGTCATAATCAGTATGCTGTTTGAAGTTGCTGCTCAAAGAGATATAGGGTAAAAAATTCAAGTATTTCAACCTGTGAAATTGTGTTTGATTAAATGGTCTTGTTGTAAAAAAGTGTCCAAGTAACTGTTAGAAAACTTGAAATTTAAAATCCCAGCTGTCACTTCAAAATTGTCCTGTTGTGATTTATGTTCTCAAATAGGGTGTGTGGGTGATCCAAGTTCAGAATGGTTGTATCGATTCAAATCTGGCAAATGTTTTTTTTTTTTTTTTGAAACATTATACTGTAAAGATTACACAGTAATGTAATAAGAACATGCCTGAATGAATTTTGAGAACGTCAGATTTGGTCGGTTTTAACAAAGGTCGTCAATGACGTCATTCATAAAAATAACACAACATTGGGAGGTATTGATTGGGGAAGGAATTTCAATATTTTTCATATATCTGTAGTTTGATACAAACTAATTCATACATATGACCAGCTCCGGTGTGTCTGTAGAATCACAATGGATTTCTTTGTTGTGAATAGACACAATAAAAAACAAATGTATATGTTCTTCAACATTTATTGAGAAATGGACAAATCCACACGGATGCAATGGTCACATCAGATCTTGTAAATGAATGTTCTTAAAGCGACCATAACTAGATTTCATACTCACTAAACAGTGATATCTTCTTATAAATAGTGAAAAGCGTATATGAAATAGCGTTACCTGAGTAATACTGTAAAAATGTTCTATAAATATATGTTTACGAGTTATAAACCTTCTATAAATATATGTTTACGAGTTATAAACCTTCTATAAATATATGTTTACGAGTTATAAACCTTCTATAAATATATGTTTACGAGTTATAAACATTCTATAAATATATGGTTACGAGTCATAAACATTGTTTACATCGGTTCATTTTTGTAAAGAATGCTACAGGATGAAAGCCTACTGTAGTCACATGGGTGTGAGTGACGAATCGTCATTGTTCTAGTGATCTGTTTATGAATGGTAACTTATGTTTTCTTGTAGGATCTACCGAGTTGCAGTGTTATTGTTTTACACTTAGGTGTTTACAAATAATGACTGTGGACACTTTTAATTTTCGTAATTAAGGGAAAATCTTAGTTTTGTGATATGATTTTTAAGAATATTACATCTAATTATATTCTACAACAATGATTTTTACAGTTAAAGTTGCTTTAATGTTTCAGATTATCTTTACTTAGTTTTACAATGACTTTTTCCCTTCATATTTGTCCTCATATGACAATGACTTTATGTAATTAGTATTAACAGTCGACTCATGCTGTAGATAACAGTATATTTATATAACTCAAGTCGTGTGGGACTATGTACTGATCGACCTCTGACTTACAGCTGTACAGCACTAATGTCATTGTCATTGATAAGTGTTTATATGAAAGACGATTATTGATGTTTTGACAAAGATCTTCTTTTATTTACCGAGGTGCAGTTCTACACGTACTTAATCACACATGTATACATGCATTTGGATGAGATCATGTTTAATGAAACATGCACAGCTATTTATATCATAGAATGGCTGGTCAGTTTACAGATACACAATTATAGAAGTCTTTCTGTGGAATGTGACGTTTAAAGAGTACGTCATGAGAATCTCATTTACAGATTAAGTCATGTGACATCTTCAGAACAAAGTTGAGAGATATACACTGCCAAAGACTGACTTTTATTGTGACATATTTAATGAGATATTTTTTTCCAAATGGCCTTTGAGTACAATCGTGGTCTGAATCTATAATGTTAATTACAAATCCAGGGCATACATGTTATTCATTTGAAGAAATAATGTTCTCAATTAAAAAAAAAGTTAATTGATTTGCAGTTTGATGTTATCCAGTACTAGTTGGTTGTGGAGTCCCCAATGGCCAGGTTTATATGAGGATGGGTGTCAGGAAGGATGGGGACAAACAAGTGATATTATTACACTTCATATATAGTCAACATTGTAACCCATAATTACATAATGATCAATGGTTGACATTCACCTGTGGTTCAGACCTTTTCCATTCATGATCGTCGTGAGAACATAATGTATGGTTATAAATAAATACAATTAATCACGTTTTAGTAAGTACTCATTAACACATGATGTGTATTGACATCATGTGTATTGTATTGTTTCGGTTTATGAGTGATCCCGAAGGCAAGGATGCGGTCACTTAAATTATTAATACACAAATAATCCCAGAACTGTATACATAAGCTTTAAAATTCAACAATAAAGTTTGCACTCTGTGATCTCCTTCATAAAGAGCTCTTCTATATTGTTTACGTTCATTGTTTTGTGATGTTTGACATTGTTGTATGTTTACTCTGGGTACTGTTGTTTTTAAGGCTGTTTTGGTTGCTATGATTACACAATTGTTAAGGCTGTTGTGGTTGCCTTATTGTTGTAAAGGCTGTTTTGGTTGCTATGCTTACTGTTATAAGGTCTGTTGTTGCTATGGTTACTGTTGTTAAGGATGCTTTGTTTGCTGTTTGGTTACGGTTGATAGAACTCTTGTTGCTATGGCTACTGTTAGGGCTTTTTCGTTCCTATGGTTACAGTTGTTAGGGCTATTTTGGTTGCTATTTGGTTACTCTTGTTTAAGGACTGTTGTTAGGGTTTTTGTTTACTGTTTGGTCTTTTGGTTACTTTGGTTACTGTTGTTTCAGGACTATTGTTAAGGTTTCTTTGTTTACTTATGTTGAGTCTTTTAGGTTGCTATGGTTATTGTTGTGTAAGGACTATTGTTAAGGTTTCTTTGTTTACTTATGTTGAGTCTTTAGGTTGCTATGGTTACTGTTGTTAAGACTATTGTGGTTGTCTTTTTGGTCACATGGTGATTGTTGTTTACGGTAACTGTAGTTACTGATGTACTTTGTCACTAGTCAGTATTGTTTCATGTAACTGTTGTGAGTGATGTCCGTAGTGATGGATGGTGTGTGTCAAACATACAGAGAGTTTGTATTGTGATTATATAGCCATTTCCATGTTTATGTTTCTGAGTGTTTTAAAACAATAACGTTGTATTATGGTAATTTATTGACTGTACTATGTATGGTTGGTGTAAATTTGACTACAGTCCCAAAATTAAATTCTTAGAGCCATTGTCGAAAGAGAATAAATGTGAACGTTATGCGTCCCCAGGGTATTTTTGTCAGACTTGGTCTCGGAATGTGTTCTGCGTTAATGTGGGTTCTGCTACCAGTATAAACCATCATATGGCCGCGTCAGATGCCTATAGCACCTTTAGTAATAGCAGTCAATTTCTTAACACCAGTTCTACAAATCATCAAGGATCACTTAGCGAAGAAACGTCTTTGTAAAATATCTTATCGAGCCACATATAAATTACTCTGTTGAATATCTTCTGTTCTTCTACTCATACTTGAAAGTATATGTCAGCTTGATTGTCAGTTAGAAATTAAATGTTTAATTGATTAAAATTCTTATGAAAATCTGGTAACTTCATCAAGATGTCATCAAGATGTGTCATTCTTGCATCATAATATGGTATACATTTTTTCTGCATTCTGCATTCGGGAATATTGTCTTGTAGTTGGCTTGTTTCCAACACTCGTGGTAATACTAACCTTATATCTGTCAAATGTCCAGAATCGAGTTTGAGTGATTGTTGATGACCGAGAGTCGCTATAGTGACTTATGTTTCATCATTAGTGAAAACGGTATGTAATTCTTATATATATCTATGTAGGTCAAGGCATTGAATCATTGGGCATCTGTCCTCGGATGACCTTTGACCTCATCCCACCATTTACTCTGTCAGTTCTGGAACTCCGATATCAGATAATGGTGACAAATATGATTTACAAACTGCGGGTTAATTTGCGAAAATGTCGGAAGAATTTTCACTGTAAGATAGCAATACCTGTCCCTGTTAGTATGATTTCGGACTTGTATTATGGGTTAACGATGAAACATGCGACTTTAAATCGCTGAAGCTGTAGATAATGTGTTAGAGAGCCTGTTCAGAAGCTGTAGCTCCGACAGAATATTTGATGGTGCTAACACCTGATAGCTAACATCTTCAGTAACTATCTGAATGATTTTGACATTTTCAGGGTTTTTAACTCATTAACACTGGCTGGATACATGTAGTATTTCCTTGTATGAAAATAAATCTCCCAGTTATCGTCTGTTTCCTATCTCAAAGGAAATGATAGTTTTTAACGTGGAATAAAATCAGGAATCTTTAGAAATAAGCCCCAAGTAACAAAAGTTAACAATTCTGATTTGCTGAATGTTTAGTCCTCAATTTCCAGGTGTATAAATGTGATACTTTTTTATATGGAGGCCAATTTTGATTTCCTGGGAAGACATTTACTGAAAGGTGTCTGGGGGACAACATTAATGTTATACTCAAATATCGCTGATGTTGACAACTGTCTGGCAGATGTGTTTTAGTAAGAGTGGTTGTTTTGCATCAACATTAGAGATGGTCCCAGTTGTCCCATACTTTAACACTTTGCCATAGTCAGTCATTGTGACAGTAACATCCTCAATCAATTTTTGTAGTGGAGTTTTGTAACTTTACTCTGAGGGCAGATGTGTTTTTCAGAAAATGGACAATTTTTCTCCATTTTCGAGATTGTTTTGGTCTCCACAGCAGCAATCGAACGTTCTGATTGGTCTGGGTAGCATGTTTTCTCCAGATGAATCCTTTGACCGCTGGTCAATCTTAATTCTATATTTAATGTCCAGCGGCCATAGTAGTAGGCTTTATTTAATCATGATTGTGTTTTCGGAAAGTGGACAAATTCTTTCTGCTCAAGATTGTCACTTGGCTCTATATTCAGTGTCAGCCATTGTGAGATTTCCGTGGTTGTTGGGCCTTGTTGGTCATTGTCCTAAGTATGTGGTCATTTCGGGTCCAGAAACAGACAGCTGTGATGGAATGGAATGTGTCCATAACTGTGGGGTCCATCTGTCACTTAGAGTCAAAGTAAAGATTACTGATCCATGAACTTTGACCTCCTGGGGTCGGAATTCCTTGCAGCAGGTGTACCAGTGAATTTTAACAGTTAAATGAAACGAACACAACTCCAGACAGATGTGTGATTTGAAAATCTTCCCATTTTGACCATAAATTATCAGAACAAACAGTCACTATATATAATTGGCCTAGATTTACATTTTTCCTCCAGGTCCAACTTTGTCCCTCATAGCCCATCATTAAAGATTTATATTTCACAGGTGAGCGACTTCCAACAGCAATTTAAAGTCGTTTTCAAATCCATAAACTAAATGTTTGTATTTCAAGACCAAAACTAGATGTCAATAGATAGTTTATGGGCAATTGGCTTTGATATACTGATAAAGTATGAAAGTTTTAAACAAAAAGGTTCAAAGTTGGACTCTTTTGAGTTTTGCTATGCTGATAGATTTCACAGATCATAATCATTTTCAAATTTTATAAAAATCTTCTTTTTTTTTTCTTTCTTATTATTTCTCTTCCAGGACCCTGATTATTTCATTTCTAATTTCTGTCAAATTCACCATGACAGGTTCTTCTGTGGGTTTAAATCCATCTTCATCTTAAATGACTAATTTCTTTGGTTCTCCTCCATCGCTGTATCCTGGCACTGGTGGATTTAATTAAAATTTTTAAGTCTCGTAGATCATGCTTTGCCATCGTAAATGATGACTCTACTCCCCAGCAAACTTAGACTGAGTGATATCACACTCAGATTTATGTCTGCTTACCCTCGTACAACCTCTTCTGCATGTGGGAAGCACCTGTACATTGTGGCCGTAGTGCAGCTCAATGATCTTACCATGCTAACTCTGCGTCTTGCTCTCGATAGCTCTTTAATAGTTCCTGTTTCAAAAAAAATATGAAAGAAAAAAAAAGTTAAATTTTAAAGGTCTGCCAGTCTGCATCAAAATCACATGACTAGAGCTCTCAAGTAGAGTTGAGATGTAAAAACTAGCACCTACACCAGAGAAGCACATGTATGGCGTCTCCTACGCAGCACATGCAATGGGATCAAAATAACGGGTTGTTCTGAACCATCTCCCTATGAAATCATATTGATTAAAATCCCACTCGAGGCCAATATTTTAGATCTTAAACTATGCATTTTCAAGAATTTAGATTTTCATAAATTCTTCTTTGTATTATTAATGAATTTTAGTGGTTATATATATGTATTACCATTGTATCTGTAGGTTTCCGTAGCGTACTCTCTTAGTGTATACAATGTTTTAGTAACATTGAGAGAACTATATATACTCTTATCTCTACTAGCCCACATTAATTTTATTGGAAACATTCCGTCAACAAAAACTGAACATCTTTATTATTAACTAATTTTAATTCAGATCCAAAGCTTTCCATCATTTTGATAAAAAATTGCCTTTATAGTTTGAAGAATGACCTGGAATATTTTACAGTTTAATGGAAAATTTGTATGTTTTCTTTTTTTTGATTTATGAGATTCAACTTTGGGTTAGAGAGTACAATGTCATTTCCTGCAGAAATCAGCATTAACAGAATGTTAATTTCCTGTCCCGTATTGATAAATATGCTCACATTTTATCTGCTGCTGTAAGTTTTCCATGTTTTCATGTAAATTAACAAAAATGAGATGTAACCGGATATATCTGTCTTTCTTTGTGGTGGCTTCCACGATTAAGGAAAAGGATTTATTTCTATGATACATACTTCACATAATCTAAATGAGTAGAGATATACCACAATATACTCATACAATGCTGAAAAGTGTCCCAGGGCTTTTCATTCATTAGGGAAGGCTCTTCTTCTCTCATATTGTGAAGAAAAGTATTGAATTGAGAAGGAGATTTTCAGTAATGATCAGCCGATTTGAGAATTGACTTTATTTAATATGCAAAATAAAAATCAGTTGTAAATGGGGCCCATTATTTGCCCCCCCCCCCCCCCCCCCAAAAAAAAAACCCCAAAAAAACCAACCTCCAGAGAAGATTCAGGTCCATATATTGCTCAGACTTGTCCACAATTCTCTATAGTCACATTATACCCACATAAATCTAAAAACATATTTGTGTGATACTCGAGCTTATCGAAAATTTGTCCTCATTTCTCACAATAAGCCCACATGTAATGCTCAAACTTTAAATGAAGTTCTCAAACATCATGATGCTTGGGAAGTGCTTGGAGAATTTATGTGAAGTGCGTAAGTAAGTTTCGAAACCATTCATCACCTATTTTAATGCAATTTCAGAGCCTTCTTCCAGATTTGTGCTATGGCGCGTCTGTTGCGTATAAATGTCCCATCCCTGTACACCCATTCCCCAAGGACTGCTGCATGCTGGGTAATGTCTACACCTGGTGTATTCCGAACCTGTGTCAGCTTGTAAATCATAGTTACTTTTCTCAGGTTCCCAATTTGATTTGAGGTAATTTTATTTGGATACCTTTATTCCCATGTGTCCTGGTAACTTTTGTGAGACAAGTGTTTTTGTGTCACTGCTTGGGAACTTATTACAAGACTATGTAATTAGGACGAGAGCAATCTTAGCTTCTCTTGGCTTCAGATGCAGAGATTTAGCATCTGGGATAATGTTGAAGTTATTTTCAATAAGACATTGGAGGTAGGAGATTCTCTTCATAGCGTGCTGCTTCATCTTAATAGGTATGAAATCAGCAGGTAATTCAAATAGAGAATCTCTGGATAGAACACCATCAAATTGGTGGAAATTGAGATGTAACACAGATTTCAGAAAGTGATTGGCATGATAAAAGTTTGATAATGAAATGTTGTAAGTTGGTATACTTCTTCCTTTTTAGTTACTAGTTTACCGCCTACATATATCGGCCTATTGCTGTTTTCTCACCAACTACAGGCTATGTTATGTTGTCATAAGTTCTTGCCCTAAAAAACATGTGACTGCAAGGAAAGATGCATGACAATGCTTCCTAATTTGGAGGGTGATTTGATTTGGAGGGTGATTTGGAGGGTGGTTTGGAGGTGGATTTGGAGGGTGATTTGGAGGGTGATTTGGAGGGTGGTTTGGAGGGTGATTTGGAGGGTGATTTGGAGGGTGGATTTGGAGGGTGATTTGGGGGGTGATTTGGAGGGTGATTAATTTGGGGGGGTGATTTGGAGGGTGATTTGGAGGGTGATTAATTTGGGGGGTGATTTGGGGGGTGGTTTGGAGGTGGATTTGGAGGGTGATTTGGGGGGGTGATTAATTTGGGGGGTGATTTGGGGGGTGATTTGGAGGGTGGTTTGGAGGTGGATTTGGAGGGTGATTTGGAGGGTGATTTGGGGGGTGATTTGGAGGGTGATTAATTTGGGGGGTGATTTGGAGGGTGATTTGGAGGGTGATTAATTTGGGGGGTGATTTGGGGGGTGATTTGGAGGGTGATTAATTTGGAGGGTGATTTGGGGGGTGATTTGGAGGGTGATTTGGAGGGTGATTTGGGGGGTGGTTTGGAGGTGGATTTGGAGGGGACCATAACAGCTTGGACAAGTTCAAGTTTCCGGGGTTTTGAGTCAAGGTCACTATTACTCTTTTCAGTGGGGACAAATAGGGGACATGTATTGCTTAGCAAAACCCAGAATACTTGTTTTGATATAAAGTGTAAGAGAATATAAGAGGTTACGAAACATTGTGTATGGTCAATGTTACTGTTTTGTTGTGAACAGCTCATCACACCGATTGAACATGTAGACTTCTTTGTGCAACAGCTGATAAAATGCCAGATCATCTTCAAGATTATCAAGTCTGGACATTCTGTGTTGGAGCAGTATCTTTTAGGACACCTTCCCATGTAGTGAATGATGTACAGATCAGAAATGTTTGTTCTGGTACACTTTCTATGGGGAATCAAATATTAGTCTGACTGAAACAGAACCTCTCAAAAAAACCCAGAGAGTCCTACATTATGATAACCTTTATTTTTTTTTTAGATAATTCCAGGTTAAATAGACGACAGTTTATTGGGAGATTTAGTTTATTCCTCTTATTTACTTATAAATGTTTTTCACATGTTGTTTATTGTTGATGTTGTTTATTGTTAATGTTGTTCATATTAGGTGGATTAAGTACTTGTTTTCAAATGCAATCTTATTAGATTAATTTTTTATTTTTAGGGATAATCGACAATGGTGATTAAAATATATTTGACTTGTCCAATTCTTTTCAATATTTCACCAAAAAGTGAGCGTGAAGTTGGAATATATTCGTATTATTGCTCCACCTGTGAATTACAGGAGGCACATCTTTACTTCAGTACAGTCTCCCACAAGGTGAGTTAAATCAGAAGGTAAAATGATGTCTTAATTCCAGTAGTCTCTCTGTCTGTAAATCATAAACACAGGCAAAAAGATGTCTTGTTTAGTACAGATTCAAACTCTCAGTATTTGAGCTGCAGAAGGAAAAACGATTATATATACATATATATATATCAGCTGTAGTATCCTAGGGTGTGATTATGTAAGAGGCAGGCACTCTATTTAACATGATTTGTGAGTGATGGATCCTGTGTAGTGAATTGGTCCCCTGGGTACCATAGTTCCTTCAGCTTCATTGCTTTACAAATTACTGACTATGTTTTTACTTCTGATTTTAATGCGCAACACCATTTGTAGTCCTACCTGAATCGTTAAAACATGATTTCACTGATCTTAGTTCTTGATTTATGTTTTGAATTGTCATGTTGCTTTGAAACTTGTTTAAAGATGAACAGCGGATATAGGTTATATTGCTTTCGTCATGTTCTGGAAAAAATGAACTTTTTGAACGACGATCCTGATATTCCTTCTTGTATTCCATTATTCTGGGAACAAAACTCTAGTTATTGTTATCCAAAGATTTCTTTTTTTTTTATGCTGAGTTTGCATGTCCTTTGCTACTTGATATGATTTTCTATTTGCAAAACAAAAGATAGTGTCAGTTGAATATCAATTACTTAATTTATCTTTCTGCTAGTGTTTACATACCGTAAATCAATGGAATTAATGATGCATTATTTTAATGCTCTCATATCAAGATTTAAGTGCAGAAATGTTGAGCACATGCTATTCATCAATGGATCTAAATCAGAGATTTGAGCCAGGTTTTTCAAAAGTTTGGGAAACAATTAATGAATTGGGAAGGAAATGTTAATTCATGAGTAAATTTCCTAAATTTGAGATATGGTTTCAATATAAAATAATTTCAGTTGGGAATGAAACTTGTACTCTCAGAGTTAGTCGTGGAAGCCCTTGTTATTGTACATAACTGTATTGGCAGGAACTGATGCTGTAGACTTTCCATTGGGTGATCAAACCCCTCTGTACTGTTGCAGTCATTAATCTTCCTTTGTATACTTTCCCAGGCAGTGACCCAAACCTTGGTACGTACAATATCCCACTCAGTGATCCAAGTACAGACCTAGGGACACCATAGACTCTTCTCTGAATGTGTCTCCATTCAGACATTAATTTCCAATTAGAAATGATTAATTTCATCTTGTCTGTTTCATCAGCTGCAACTGAGGAAAACATGTAATTAAACTTCGAGGAGACACGAAAAGATACAATGTTCGGATCAGCAATGTAGAAAGAAAGGAAGACTTGAATCAGTCATGAGAGTTTTTTCTCCCACTAAGCCCCTTTCTGTTGAATAATACCTTTGTCCTTTTTGTCTGCATCAACGAAAAGCTGCACATTTTTTGGGGGGCCAGTCGTTACATTTTCTACCTGTTTGAATTTTACCTGTGGAAGTTTTCAGTAAAGGTGTAAATTGCAGCACCTGGTAGTTTGTTTACCTGTATATGTTTTTTTAAACAGTCGATAATTTCTTTTATATTGTAATATGAACCTAACTACAATTAAAGATAAGAGAATATTTTGTCCCTTTTTTCCTTTTTTTGTCGTATGTTTAATGTTCGAAATCGTTTGGACTCGGATTAAATGTTGAAAGTCGTTTGGACTCAAACCTGGATTGTACCAGTTATGAGGTAATTCATTACATTCGTTTAGTTGATTGTAAATATATACCTGCAATTAAATGTGCTAACAGATCGTTTAGGCTTAGTGTTTTTACCTGTTAATTGTATATGCTCCATATTCTGTCCTTTCAGTCACTCCATTAGGTGATTCTGCAGGTAGATTGTAAAATAATGCCTAACAGATCAAACGTGCTTAACCTACGAATCATGTAGCTTTGTTTTTATACGCTTTGTACACTGACCTAATCAAACATGGTTTGTTTTATATTCATCGATGTCATCAAGATGATTCTCAATGTCGACTATAAAAAAATACCTGTGGTTTTAACAGCTCGTTAATTTGCTGTTCACCTGTGTTTTAGCTATTTCATCTTGTGCCCCAGATCAAATGTAATTAGATTTATTTACTATGTATGTGAGGTTTCCACCTGACAATCAGCTGTATGAGTACTCTCTTGTACTTCAAACATGTTGGTTATGCGCTCGTGCGAGAAAGATTTTGATTTGCGATGGTCCTGTTGTTTTTTATGTGACAATGTTGGTGTGTGCGTTTAAATACTTCATTGAGTCCTGATGTCTGTAGCTTCAAACATTAAAACACCAGGTAATGTTAATTCAAAATGGATGTCGATTACATCTATCATTTGCATATGAAATGGTATTTCATTCATGAATATATTTCATCTCAGCTGGATCTTCGAGTTTTGTATCTTGTAGGGGTGTATTACTAAGAAAAAGATGTCTGTGAAGAGATAGAGGCACAATCTTGGAATTGACACTTTTTATTATATTTTCTGTCCTTTAACTTATGGCATTAAGGTTGATCATCTGAGGTTGCAGTTTTTGTGTGTTTTCCAGATATAACATGGTATGTGGAATTCACGAGATCATATCTTACTAAAGACCATCCTAATATTACTCTAAATATTCACATTAGTTGTGGCTGAATAATCATCCACAACACACTTATGGCAGGTATTGAAGAATAAATTCAGAAGACTAAACATTATTTAGTTAGTTTAGTCAGAACATTTTTCTTTATTTTTGACAAAAGACTTTTATTTACAAAAATCTTTTCTCTAAGTTGCTATTTGCTGACAGTGTTTGTTATTCCTCTGTATTTTATCAGCCTTTCAGTATTAATTATAATCAAACTCTAGATCTGTTCCTTGTGTTTGGAATGTAATTTTTGACACAATAATCTCAATAGATATATTTCATTTTTTCTTTAAAAAAAGAAGAAAAAAATATAAAAGATGTATGTTACTTAAGAGTTATCTCCCCTTTGGAAATTTATCATTATCATAAACTAGTAATTCACAGTTAAATGCTGTTTACATGCATGCTTTGTACATTTCAACTGTGTCATCAATTGAAATAACTAATTATTTGAAACTCTTCAAAGAAATTTTTGTGTCATAGTTACATAGCATGACCCCTTAAAATATCTTCAAAGAGCATATTAATGTAGAAATTTTCTATCAGGATTTCATTCAATATAATTTTCAAATATTCAGTTTTATCTCTGAAATTGGTAATTTCTTTCTTTCCAATGAATCTATAACATCAAAGAAAACATGCATTGTGCATTGCAGAATGGCATGCACACAGGCACTTCCATAGCATGAGGCTGTTTGGGGGAGAATCCATTTCTACAATAAAAAATAACAAAATCTCTGAAGACCAAGAAGTGCTGTGAAGGTGTCGCCTCTGTTATATAAAATCCTTCTGGATTAGAGAAGCTATAACTGATCAGATATTTTGGAGGCATAGCAGATAAATAAAGCAAACGTGTAGTTGTTCTTGGCCTAAATGTTTAAGTAATAAAAGTCTCCTAATCTACAAATTTGTTGTGTTCTGCTATAGACAGTGATGAAAATTGGAATATAAACAAGTATTATCTTTGCTCTCTAATCTCTTGACTGTGCTTTGAAAATTTTGGTGGTCTTCTTTGGATTTTTGCCTGATTTTATACTGTGCGTGGATGGATAGGGGCAGGGGTCACACATTATTATGTAAATACACATGGTTCTGAAGTTAGGGGTTAGATAAGGCCAGTTAGGGCATGACAACTTTTGATTTCATCGACTCCACTTCACTTTAAAATTAACTTCACTTCAATGACATAAAATTGCATTGTGGGAAATTCTCCAGTGGTTTGTTTCTAAAAAAAAAAATTATTTATATATATTTTGATAAATTGTTTACTACATCATGTATATTTTTCCACAAATAAACCCCTAAAGGATTTGGCTGTATATCATAGACCAAAGTCTATCTACGTTGGAATTTATTAACATCTCCATCTTCTGCAAATACAAGCTGTGATAGCTTAGACAGGAGATCTTCAGACTAGTGCAGCATTATGAACAGATCAGAGGTGGTTGTTTTGATCCCTACACCGGGTAATTTTCATTTCTGTAGAAACTGAGATCATGAATTTGCTGTCTTGAATGTGTTCTTGGGCAAGACAAATTTATCCCTTTTCTCTGAAAAGTGTGTGAGGTCCTCCCATATGATGTTCAGTGAGGTAGCCAGCAGCTACTACAAGCAGATCTTACCTCAGTATGACTCTGGTTATTCGATTGAATGTTGTGTACCCTTCTTGCCATCGCCCCACCTTCCCATCATATACTAATCTGTTAAAGTTCAGACTCAAATCCAAGAGGAATCATCTATAGTCATTCTTAGAGTTTATGATCCCTTAATCTTAATCGATGATTCCGTTATCGTCCACAAAGATCAACTTGAGTAATTAACGGCAGTTGTCTGCGATTGTTTAAAAGACATTTGTATCATCCTTTACGTTATGCTATCAGTATTTCCCGACATACTTCTGATAGCTAACTACTGTTTTGTTCAATTAATTATTCATTTTCATGAATAAAACGAATAAACTTCCCTTTATATGGCTTTCCCCTATTACCACTAATGGTTCTCGTCAATCTGAGACTCAACGTAAATCTAGAGAAAGACCTTGAATAAATTCCATTTCAGAATTCACTTTCTGTGGTTGAAGCAGTAGAATTTCTAAACATTTTATGTTATGTGTTTGGAGTTTTAGCAATTTAATACAGATTCTTATGGCCATAGTTTTGGTACAGGAAATTGCCTGTGATTTCATTCCTTCGTTACAAATTTACATGCACAGAAATTTGTGTACAGGGTTGGGGTAGGTGAAACGATTTAGTTCCTGCACACAGATTTCTTAGTTTCTAGACTTCATATAAATTAAAACATTTTAAATACTACATATGTTTACATCAGTGAAACTGTTTCATGTTGTTGTTGTTGTTGTTGTTTATTAGATACCTCCGTAGTGTTAAGGTCATTTCAAACTTGACCTTTAGCAAAGTGCCAAAACTTCACTACAGGAGTAAAGATCAATGACGTTGTTTGAAAACAGTTTCACCTCATAGAAAAGTGCACAAGAATCCACATTAAGTATGTTCATGTCTGTTTGCGAGACTAGAACTTTTATGTTGATATGCACTCGGATACTGTGATTTGAAGGTTGATGTGATGTAATATTTTAGTGTTTGTGTTGCTGTAAGTCGGGGATCTATTCCTACCTTTGAAAACAAAATAAATCTTTCCTTCTTTAACGATTTATAGACCTCCCTCTACATTGGCTTTATCAAATATTGACAAGTTTCCGTTGTAATCACAGCATTGTAAAGATTACGAGGGAGGTGTTTTTCTCAATCTGGCTTTTTTCCGTTTCAGATAAACACTGCCTGCACTGCTTTTCTCTTTCATCCAGTTTACATTACATTGAATCAATTAGAAACATTACATAAACATGACATCAAATCAATGATTATTCACATTACAAATCAATGATTCACATTACAAATCAATGATTCACATTACAAATCAATGATTCACATTACATATCAATGATTCACATTGCAAATCAATGATTATTCACATTACAAATCAATGATTCACATAACAAATCGATGATTCACATTACAAATCGATGATTCACATTACAAATCGATGATTCACATTACAAATCAATGATTCACATTGCAAATCGATGATTCACATTACATATCAATGATTCACATTGCAAATCAATGATTAACATTACAAATAAATGATTCACATCACAAATCGATGATTCACATTACAAATCAATGATTCACATTACAAATCGATGATTCACATTGCAAATCAATGATTCACATTACAAATCAATGATTCATATTACAAATCAATGATTCACATTACAAATCAATGATTAACTTTACAAATAAGTGATTCACATTACAAATCGATGATTCACATTACAAATCAATGATTCACATTACAAATCAATGATTCACATTGCAAATCAATGATTCACATTACAAATCGATGATTCACATTACAAATCAATGATTCACATTACAAATCGATGATTCACATTACAAATAAATGATTCACATTTCAAATCAATGATTCATATTACAAATCAATGATTCACATTACAAATCAATGATTAACTTTACAAATAAATGATTCACATTACAAATCGATGATTCACATTACAAATCAATGATTCACGTTACAAATCAATGATTCACATTGCAAATCAATGATTCACATTACAAATCGATGATTCACATTACAAATCAATGATTCACATTACAAATCAATGATTCACATTACAAATCGATGATTCACATTACAAATCAATGATTCACATTACAAATCAATGATTATTCACATTACATCATTGTAGGGAGCTTCAGAAATTTTGTCAATAAGCTTTAATACTTCATGGCTTTTCACCAATTTGCTTGGACTCCATTTTATTATATAAATACAATACAAACTTTGTTTGAAATCTATAACAAATTTAAGCCTTTATTAATGTAAACAATAGGCCGTAGAGGATAACAATGAGGTATTATATGATTGTCAGATGAAGGATACCAATAATGATCTATTAATTATGGTATAGCTATGTCAATTATGGCTGTGATTGTCAACTAATTGGGGATCTGTGTCGTTGAATTAGGATTACCCAGACAGTCAGTTTGACATGGTGATGATGATTATATAATTACAGATCCACACCATATCTAAATTGTTTTGTAAGGTGAAGGAAATTGATTCTGGTATCCATGGCACTATATAGGTAACGACTTGGATACACAAAAACATTTGATACATGCAAACCTGTGTTTGTTATGGTATCTGAAGCCAAAGGTATAGGTCTGGCCAGACATTTTCTGGCTCGTTCCCTGATGTAGTGGAAAACAGGTGAGAAAGACAGGCCCGTCTTTTCTTGTCCTATTGTTTCTTGTTAGCTTAGAAACAGTCAGAAAGGAAACTTTCTTGCAGAGGTTTTTATGAAAAATTGAGAAATGTTTCCAACCAATCTTTGTGAAAATATTTTTTCAGCTGTCTTTTCACCTTTTATCTTTGATTTCATTGTTAGCTATTTAATAATAAGCCACTTGGCATTAGAAATTACCTATAGTTAATCATCATCATTAAATATCAAAATTGTTTAAGAATAGAAAATAAAGACTTGTCATCAATTGGCATTTATGGTTCATGTTGTTCCTCCTTTTATTTTGGTGTCTCATGATTAGTTCCTGTTGACAGTGTTTTTGTGCTTGCTTTATGCTACTGAAGCTGACAATGTAGTTAGAGACCTTTGAAATATGTTACTTGTCGAATCTGTGAATGATGCCAGAGCTAACAGGTGGGAGGAATCGACAGGTTGTCTTAGAAATATTTTAGTTTGTTTGCTTTATGTCTGTCTAAACAACTTCAGCCTAATTTCCCAGGAAGTAACCTGTAATTGAACCCTTCAGACCACGATAAACCAGATGACCGTTAATTGGGGAAATGGCTACTGTTGACACTGTGCCTGATTACGAAAATAACCGAGAACAACTGGCTTATCTAGATTATCAAATACACAATACCCCACCATCCTTGATATCCATGGCATTGTTTACTCTTAGCTATCCTTTACCGTTATAGAATCCAGGGAACATTTTCAATTGCTCAATCAACAAAGGACTTGACCCAATATTTTCATAAGTACAGATATATAATAGACTATTAAACAAATACAAATTAGAATGCTTAGATGTATGTTATTGAGATTTTCTAATGTAAACAATCTAAAAACTGTAGAATTTGATATTCATCAATTTAGTTGACTTCTCTGTCTCTGTCAAAACACAAGGAAAGTGTAAAATTTCTAACAACAGTTTATGATATTAATTTGAAAATAGCTTTATGCATTAAAGTCATTTTTTTAAGAGTAGGAAATGAACAAAATACATATTACACTAAAAGAAAGTGTATTAAAATCTCAAAGTTCCTAGATAATCTTGATCTTGATGGAGTTTTCTTTCCCTGAGTGGAAGAAACAGGAGTTTCTTGCAGCAGAAGTATTTTCCAATGTGATTAGGCTTTCTTCTCCCTGACATATTGCATGCACCATGTAGGAGTCGAGGGGAAAAAAGAGCAAGCTTTTGCAGAATACGGTTGGACAGATTACACACTTACTTTGGTACCTTTATCTGGTTAAACTTATTGTGTCTTATTTCCGTGTAGTTGCCATCCGTCGTGAAACTTCGGCTGTCGCTGATGCTGACTAGACAGCTTAATTGTCACAGGCGCGAAGCAAGCAAGTAATGGTTTCTGAGAGCGTCTGCCGATGTGACCATTCAAACGATCTCTTGTAGGGCTATACGACAGACTGGGCAGATAAATGGACAAATGAAATTGAAAATCGGAGCATTTTGTTTGATTAAATCTCTTCTGTATGTGTTTGATGATCAATCTAGCAGCATTGAAAATGTCAAAGAAGATACCAGACAATGACAAAGAACAATGTTGCTTTTCTGAAAAAAATTTTTTTGCTTGAATATTTTCAAACATATCATAAGATTTGTACTGTCATCAAGATGTAGAATAAGGATGGTAAGATTTCAGAATTTGTGGTAGGAATACTATATTTGGTATGAAAATAATTACGATTGGAATTATAGATATTGTCACCTAAGTCTCTTTATACAGACAACTGCTAGTGCTGGGTGGTAGGAGGTGCTTGTTAATGGGGTCACCAATACTTCGTTAATTAACGTATTGTTAGTTTTGATTGGATATCAGCAGCAACAATGGTATTACAGAAGATGAAATAGATTTTTAAGTGCAAACTGTAATTATTAAGGTGGGTATTTTGAATTATAAAAGTGATCGGTCTTTCCTAGCTGCAGTTTTTCAATACGTGTTCTAACAAGAAAAACCTGTAGTATTTCTGGTTAGAAATTTGTTGCAGAGAAGAGTGATTTAAAACCAATTTGCTGCTGAAGATTGCCTGAGATGTAGAAATAGAAACCTTGCTTTTTTTCTGGAAGAAATTTAAACATCCACCTTGTTTGTAGAGTAAGCAACGTGTTCCAGATTACAGCTAGGTTGCTTGTGAAATGGTTAACAGAAACCTGCTTTTCTAAAATTGTTTTTCAGTGATGGTGAAATGAGGTTACTCGGATTCTGTTATTTTTATGTGAGTTATAATTTACTGATCTCGCTCGTGTTTATGAATGTTTTTAAATAACATCTTCTGGTAGTAATTTCTTAAGTATAAAGAAGTAAAGTGCAGACATATGTTCGTGTAATGAAGGATGGGGTCGAAACAGTCCCAAAGTTGTATGAAGGCAATTACGTTACACTCCCAGCATATTAGTCGGCATATGTGCAGTCTTGAATACTTGTTATTTGGGGCGGAGGGCTTTTGGCAAAATTTGAAGGTCTCAATTCATATGAGAGGCAAGTATGGCACTTCTGGAGCTTCATAAATAACTTTAGATGTATAACTTCCCTAAAACTCTGTGTCATTATATCTGTAAAAACAAAACAATGGATTCATGTCGAATGTAAATCTATTATTAATGCAGATTTGGCATTGTTGATATTAAAATAGAACACGTCTATGTTGCACAATAAATGAGCAAACTTGGAGTGAGAGAAGGTGAATCAGTAAGCTGATTAGGGTGGGGTTATTCAGGTAATTGTAGTAAGTCTGGAACTTAGATGATGTGACCCTGCTTGACCTCATCAAGTGTGGAGGCATACAGTAGAAGTAGAACTGTGTTAGCGAGGAAAACAAGTCTGCTCAGTACAGATTCATGTGCTACATGATTACCTGATTAAGGTCGAGTTATTCAGGTAGTTGTCGTAATCCAGAACCTAGACGATTTGATCTTGTTTGACCCCATGAAGAGCATACAAGATAGAGTTTTTTGGCGAGTTATGATGAGGCTGTGTTAAGTAATCGGTGTAGTCTAGAAAGTAGACACTGGAATGTGTCTGTAAAAAGACTTTACAAAATGATGTGGAGTGGGGTTATGTTAGAATCAATCAGATTATTTCACTATAATTTAAGAAAATCAACATTACAATATTCACAGGCCGGTCTGTACTGTCGTGGTAATGTCCTTGCATGGGCAAGTTACTTAACCCAAATTGATCTGGGTAGCATATGACGGGCCTCCGGTATGATGGTCAGTGAGGTAGTCACCAACTACTACAAGACGACAACACCTCAAATGACCCCGGCTGTTCACGGGACAATAAACCCGACAAACAACTATTCATGTTATAGTAGATATATTTAAGGTAAAGTTTCTAATTATATACTTAATTGTGATAGTATTTATTTACTAAAGTTTAAGGAAGAAAAATTGTGATAGTATTTATTTACTTAAGTTTAAAAAAAGAAAAAAAAGAAAAAAAAGAAATTAAATGGGTACAATACACAAAAGCCCTAACTCAAAAATAAGCTCCCATTCACCAGTAAGTCCCTGTTCTATTTGGCCTTGTACCAAAATTAAAGACTAATAGGAGAAATGACTGTAAGAGCCCTTTCCCATCACCTTAGCTGTCTGTTTTGCCTCCTACAGTGGGATTAGACCAGGATTGAAGGGTGTTGGTACAGGGTGGTGTGTGACTTTCTTCGGGACATTTGTACAGTTTAAATTTCCTTGGTTGTTATAAATCCTAAGCCTGCATTCATAAACAAAATTATTGCCCACAAATGTATATATGCACTAAACAGGATGCGTTAAAAGTGGAATGATCCATATACAATTTTAAATAAAATGGAATTTAAATTTTACATCAGACATGAAGGTTTGTGTGCAGCATAGGAGTTAATGGAAGTTTAGATTCTGACAAGTAAAAGAAATAAAAAAGTGAATAATGTCCTGCACAATGACCTCATTGATGTATAGTTGTACAATTTTAGAAAAGTTAATTGCTTTAATGTTTTGCTGTCATGCCAGAACGGCATTAATTTGAGGAAATCTCTCTCACATGTACCTTCCCATCAACTGAGGTAATTGTCGGTGGTGTGGTTGAAAAGTGCGGGGGCAGACATTGTCAACGCTCTCTCTAATGTTCCTGTGTGATCTGTAATTTATGAAATCTGAACATCATATGTACTGTACTGTTCTGTCAGAATTAACAGGTTTTCATATAAAGCAGGTTTAGATTATGATATATGCAGCAATCGGTGTCAGATTGGGAAGATCCTTGTATCTTACTAGGCTACCATAGATAATGACATAATAATAAATCAAACTCAAAATCATTTAATCGTTAAAATATAAACAAAAATATGGATTAGCATGGAGACTCCTGAAGAGGACCAGGAGACTAGGACCATGTGTTCCGGGAGGGTGAGCGTCTTCTTTGTCATCGACGACATTGCCATACAAATATATGTAGTTCTGGTCCTGTTGTTATGTTGTCAGTATATTCATACATAATATGTCCTACCACCACTTGTTAACACATTTACAGACACAGGTTACAGACACGGGTTACTGACACAGGTTACTGACACAGGTTACAGACACGGGTTACTGACATGGGTTACAGACACGGGTTACTGACACAGGTTACTGACACAGGTTACTGACACGGGTTACAGACACGGGTTACTGACACGGGTTACAGACACGGGTTACAGACACGGGTTACTGACACAGGTTACTGACACAGGTTACAGACACTGGTTACAGACACAGGTTACTGACACAGGTTATGGTTACAGACACAGGTTACTGACACAGGTTACTGACACAGGTTACGGACACAGGTTACGGACACAGGTTACAGACACAGGTTACAGACACAGGTTACTGACACAGGTTACTGACACGGGTTGCAGACACGGGTTACTGACACGGGTTACTGACACGGGTTACAAACACGGGTTACTGACACGGGTTACAGACACGGGTTACTGACACGGGTTACGGACACGGGTTACAGACACGGGTTACAGACACGGGTTACTGACACAGGTTACGGACACAGGTTACAGACACAGGTTACGGACACAGGTTACTGACACAGGTTACGGACACAGGTTACTCTGTTTATGCATTCATTACATTGTGATTGAGTTTGTTCTAACACAGTTTTTTTCTGTCAATTTGAATGGTATACAATCAACATTTGTGCACTAATTAAATATAATGCTAATAAATACTTTGTCAGTACAGATGTGCTAACAATATATGTAGTGAAGATATTTTCATTTAAATATTAACACATGTTTTGCATTAAATAATGAATGTCCTCTGTGATTGAAGACCTTTTTAGATGTCTTTCTCCGTGTAACAGAAAGCTTTTTGCAGATGTTTAACAATCAACACATTTCTCATCTACATCTTGTCTTGTACACCGACACCTTAAAGGCTGAGAATAATTAATTAAAACCCATTAATACAACAGTATTTTACATAATTTAACATTTAGTTTATATAAATAGGATGGTAGGATGTCAGTGGCAGATTGGTTAAATACTATCTTAACCTTTATGTGACAATGATAATTAGAAATTTAATTAATTTTTAATTTGACATTGTATGAAGTTCCATAAGGATTAGACCTAAAATGATATGGTTGGTAAGTTTTTTGCTCATGATATGTCTGAGAATATTTTACAGTGCATTTATATAAAACAAAGACACACCTGTATGTCAGAACAAAAGCTTTAAAAAACATGGGATAAATAAATGTCCCTCAACCATATAAAGGAAAGGCATGCTACCCTACAGGATTAATAAAGGTCCCCCAACCTTGTAAAGGAAAGGCATGCTACCCTACAGGATAAATAAATGTCCCTCAACCTTGTAAAGGAAAGGCATGCTACCCTACAGGATAAATAAATGTCCCCCAACCTTGTAAAGGAAAGGCATGCTACCCTACAGGATTAATAAATGTCCCCCAACCTTGTAAAGGAAAGGCATGCTACCCTACAGGATAAATAAATGTCCCCCAACCTTGTAAAGGAAAGGCATGCTACCCTACAGGATAAATAAATGTCCCCCAACCTTGTAAAGGAAAGGCATGCTACCCTACAGGATAAATAAATGTCCCCCAACCTTGTAAAGGAAAGGCATGCTACCCTACAGGCATTTGTCTGAATTGATGACATTCAATAAATTTGCACAGAAATTATTGAGATATTAAAGGGAGATAACTCAAACTCAGGCAAACAGTGTTTAATGTAATATACAACCTTAACTTTCAACATGTGCACACATACACAAAGGAATGTTTTGAATTGGTGTTAATTTGAGTTCTTCAATATTGGAAGATTGGTCTGAATGGATTTTTCTGACTTAGGTACTTGAAACAGTTCTTTTGATAAAGGGAGGTAATTGCTTCTCCATTAATTAATCAGAGATTATAGTTAGGGCTCTGATGTCCTTTGTACTGCAGCGTAGTGGTGCTGTTTGTGATTCTGATCAGGGGAGGTAATTCACCTAAAACATTAAAGTTTTCCAGATGTTGTGAAAACTTCGTCAATATGTTATGTAATCTTGGTAATGAATACGCCCTGCTTTCCCTTCCAACATCTGCAGAAAGAAGCATATCTCCTCGGCAAGTGTCCTGATTATTCCTAGTATTTATGTCCAAAATAGCTAAACACTTTATCGCCTGGCGATCTAGATTCCAATATGACATTTACACAATCCATGAAAAAAGTTTTAAAGACAGAAAGTCAGATTAGAAATGGTACGGAGATATATAGTGACTTAAGTATTCAATGAGTTATCTTTGGCAGTCAAACTTACGATTTTATCAAAGGGTTTATTTAAGAAATATTTGAGTACAGACTTTGAGAAGAAATGGTCATATAGTCTTAAGTCAGTATCGCATATGTTATCAGTTTGTGCCACAGTGTGTAAGGAATGGTCGGTGTCACTTTTTACTAATATATAGCGGCTGTCTTATCGAAGCCAGAGACCCTTCTGGGACAGAAAAAGGGTTTAGTGCCGTTTTCCTTCCTGCAGATTGTTGTGATAATAAGTTGAGTTTTATTGAGGACAATTTTGGACAAATCCCAGCTCTTCCATCATCCATGTATTGTGCATTGTATATAGATATAAAAATAACCATGATGGTTGTTTCCTGATGACTTACATGTTTTAGGGTCACATGAGTGCTTGAGTTGTATATGATATAACAACAGGATCACAAGAGTATTTGTAACCTGTATAACCTAAATTTTCAAGGTCACAGGAATGTTTGTGTCCTCTTTGATGGCTGTACAATATCAACTTTTTAACCATTTATTGTGATAATTGATGTTCCAAATCTGTCATTCAGACAGAAGGCTTTGATAGGACAGGAAATAGAATGTCAATAAAAATCTACTGATTTGTCAGATTTTTGTGTTGTCCTTAAAAAATGTCGTCTGGCCTTCAAGATAAATATGACAGACAGAAAAAGAAGACCAATATGCCTCATAAAAGCTTCCGATGAAAAATACCTATGAATCAGGTTCTCTTGAGACATGAGGGCTCTGTATGCTGTGTATGTTTGTACACTTATATGTTTCACAATTGCTCTTCGTTCAAAATTGCTGCAGGAAATAGAAAAAAATAGTGAACTGATGTGGGTCAAAGGTCAAGTTTATAAGCCTTTCACACTCTGGTTGGCAACAGGAAAGACGTCAAATTTTGACAGAAGAGACACTTGATTTCTTCAGATGTTAGCTTTTGAAGAAAAAGAAAAAAATCAGCAAGTCTCACTTGTGTTCCTGCTATGTGACTATGTGGTGAAGTGAATTAGCATGTGTATAGCATTGGTGTTTTTTGTGTTTTTTCTCGGTCTATCTCTTGTCAACGTGATTTCATTTTGTTTTTGTTTCTCTTTTCAATTTTCAAGAAAAAGTTGAACAGTTTGGATATCAGTTGACTTGGTAATGGGATGGGAGTGACAAATTGTGTGATAAAGCGTCAAGTTTTGTGAGTTATCAATGTGCTTTGTTCAATGATTGTCATCTTTACATAACAAGAATTTGACAAGTTACAAAATAATAGTTTCATATTTCTTTTCAGCAGTTTTAACTTTGACTATAGAATGATACAGGTTTTAAAACATTATAAAGCTTTCAAGACAGGCAGAGAAACGTTTTACCTCCGTGGAAACTGCTTTTAGAGTTTCGAAAGTCAATATAGATATGTGACATCAGTTGATATAAAAATGAGGACTTCGTTGTTCAGGCTCAATGGTAAAGGTTCACTAAGGTTTGTGCTCAAATGCCTGGAACATCCCTAGGTTTAGGATGGTAGGAATGTGGAACATCCCTAGGTTTAGGATGGTAGGAATGTGGAACATCCCTAGGTTTAGGATGTTAGGAATGTGGAACATCCCTAGTGTTTAGGATGGTAGGAATGTGGAACATCCCTAGGCTTAGGATGGTAGGAATGTGGAACATCCCTAGTGTTTAGGATGGTAGGAATGTGGAACATCCCTAGGCTTAGGATGGTAGGAATGTGGAACATCCCTAGTGTTTAGGATGGTAGGAATGTGGAACATCCCTAGTGTTTAGGATAGTAGGAATGTGGAACATCCCTAGGTTTAGGATAGTAGGAATGTGGAACATCCCTAGTGTTTAGGATGGTAGGAATGTGGAACATCCCTTGTGTTTAGGATGGTAGGAATGTGGAACATCCCTAGTGTTTAGGATGGTAGGAATGTGGAACATCCCTAGTGTTTAGGATAGTAGGAATGTGGAACATCCCTAGTGTTTAGGATGGTAGGAATGTGGAACATCCCTAGGCTTAGGATGGTAGGAATGTGGAACATCCCTAGTGTTTAGGATGGTAGGAATGTGGAACATCCCTGTGTTTAGGATAGTAGGAATGTGGAACATCCCTAGTGTTTAGGATGTTAGGAATGTGGAACATCCCTTGTGTTTAGGATGGTAGGAATGTGGAACATCCCTAGTGTTTAGGATAGTAGGAATGTGGAACATCCCTAGTGTTTAGGATGGTAGGAATGTGGAACATCCCTAGTGTTTAGGATGGTAGGAATGTGGAACATCCCTTGTGTTTAGGATGGTAGGAATGTGGAACATCCCTAGTGTTTAGGATAGTAGGAATGTGGAACATCCCTAGTGTTTAGGATGGTAGGAATGTGGAACATCCCTAGGCTTAGGATGGTAGGAATGTGGAACATCCCTAGTGTTTAGGATGGTAGGAATGTGGAACATCCCTAGTGTTTAGGATGGTAGGAATGTGGAACATCCCTAGGTTTAGGATGGTAAGAATGTGGAACATCCCTAGTGTTTAGGATGTTAATGTGGAACATCCCTTTTGTTTAGGCTGGTAATGTGGAACATCCCTTGTGTTTAGGATGGTAAGAATGTGGAACATCCCTAGGTTTAGGATAGTAGGTATGTGGAACATCCCTAGTGTTTAGGATGGTAATGTGGAACATCCCTAGGTTTAGGATGTTAGGAATGTGGAACATCCCTAGTGTTTAGGATGGTAGGAATGTGGAACATCCCTAGTGTTTAGGATGGTAGGAATGCTCTGGTTTATAGGGCTCAAGAGGGAGGAACCCTTGCGTTAGGTAGAAGGCTTGCAGTTTTTGAGTGATTAAGGTTGAGGAAAAGATCTGGATGATTCATGAAGGCTGGGCAGGAAGGACAGTAGTGAGAGAGGTATAGAAGTAGCAACTTATGTACTTGTTTATGTCCGAGAAATCATGTTTTCCTTAACCTTATGGCCCTGTTTTCATTCTCCTTCTTTATGTTTATTATATAAAAGGCTTTAGTTAAGTAAAAAAAAAAAAACAGTTTGTTGGAATTTTTTATCTGGTGTTTCATTAAAAGGTGGTTTCACAACACAACACTCAATAAGTCACGATGGTTACCAAGGAATGAACGACTTCAGATGTGACCTACATTTATTTTCTTCAATTTCTTCAAAACATTGGGTCTTAAAGGTCCCAATCCTCTGTCCCAAATGACTCTTGTCAAGGTCATTGTTATAACCATATTTTGATAAAGCTGTACTGATTGTCACTGTTGTGTAGGTCTTTGGGTTCAACGAGTAATATTCTA
Organism: Pecten maximus; assembly: GCF_902652985.1. Lineage (NCBI taxonomy): Eukaryota > Metazoa > Mollusca > Bivalvia > Pectinida > Pectinidae > Pecten > Pecten maximus. The sequence continues at coordinate 17,739,715 of NC_047028.1, forward strand.
AATAATTATTCAGTTTCTAAAACCATCTCCTCTAAAATTAATTTTTAATCTAGGTTATTTAATAAATAACAAAACTATACTTTCCTCCTACTTTGAATATTCATGAATAGTACTTATGAATATTCATGATACATTAGTACTTTGAATATTCATGATGGCATTGTTTGTTTTTCAAATTTCCATGACAAAATTAGATGCTAGCTACAGCATGAGTAATAAGATATGAAGAAATATGCAAAAAATATACAACTAGAACAGTAATACAATACCGGAATAAATTAACACACTTAATTCTCGAGAACAGGTGAGAAGGTGTTCTTGTCCTCCATACGTCTTTAATAACAATAATAAAAGTAATTTCTATTCAGCCGACAAGCTTGCATTCTGTATGAAAACAACCACAATCTAAACCAGATCACGGTCAGGGAAATGCTTATTATGTAAGCTTGTCATTGGGGAATTCCTTGATAATAAATTGCTGTTACTGTTTGGAGACTGTTGTTGACAAGATTTTGTATCCTTTGTATGCAGGGGGCTCCTAACAGTCGACATAATGGTATTACTCATGTCATAAATCTTACAGGAACTCTGACATTCACTTCACAGTTTTATACTAAATAGGATGTCAGGAGTAAAAACCCTTTTAACAGTTTTGTTAGGCCGTTGACTTCTCTCTGGAGTCAGATTCTAGGTTTGTTATTTTATACAACATTATCCGGAATTAAGCCCAGGCCTGGTTTAAGTCCATCCTTGTTTGTCACAATTCAGTAAAATGATAATAGATGATAATTTCACTGTCCCTTAAAAACAAAAAACCTCATTCTTGTTAGTGTTTATGTGTTGGCCTCCTTGCCTGCACTCTATTACGTCATTAAGTCATTACCAAGTCATTTAAAACAATAGCCTGAAGATGGCCGCCAGGCCTGAAAACGTTAGCGAAAACTACTGTTTTATCTTTTTACATTTTATGTTACATATATCTATATAAAGTGTTATGTATAATCCCTATGCACCAAGTAATACTTGAAGGAAAAGAAAAACTCGACAACACATCTTTCGTACTTTAATCGCATCTTGGCGATTCTTCAGACTGTTTCAATTGCTCATCAATATCACAATAAATAAGTTGAAATATTAACGTCAAGGTATCAACAACTAAATAAAAAGTTAGTGCTGCTGGTCAGAGTCAAACTTACGACCCTAGAATTACAAACAAGACCATACTATCAATGTGATTTTTGTGGCCGAATTCAAAATGTTGAAATTCAATTATCTTATTTGAAAAATTTATTATAAAATGCTATGTTACTCATGTTATTAAAACATGATAAATTCAGAATATACATACTAATGTGATGCTCTTCATCTTATATATGATATATAAACTTAATAAAGGTTTAAAAAATCTACACAGTTTGAGAGGAGTCTTGTCTTCATGTATATACAATGACTTTGCACTTTCCTGACATTTTTATTTTACATCTACTTGTAATGATAACAATAAATAGAGTACCAGTTAGTCTATATGTCTAAAAAATACAAAGATTGATGCATGCTTACATATAACATACTCGTAAATGTCATTTGGAAATGATTATATTTTTTTTTTCGTTCTACAAGTTATAAAACAGTTGTTACACCTTCTTAGTATAATTGCTTATCAGAACAGATCTGTGTCAGAAGATTAAAGCTTAACAGATAATAGGACTATTCCATAGAGAATTTTTATTTCAGCGTACCATACATTTACATAATAAGAAACATTCCGACAGATGTTTTCTTTTATTAATTTGGAATCTGTCTATTTTTGAACAACTGTTGACTTTGATGTTGTGTTTTAGTATTAAGCAAATCTTGTACGTGATCCGAGCTGGAGGTATCTGTTTGTATATGGTAGTATTTAATTATATACGGCTGTGGTACATTTCTTTACTGAACATTGACATATGGTAATGTTCTGTTAATATCATATCTTATTTCCTTGCCAAGTGGAACAGGCAAGTGTGATTCAGGATCTGGCCTAGATTTAAAAAAAAAAAAATAAAAATTAGCAAAATTTAATATTTTGATATCTTTTTACCTTCTATCCATTCACAAACAGTCTATGAATTAAGTACATTGTATATAAAATAATCTCAGAATAGAGGTGCTACCATAAAACTGAACAGTGACATGAAGATGTAGGATGTATCCTACCTTTCTGTAACTCGGAGACTTAAGGGTATATGCTACCTTAATGGGACATAGAGTCTTAAATGTTAAAGAAAATCAAACTGTTCAATACAGTTACATGAGGTAAAATAGAAAAGTATAGCAGAATTCCCTCCAGGTAGTACATAGGTAATGAAAAAATCTAATTAATATTAATATGTGACCTTGGAAAAGTTAGTGAAAAAATCTAATTAATATTAATATGTGACCTTGGAAGTTAGTGAAAAAATCTAATTAATATTAATATGTGACCTTGGAATGTACCTTGTGGATGAATACTAAAACATGATCACTGGAGAGAAGATAAAACTGATCTCTGGATGGTGTCAAATTAATGTAACACCAGAGGTGAACTGTCAATCACGAACATATCTGGTTTACATCATATTGTAAAGTGTGGAAGTCTTTCCAGGAGATATTAGCATGGATGATCTTCATGTTTATAAACCTTGAGTGCGGACACTTATTATAGAAAACATGTGCAGCGGGGATTGTTGAAAATTTGCTCCAAGTGTTTTAAGATTATTAACTGGTGATGAAATATAGGGCTTGAATTTATTTCAATGGCATGATGCCAAGATCTAGGGGGCAGAGTGGTCAGGTGGAAAGATGAAAATTGGTGGGGGCGGTGGGATCAGACACCAGTATATATAATGATTACATACATAGACTACCAGACTCTATGTATTGCTAATACTAATTTATTACCCCATGTTTCAAACATGGAATAACATTGCACAGAGGTGGTAGGGAGAGGGCAGTTTGGACTGGCTCATGTCTGAGGACCTGTGCCATTACTGATTTGTAAAGAGTATTCCTAAATTAGTATTGACTTCATCAAACTTACTTTGACTTTCTGTACTTGGTAATTCTGGATAATTACATCATAATTAACTGACTTAAGAGTGAAAATTTGGTTTTAAAAATAAGTTTGTTTTGTCTGTTGAAGCTTGAAAATTTGTTTTGTTTGAAGGATGAAAACTTTGATTTATCTGTACCTTTGAAAAAATATCTTCCTTTATTCTTCCAAATATTTATAAAAACATCAAAACAATATTGGTATGTGGTGCTGGACTGCAGTTTGGTAGGTGATCACTTGATATTTGTAAACTGTATTTTGATTGGTCAATAGTTTGTTAGGTAAACTAATAGGAATGTCAGGTGATTGCTGGTTAGTTGTCAGGGTTATCTAGGGGTGGTTCAATATTTGATGTTTAGATTAAAATACTTCCCGATAAGCTTTTTTTTTGGCCTGCACCATACAGTGTCAAGTTGATTAATGAGAGCCACTGAGCATGCAGTTTATAAATCTTTAAACAAATTTTGATGTCGTTTGTAAATTCGTTAAGGATATATCTACGGTAGGTATGTATACAAAGCACTATATTTATCGACTCTTCAAGAATTGAAATTCTTGTTAAAATGGTGTTTAGAGTTTTTGTAATGATGAAAGTCGTGGTAGGCATTTTGCCAAGCACACATGTGAAATGTTGAGTAATTTGGAGGAGATACATTATAGAAATCGTGCAGGTTTACAAGATTTGATAGCTGCTGAATCTACCATGAGGTCTTAACAGGAAAGAAACTGTTTACCTAATGCTTGATTAGACCTACCAGTATAATGCACAGGAGATGTACTACATGTCTAGGGGTATCTACAGCAGGCACCGCTTGTGGTGGTGGGTAGGGAGGATAGAGTTGGGGGGGGGGGGGGGGGGGGGGCAGGGAGAGGGGATTAAGGAAGGTGGAGTTAGGTGGAGAAATTTGTTGGAAAGGTCATATGCTAATGGCAGAGGGAGGGTGATTGAGGGTGGATTAAAGCAGGGAATGGGGATAAGGGGATCTTGGGGGAGGTTTCTGAGAGAAAAAGAAGGAGACAGGGTTATTAAGAAGAGGGAAAGAAGGAGACAGGGTTATTAAGAAGAGGGAAAAAAGGAGACGGTTATTAAGAAGAGGGAAAAAAGGAGACAGGGTTATTAAGAAGAGGGAAAGAAGGAGACAGGGTTATTAAGAAGAGGGAAAAAAGGAGACAGGGTTATTAAGAAGAGGGAAAGAAGGAGACAGGGTTATAAAGAAGAGGGAAAGAAGGAGACAGGGCTATAAAGAGGAGGGAAAGAAGGAGACAGGTTTATAAAGAAGAGGGAAAGAAGGAGACAGGGCTATAAAGAAGAGGGAAAGAAGGAGACAGGGCTATAAAGAGGAGGGAAAGAAGGAGACAGGGTTATTAAGAAGAGGGAAAGAAGGAGACAGGGTTATTAAGAAGAGGGAAAGAAGGAGACAGGGCTATAAAGAAGAGGGAAAGAAGGAGACAGGGCTATAAAGAGGAGGGAAAGAAGGAGACAGGGTTATTAAGAAGAGGGAAAGAAGGAGACAGGGTTATTAAGAAGAGGGAAAGAAGGAGACAGGGTTATTAAGAAGAGGGAAAGAAGGAGACAGCGTTATAAAGAAGAGGGAAAGAAGGAGACAGGGCTATAAAGAGGAGGGAAAGAAGGAGACAGGTTTATAAAGAGGAGGGAAAGAAGGAGATGAAGTTATAAAAAAGAAGGAAGGAGACAAGGCTGAGGAAGAGGGAAGATTTTCATTTCAAGGTTTACTTGGTACTAGCTGTGTCTGCCTGTTTTGCAGATACCTGTATCAGAAGATTACATTGGTGAACCTAACTGTTATTTGGTTACCATGACAAAATCATTACCATGTTGAAAGTAAAAGCTTAAATTTACAGAAAATTTATGTGAATATATTCATAAAAAATTGTCAAATAGGTTGCCAATGAGTTGTTATTCTAGATTCCAGTGATGTCTATGTTTGTGTTTCACAGTTTTACAGATATCTATATTGCTTTCAAATGATTTCTGAAAAAGTTAGTATTGATTTTCGCTGAAGTGCTGTCGAGATATATTTGGAACATTCAACTATGGCATCTACAAACATCACATTCAGTTATTTTAGACAGAAATTAGAAGTAAAATAAATCTTTAAAATATCAGGAATGAAATAACAACACGTCTGTTGTTTCAAGCTGCATTCATTTAAACTGATTACCTAAAGAAACATTACGTCATAGGGTGTTAAATCTCTCCGATTGCCACTCACTCTGTGTTGTCTAGTTCTATTAGGAAATCCTTCTAGTGACAAAATGGTTCCTGACACTACATTGTGTATATGTGTATACATTCTGTTTCAAAGCTTTCATTAAATGCCTGCATTTGAAACAGGATCAGTTTGCCAAATCACAGTTGCAATGCATGCGCAAGGATAATTTTTTTCTGAATGATTTAATTTCTGTTGTGTTCGTTTAAAAACCGTTTAAAAAGTCTCCATTTCAAACATGATAAATTAAAAAGAACGACATGTATATGTAATTGGTAGATCTATAATTAATTGGTAGATCTATTTCTAATCAAATCTACACGTTTCTAAGTTTTTTTCCATTTGGAAGGCTCAGAAGGAAGAATTTTTTTATGAATTGGTTTTATTAATATTTTTTCAATTGACAACATGAACAGTTGTCTCTCTGAGAACAGATCAACAATTTCTAATCCCACAGATGTTTGAATCATAGTCTTCTGGAGGTTTGATTGAGGCTGCCTCCATTGGGCAAGGATCTCGAAAAAAATAAGTGCAATATTGTGCACATAAATGCATCAAGCGTAAAATTAGAAATTGTAGCTTAGTGAATTACGATGTACACATTGTTTGAACCTGGTACAGAAGGGAGGCATCAAGTGATGCTCCTTGTGGCTTTATTTTATGACTTCCTGTGATATTGAGTAATAAACGCAAGTTAAACATAAAATCCACTATAAGCTCTTGACTAAATGATTCACCAGCCGTTCATTGAGTGGATTACTTGCCCTGGTCATCACCAGTTGGTACCAATATAAAATATCAAGTATATTATAGGCTACAAACTGTTACGGGAGATAAGTACCTGGGGACTGCCACAAAATTTATTATTAATTTTTCTTTTCAATTTCAAATTATTTAAATTCTCTTGACACTGATGAGTATTTGTTTTAGAGAGTATATTTTTTTTTTTTTATTATTTTGTAACTGATTTTGTGCCTTAGAAAATAGTTCCTATGGGCATGTTCATATTTGGTCATATAAAAAGGTAAATATAGATGAAAACTGTAGATAAACCACGAATAATCAATTTGTAATTTTGATATCTCGTAAGTACAAATGAATATTTTTGTAATTCTTCTAAAATCAGTGGTCTTGGTCTCTTTCATAAATGTTCATAAACTAAACATTTGGAGCTGTGATATATATTAGTCGATAGAGCTTTGGGCTAGCGGAACCTCATTTGAAGATCTGAGAGAGGTTCCTGCTAGTGGAACCTCAGGTGAAGCTCTTTCATATGAGAGACCTTCAGACTATTCAAATCTCTGTTGAAGATCTGAGAGAGTTTCAGCGGATCTTTAATTCAAACCCTACACAGGGGATGTGCATTCTTCAGAAAAGTTGGGTCATGGACAACCCTGTGCTGTTGTTGTAGGCCTCCTTTATATGATGTTTGATGAGGTAGCCACAAGCTACTACAAGGAGACTCCCAGCCTCAATATTACCCTGGCTGTTCCGTGACAATAAGTTCAGCAAAGAAATAAACTAATATTGGGAATCGGGAAGCTGAAACCAAACTGAAAAAAAATCCTTCCCAACCACACATAGTCATCTATGGGTTTGCGTTCTGTAAATGGGACAGGTCTATGCTGTTTAGAGAGATAGGGATTTTGACTAGCTTGGAGGTCTGGAAAGTTCTTAAATTAGAAAATAAATTAGGGAAAAAGTGTTCAAAGTAATGTACAGACGGGTTGGTCTGCGGCAGAGATCATGATTTTTGTTGACTTGAGATGTCTTGTTGTATGATAACGTAATTGTTTTTTTGTAAATAAGTAGAATTGATTTGAACATTAAGTCTGCAGTGTGTATGTAGGTTTGGCAGCTGAAGATTTGTATTTGTGAAAACAAAGCTTACATTTTCAAGGTAAAGGGAATTGATTTTTATAAACATTGGTGTAAAATTGATATGTTTGTGGTAATTTGACATACATGTATGAAAAACATACTAAAAGTTGGCATCAGAGATTAAAGTTATATATACAGTCTATATATTATGTTGTGGGTGAGATTTCAAAACAGAAAAAAAGAGGAAAAGTTATGTTTCAATATATAGAATGCTTTTGAAATTTGACCAGGAAAATGACAGGGAAAAACAACAGAACACAAGACAAATGTTGGTGTAAATCTGTTCAGGGTTTATATTAAGTCTTGTGTATGTATACTGTCCTAGGCTAGGTGTGTCTGGGTTACCAAGATTGGAGAATGCCAAATCTGTACTCGATGACCCTAACCAATACAAATTGGCTCTCCCATATTATTGCCAGGCACACATGATTATATAATCGGAGATATACAGAGGCAGTCCTAATAATCATGCTATCTGTACCAGGCTTATTGCCTATTGACTTATTTTCTGTATGATTTTATATATAATGTCCACCCTTAGGCAGTCTAACCAAACTAAATGTGTAAATGAAATTTATCTTTAAAAAAGTATCTGCTTCAGTTTGATTGTATTCAAAAGCAGTAGTGTTTGGCATGTTGTTGCTTTTATGGTCCTGTGGTCTGCAGACATGTGCCGGTCTAGACCCATCTTCCTGCTGTCCTGTGTACATTGTCCTGCACATGCCCAGACTCAACTTCCTGTTGTTTCGTATGATTGCCCTGCTCATGCTTAGACCTAACGTCCTGCTCTCAAGAGTGATGGCTGTGCACCTACCCAGACCCAACTTCCTGCTGTTCAGTGTATGACTGCTCTGCACATGCTCAGACCCATTTTCCAGCTGTCTGCCCTGCACATGCTCGGACCCAACCCAGACCTCACTTCCTGCAGCAGTTTCCTTAACAACCAGTTAAACTTAGCTGCCATAGATGTTTAATGTTATATTTTTCTTGCAATTTCAGTTGACAGAAAATAGCTAATGCCAACTGCATTTTTAGGCTACCAAGAAAAATGCTTGGCGAGGTCCCTTATGATGAAATTGCCTCATATGATGATGAATAAATAATGAGGATATTTCTTATGACATTGATTGTTCTATTCTTGTTCATAATACATACACAGCGTGCCAGATTTTACATAATACATACACAGCGTGCCAGATTTTACATAATACATACACAGCATGCCAGATTTTACATAATACATACACAGCATGCCAGATTTTACATAATACATACACAGCGTGCCAGATTTTACATAATACATACACAGCATGCCAGATTTTACATAATACATACACAGCATGCCAGATTTTACATAATACATACACAGCGTGCCAGATTTTACATAATACATACACAGCGTGCCAGATTTTACATAATACATACACAGCATGCCAGATTTTACATAATACATACACAGCATGCCAGATTTTACATAATACATACACAGCATGCCAGATTTTACATAATACATACACAGCATGCCAGATTTTACATAATACATACACAGCATGCCAGATTTTACATAATACATACACAGCATGCCAGATTTTACATAATACATACACAGCGTGCCAGATTTTACATAATACATACACAGCGTGCCAGATTTTACATAATACATACACAGCGTGCCAGATTTTACATAATACATACACAGCGTGCCAGATTTTACATAATACATACACAGCGTGCCAGATTTTACATAATACATACACAGCATGCCAGATTTTACATAATACATACACAGCATGCCAGATTTTACATAATACATACACAGCATGCCAGATTTTACATAATACATACACAGCATGCCAGATTTTACATAATACATACACAGCATGCCAGATTTTACATAATACATACACAGCGTGCCAGATTTTACATAATACATACACAGCGTGCCAGATTTTACATAATACATACACAGCATGCCAGATTTTACATAATACATACACAGCGTGCCAGATTTTACATAATACATACACAGCGTGCCAGATTTTACATAATACATACACAGCGTGCCAGATTTTACATAATACATACACAGCATGCCAGATTTTACATAATACATACACAGCATGCCAGATTTTACATAATACATACACAGCGTGCCAGATTTTACATAATACATACACAGCGTGCCAGATTTTACATAATACATACACAGCGTGCCAGATTTACATAATACATACACAGCGTGCCAGATTTTACATAATACATACACAGCGTGCCAGATTTTACATAATACATACACAGCGTGCCAGATTTTACATAATACATACACAGCATGCCAGATTTTACATAATACATACACAGCGTGCCAGATTTTACATAATACATACACAGCATGCCAGATTTTACATAATACATACACAGCATGCCAGATTTTACATAATACATACACAGCATGCCAGATTTTACATAATACATACACAGCATGCCAGATTTTACATAATACATACACAGCATGCCAGATTTTACATAATACATACACAGCATGCCAGATTTTACATAATACATACACAGCGTGCCAGATTTTACATAATACATACACAGCATGCCAGATTTTACATAATACATACACAGCGTGCCAGATTTTACATAATACATACACAGCGTGCCAGATTTTACATAATACATACACAGCGTGCCAGATTTTACATAATACATACACAGCGTGCCAGATTTTACATAATACATACACAGCATGCCAGATTTTACATAATACATACACAGCATGCCAGATTTTACATAACCAAATGCTTAGTGTGGTCTTAGGATGATTCCTTTGTACAATTAATGCTGAGGAATTGTCAGGTTTGCAGATTTAATTTCAAAGCCGTTGTAAAAGTTAATAGCGGAGACAAATTGCCAAGTCACCATAGGTATAAGGGAAATCAAATTGAATCTGTAAAAGCTGATCAATAACATAGGTTACCTTCTGTCTTAGACCTTCTAGCTATTATTTAACTTGGTCCCTGTTTGACAATTGATTAAAAAAAACAACAAACAATCTGTAAATGTTTTCCGTTGAAAAATTCTGTTTTCTGTAAGTGTTTGTTATGGAAAACATCTCATGCTGAAGAAAATGAATTTTTTGAAATTGAATTTAGACGAAAACAAAAACAACTGGTATCAGAATAGCTACTTGTAACTTTACTCCAAAGGAACTTTTTCAATGATCTCAGGGGCATTTCCTCTAAAGTGCAGCCAAATGTAACCAGATGCAGAGATAATTGGGGACATGTAAATCTTATTTACAAATGATTGGTTTCACTTCTGGACTATGGGGTGTAATAATGAACAGTTTCTGTTATCATTAGATACTGTCCACTACATGTATGTCTATTTTGGTATTTATTGAAAAATTGCTGAAAATCTGACACATTTGTCAAGGGGAGGTAATTTGGGCAAAAGAAAAAAATAGTTTCAGACAGAATTTTTTGTTTTAGAAGGAAATAATTAATTCAGGTATCATTACAACATCAATTGTTTGATACGAAACTTTAATGGCACTTATAAAAGGAAGAATGTATCTTGATGTTTCCAGTTTAAATGAGTTTTCCAGACATTCCAAAAGTAGAATTCATATCAAAACAACCAATGATTAGAACTTTTGTACATGAGTGAAATTATGTGATTTATTTTCTCAATCCAAGAGTTTAATAGATATGATGAAAGTTTGTAGATAACAAAGTTCTTTGAAAAATCATAAAACTTGTACATGTTTATGTAAATCGATGATGACTTCTTGGGTGTTCATAGATTAATATAGCACTCTGGTTGTCTACGTTTTATGATAGTCCTTATTATATTAGTGGCTATAGGTTTTGACTTACATAATGCATATTTTTACAGCTACTGTTAATCAGATCTACTAGTTTGTCAATGTGTATAAACACTACATGTGTGCTAATAGATCCAGACAGTTTTTTGTTCTGGTAGACTTGATAGCCAACAGTGACATTCAGATGTATCAATACAAAGAGAGAGAGAGAAAAAAATATGGGGAAAAAAACTGTATATGGGTGTTTTGTCGGGCTACATAATGAGACATGTATCTCTACATCTGTGCTATTACAATGTAATTGAATTGATTATCAGCTACATATGTAGTGTAGAACTTTGATTATCCAGGCTTGCCTATCAATGTTATCTTCTCACAAATCTCCATAGACATGTAGACCCGCGACTATTGCAGTAAAATATATATCATTGTCATTCCCCAGAATCAAGATGTAAATGTTCTCGAAATTCGAAAGTAGAAAACCAATTGTTCAGTTTGTTTCAAGAAAGTCATATCGACAAAATGCTGCTTATAATATATTTGTTTTCATTAAATGCAGGACAATATTATATATATATATATATATAAAAAATTGGAATATTTCCAATAAGTAATATGATTCAAATTAAGTTTGATTTGAGTAAATGCCATCAAAATTTGAACATTAAAATATACAGCCATTCCTAGAAGTTTGCTTTCAAGTGACTATATTGTTATCTTTGTTTTATGAAAAATTGGTATTGCATTATTAGGAGTGAAAACTCTGCGATTGCTGAAACAAGATCAATAGAAATTCCAGCGAGAGTGACCGAACTTGCATTACTGATCAAGTCATCTTAATGTTTGCATCTCATGGCTTTGATTGTGGTGTTGGCTTCAAACAGGCTTTAGTTTGATTGCAGTGTTAGTACCATAGAGGCTTTGATTGCGATGTTAGTATCTGAGAGAGGCTCTGATCGCGATGTTAGTATCGAACAAGTTCTGCAGCGAGTAATTGATTGCTAGTGTTTCCTTGGATGAGCGGCCTTATTGGGGTCAGCATCCATACAGGAGGCCATTCGTTACAAGATGTACAGATTAACTCCTGAATTATTTAATGTTTTAAACACCAGATATACAATTCTAGGTCTTCTCTGCATTTGTACTCAATGAAGATTTGACCTTATTACTGAATATATCCTTATTAGAACTTCTTTTGAGTGGTTGATCTTGAAACTTTAAGCTTATTGCTATCATCATTCTCTGCTGAATTTTTTAGATGGATTTGTTTAAACCATTTTTTAAAAGCAAGATAATTCTGACCTTTGTCATAAATGGGAAACATAACTTCTTCAGATGATTTTTTTTTTTTTTTAGATATTTATTTCTATTTATCATAGAAATTAAAAACTATTTAAAGTTTCAATTTCTTCTGGCTTTGTCAAGATTGATATTTTATGGGAATCATTAAAAGCAAATTTATTCGTATTTTTTTTTCCCAAAAGCAGAATTGAGGTGAAACAGAATGATATATTCTTTGACATTTTTAGAATGTCAATTTTAAACTTGTTTTCAACTGTTTCTGTGACACTCTCTCACAAAGAGTAGATTTCAAATGTCATTTTGATGTTTTAGGGGGTAACGAAAATCTTTTGAAAGCAATTATTTTTTATGCAGAATTATATCCTGTAATAGCTTTTAGGAAGTACCTTCAATCCCATTTTGATGGTCAATCAAATGTCATATCCTGTATGACATCATCATTTTTTATGTACGAGGGAGTGAGTGAAGCTCCGCCCCCGTCAGACAGGAGAAGGAGGGTCCTTTACAGTTCGCACTAATCCATGTGTGAGAGGGGAGGTCTTGCTTGATTACCTTTACTTGGTTTTTCTATCATCCTGATCCTATCTATGTTTGGGTCAAATAAGGTCATGCTGGTATGTTAAATTATAGCTGGTAGCTTGACGATGATCAAAGGCACAGAGAGCTGTAAATTGTTGATAACATCTAACATATTGTCCCCCTATGTAAAACATGTCAGATCCTGGTGGTATGAAAACAAACAAAGTGGAGACAACTCCGATGAGAGGAGGCCATCAGTATCTGTATGTTTTTTTAAGATGTTGACAGAATGATTTATAAACACTAGGTACAAGTTGTGTTTTAAGCTCTTTAGCTGATGTAAAGTAAAAATAATGGCTGTTTGTTGAAGTGAGGGTAATGTAAATGTATATAAATACATTTGTACTAATTATAGAAGCCGAGTATCTTGTTTCTGTATTGACTATCATTATCAGCTACAGAGATTCAGAATGAAAGGATTCTTTTATCATTTTGATTTTTTTCTTGTGTAAAGGTCAGTAATGCTGACGGAAGATTTAAAGGAGATGCAAACACTTATAAAAAAAAGATTATGTTACAGCTCTTAAAAACAGATGTAATGGATATCATAAAGTCACATTTAGATTGGTCTAGTCTCTTGTTTGTAGATTTCCTCCTCTGTATAGGAGCCCCTAGTCCTATAGCCCCTAGTCCCTAGCCCCTAAACCCTAGGTCTCCTCCACCCCTTTATTCCAATTTCTTCTTACAGGGGCCATATCATTGGCCATGTCGTTCCTTTAATTTTCCAAGAACTACCTTAATCTTCAGTTTCTTGGAACTTTGATGTACACAAGGGTTAAAAACTTAAGTGACATATAGAAGAAAGCATGTTGATCTGATATACTGTTTCTTAAATTCACACCAGGCCAGACATTTTCTATTGGTTTCCTGCTGACCAAGGCTACGAACATCCAGAGTGACAGTCTCCCACTTAAGTTCATTTGAAATGTGCAAGGAGTCTCACAAAAAATGCATCAATGTATTTTTTTCCATTTCCTAGCAATATATTTCTGTCAAGTGTGATTTGATTGTGTTACATCAAGTGAAGTCTGGGTCACATTAAAGCTTGTGATGAATGTATAGCCCATAGAGAACAAGTGTTTGTATGACACAAATGTTGAGACCGACCACAGAGTAGTCTATTTATGTCCTTCAGTGAATTTGGCAGTAATTTTAGGACTGGAACATTACATCCAAACAAGTAATCTGAATCAATAGATGAATCAATAGATGGTTCTAGAATAGAATCACTGATAAAACTTAAGATCATCTTCACTTCAAATATTTTCAAGCTGTGAATGACTCAATGGACTCAATATCAGAATATTGCCACAAAATTTATGAAAATTTCTAAATTCAGCAAAAATCGTAGACTGAAGTTGTCCATGTGCTGTGTGAATATGAAATGTTCAGGTATAAAAATGAAGATGGACATTGACCAGAAAATGTCTTCCAAAAACTTCTTCATGATCGCTACTGCTGTGTCATGGAGATGACATGCCCAAAAAACAGTTGGGATGTTTGTGGATTATATTGCATGCATTTCAAGTCAATTTGAACATAACTTACAACTTACTATGTGTTGTTGTGTAATTCTGGTGTTTGAGCGTTGTGGATGGTAGATATACTGACAATATCTCTACGGCTTATGCCATGGGTAGACACCAAGGGTCACCTCCGTTCGTTCTTTATGCTACGTCATTTTTGTTATGTTCAGCTTGCTAGTAAGATATTTGTCAGGTCAGAATGGCTGGTGAGTTACCCCTCCCACCACCACCACCACCACCAAAAAAATGGACAACTTCCAAACAGGTTATACCGTGTTGTTTGAAGTCAAAGATGCGTTTAATAAGATTGAATAGGGTTTTGGAGTAGGACATATACTAGAACTTTAGTATGGAGTACAAACAATGTGTTAATAACAATGCTGCAAGAGTTGTAAAGGTCTTACAGGGAAAACAAGACGTTCTATCGGCTAGATGTTTATCAAGCATGTAATGTTGAAAAGTACCTGGGCAAAAGAAAACCCCCAAATTACATCGGTAGGACACTCAACGAAATTACTTCCACTGAAATGGTATAGGCTAAAGGAATGCTAATTACTATGTTTTGTTAAACGAAAAGGTAATTTATGATTGTAGGGGGCGTAACTATGGCAGGTCAATTCTTCTTATACAATTATATGTATTCTCTCTGTTATCTACGCTCTTCAACTTCCCCGAAGCAAATTTCTTTTGAACTGACTTATTAAGTTTGAGTTTTTTAATTGATATTAGTTTTGACATTAAAATAGTTTGACCTGAATACAGGTGAGGTTAAAAGATTTAATTGACTTAATTGGGGTGTCATTTGTTGTCTTATTAGGCCAGGCAAAATTATATATTTGTTTAGGGCTAACTTAGGTAAATGTTTGTTCTATTTTATTAAAAGTTAACATGTACAGAATAAGCACGAATCCTAACCTTACTACTAAGTTGTAAGGTATTTCCAACCCTACACAGACCTGTTCGATTACTGACCTTCTATATATAGTTGATGTCTTTAATACAAATTTTAGTTCATAGGTCATAAAAAGTTGGTGTTTTTTCTTTAACGACTAAGAATATTCTTACCCCCAATCACCTGAATTTGCAATTGTTAAGTAGATTTACCATTTAAGAGGATAAGTTGGATGTTTTTGTGTCGATTATACTCTGGTGCACTTACTTGACACTCATTTTAGGGTTAGGTAATCGTAAAATCAATGTAGGGAAACTACGATGTTCCAGACGGAATGTAATCATAAAAAATCTCAACGGCTTGAAAATCAAAATAGACCAAATACTTGGGCATGATCTTAAATCTAAGTGCATCAAAAACTTACACAGTTCTCTAGTTCTAAATTTTGCTTTCCCTTTTTTAAAGTGAAGTGCCAATTCCTAATTGTTGCACCAATTTGAAATCAACACTTGGGATGTCACTGAATGACAAAGACATATTTTAGCTTCGGTTGGGTTTAAACTTCGGTTCTACTTAGGTTTTTGATCACTGAATGTCAATCTATCGTCCAACTCAGATGGAAGATGGTTTGTTTTTATATGAAATCATTTCTCTAGGTTTTCAACAAAGGAAACATCTGTTAGCTGTCTCTATTGACAAATAATTTTGTGACTGCAGAACAGATAATGACCCTGGTAGAGGTCCATACGGTGAAATAATGATCAGATAACCATAAAGCTACAGGTACTGAGATGGCCTGTCCCAGGGCAGTATTGACCCATACAGAAGTATTTTAACTGATTATATCAATGTAAACAGATGATGGTTTGATGCTTTGTCTATGATGTCAATAAGCATTGATTTGTATTTTGAAGTTAATCTTCAGCTTTTAAAGTTAATGATTTTCTCACATTGTGAGTGGGACATCAGAATACAAGTCATGTGACTGACGAATTCAACCATTTAGATACGTAAGAATTTCATTTCACGTATAACGACTGATGCTATTTATATCTTTAGCTGACACCTGTCTAGAGTGATCAATCTCTTGTGATCAAGTCCACTGTGTCTATTGCAGCTCAGTTAAAATGTTCCACCAAATAGTAATTTCGTTGTCCTACTATAAGCCCACCCTCTTTTTATCGATGTTTCGGTCCCTGAGATTATGACCAGATAAATACAGTACCTGTTTATTGTTTCTATTTTTAACACGTATATGGTTTTATGGAATCATTACATACATATATAACATTTTAATTAATCTCATTCCAAATATTTCATGAAGCAATTTTATTTGAATGAATTGATTTCAGAATTTTTTTTGAATCCATCTGAATTTGCATAACCTGAAATTTATTTGAATTCTTTGTTTTTTTTCAGAGCGAATAGCAAATTTAGTGCAGATGTCGGAAAACAGTACAGTGCGTATTTTGACAGACATCTACAATATTCCACGCGTGGAGCATCAAGGAATTGTACGGGAGTTCTACGATGAAATCCGACAGTACTTGAAGCACAAAAAACACATGACCTTGTACAGTGGAGTTGCCACATTTTTCGACAAAATATTCCCAGCAGTTTACAAAAACACACTGAATGATGGAACAGTGACGGTACTATCACAGGAACACCACAATTGCCTTAGACACAAACGTCAGGAAATTTCTCCATCACCCTTCGGCATTCTGCCGTCCACGATTTCTTACAAGTTAAGCAAGGCTCTCAATGTTGCTAAATCTTATGTGGAAGTTCTTTCGCTTATCGTCGAGGCAATCAATACAACTGATCATTTGACCATCAATGGAAAATGCAAAGATCAGATGACCCAACTTCAGTACTGTTCTCACTGTGAAAGATACGTGGAGGCAAAACCGTGTCGCGGGTTTTGTCTCAATGTCATGCGAGGTTGTTTAGCACAGTTGTCTACCCTTACCCCAGAGTGGGAGGGGCTTATCAGACGAGGCGTTCGATTGGAGGGTGGCATGAGTCAGACAAATGACATCGAAAAAATTTTGAATAGCGTCGATCGCAACATAGATGCTGCCGTCATGCATGCGTTGGAAAGTGAGGACCTTTACGACAGAAATGTGAGTACTTTCTTCTTTACTATTATATTCTTTTACAAAGGTTTGTTATTTAATGAGATTTCTATCTGACAGAATTAAATTTCTTGTGATTTGCACGTATTACGTCCATGCAAAAGGTCTTATGATGACAGATTTGTTTTTCAATTGTCTTGTTCTAATTATAACAAGTAATGTGATTGGCTATCGTTTAACTGAACCAGAGTGATCATTATGGGATGGATCTGACTTGTAACTGATACTATGTAAAGATCTCCCTTAAGTGTCGGGGGAGATCAGGATGATCCCATTAGCTGGAGTATTATGTGGTGCCGTCTCTACATCTCAGACATTTAAAGGTATACAATTATAACCCTACACTCCTACCTGTATAATGGTATGAGGGTGATTTGACATAAGTATAGGGACTAATGTATTATGTATATAGACTTGGGTAGGGCTGTCCTAATTTGGGTACACCTGCTGGCTACCCAGACGGTTTATTTCCCGACCCTCCCATAAGTAAGGGATAACCGGTATTTAATTAAAAGACCTACGGGAGAGATAGGCAGTATTGTTGATTGGATAATCTATACGGTTGCACCAGATATCTTATGTATTGTTCAAACAATACTGCAGCTCTGCAGCAACACGCTATAAATTGGACAGACTTACTGTATACTCGTGACATTTTCAAACTTAGACAGACTCACCTTGACACCTTACATTGAGACAGATGTTTTGACACGGATTGTGAGAATGGAGTTCCACTCACTAAAATCTAAAAAAAAGACTTTCTAGGTCCTTAAGAGTATGTTTTTGACCCTCGAGTTTGAGGGAGCATGTCGATTTAACCCTAATTATGACCCTTCAGATTTCTGAGAAATGGTGATTTGACTTCTCAATTCGCTAAAAATCAGGAGTACACAGGATATACCAGTTATGTGTTAGCCTGAAGTAGATTTATGTTGGATTTGTTTAGATTTTTCTAGTGTTTTCAAGTCTCTTACAACTAATATCATGAAATGTAATTGACCTTGATGACCTATGGACCTTGATGACCTGTGGATGACCTCTGACTTATTAGTCTTACGCTCTTCTGATTTAGCTAAAGAGACCTCTCTAGACGAGTGGTATACTGTGGCTCCTGAATTATTAGTCTTACCCTCATCCGATCGAGCTAAAGAGAAGTTGTCTCTTGATGAGCGGTATTTATATTGTGGATCCTGACTTACTAGTCTTATGCTCATCTGACTGAGCTAAAGAGAAGTTCTCTCTAGTAGACAACCAGGGTTAGAATATCAATCAGCATAACTTTATTGGTAACCTTTAGGTGTTCAACTTTGACCTCTGAGAGGTGTATCATGATAAACAGATATGTGGGTGCTCTGAAATTAAAATGTTAAGAAATTTAATGTTCACCTGGGAAGATTTGACCTTGACCCCTAAGTATACCTGTGTAGACACAGACCTTGAGGATGTAGGTATGTAAGTCTCCAATACCTGGCTACCTGAACAGGTAAATCAATAAGGCCGAAGTCTCAAGTATTACCTACTTAGATATACTGCTTGAAAGTATGGAAGCTCCAGCAGGTCACATACCACTCTACGAAAGTCGGGTTATTGTTATGAAATGTTTTAACCTACCATAGCTAGTAACTTATTTGGTATTCATTACATTGTATTCTCTCCGAAGTATACTACTGAACTTATTGGGGGGGGGGGGGGGGGGGGGGGGGGGGCGCTACAACTTTGACAAGGGATTTATGGATCGGTACAAAACTCAGATTCCATGAGGATTTTTGTGAACACAATTCAGTTTATAGCTGTTATTCTGAGTAACTAGGTACATATTTCTGTGTATGACTCAAAATTTAACAGAATAATTCTTTTGATCTAAACAGAAGACAGAAGATGACAGGGCAAATATGTTAGAAAAGATTCTATGTTAAAAAGCAATTGTATTTTGATAAATTAACTGTTAACTGTTCTCTCATACCATCCACATTGGACAGAGAAACTGAAATTAAATAGTTATATATTGAATACAATTATTTGAATACCTTAGACTAGCCTGTAATAAGTTAAAGAAGTATTTGGCTGAGGTATATACATTTATAAATATGTACATAGTCCCCAAGGCCAGAGGGGAGGTGGGGTAACTCTGATTATTCATAAGCAGACATACAGGTCATTGAAAATGGATTCTTTGTGGTAAATGTCCGTAAATGTTGATAGTCTTTTCTAACTATTTCATTGCAGATCTTTTTAGCTGGAATTGGAATAATGTTCATGAATTTTGCTAAACGTGTAATTCAGAAAAAAGAATTGATTGATCTGTTTTTAAAAGAAACCATACTACATATGTAATTTCCAATACAATGGGTATAATTTTGTTGTGGCTTCACTTCTAAAGGATGATGGGAAATAGCTAGAATGAGAAGTTCTTACTTGATAGAAAAAAATTTGATATTAAGTGGATTGTGATATTAAATGGATTGTGACATTAAGAGGAGATAAAGTTAGGAAGTGAATTTATTGAAATTCCAAAGTGATCCTATTCTTACAGAAATTAAATGAAGATGTCTCGTAACTGGCGTTTAAGTTTAGATTTTAACTCCTAAATTTTGTTGCATTTGGCAGTTAGACTTTATTAGTTTGCATTTTGAAGTTAGACCTTCATTTTGTTGCATTTTGAGGTAGACACAATATATAAATTGGCACAACATCAAAAATCGTGGACGTCTACACTACCTACGGAATGCTATAGAGTTAATCACATGCTGGACAAGGCTGTTCACTATTGTCCAATGTTTGCATAAGTACTAAGGTAATATTAGATTTCTTTTCCTTTAAATGATTTTCTTACAAGACAATTTTTATAAAAAGTTTAAATCCTGACCTAAGTCTGATGCGATATTGATTACTATTGAATAGAAAAGCCTCACCCAGACGTTTAGAGTTTAAAAGGATGTTAAAACTGGGTATGATGGTAAATATTTGCTCAAGATTTTTCAGTGCCATTGTGCAAATAGCCATGTTTATTTTGAAATACCGAACATACTTTTCCATCCAGTTCAATATATGTTGGATCCTAGTCACCCAAGCGTTTTAAAGATATAGAAGATAGGTTGGTTGTCAAGGATTAGACTGTTACATTGTCCGATAATATTATCTGGCCGATTTAGCCATAATGACATCAACCATAAATTGAAAGTGTGGATTGGAAAACATTTCTTTGTGATGTGGAGTGTGGCACAATTTTCAAATCTTTTGAATGAACTATATAAAAAGAGTTTGTAATAAATATGCATAATTTAAAGAGAAGCTTTGTTAAACCCGGCAATTTTTATCGTCCATAAATTTAATTTTAACTTTGATCATTAACTCATTTACTTTACCAGTCATATTTTAGACAGAAAAAAAAAGAAAAAAAAGGAGTTTTGAAGAAACAAAGAGATAGCTTATGGAGGCCTCCAAATGTGGAGCTCTCTTTGAAAGAAAGATTAGAATTTAATGCCTTTGTTTCACTATCACTTTGACCATTAAGCATTTTTCAATTTTGACTTAAAAGCTACCAAGAGAGTCCTTTAATACCCATCATCTACTGATCACAGCCCGGTATTTCAACAAATTTTGACAAAAAATGGATGACTTGTTCCCAAAATGATGTCATAGCACTGCTGTGATTGTGTTGGTCGCTTGGTTTATGGCAAGGCTGTACACACACAATGAAAGTTTGTTTTTGATCACCAAACTTTGGTATCAGCTTCCCTTATATGGCACCTCCTCATCCTTTTGGAGTATGAGGTATAAAACAAAGGGTCGTTTGTATGCGGGGCAAAATGACAATAATTAAAAATGAAATAAAAAAAATGAATGGACTCAATCAGAAGTCATATAACAAATATTTTGTCTGTGTTATTACTCTAAAAAAGTAAGAAAAAAAATCAAATATTCTTTTTGGAAATGTTATTGGGTTAAAGTGTTATTGATAAAATCAATATCTTAAGTAAATTTTACAGCATTGTGTTTGTTTTATGATGGAACCCTGTATTAAACGATGGTTTTCCTGTTGGAAGTGTTCGTTGGTTTGTAAGCCGTCGATGCAAACCTGAAAAATATGTAAAGACAGGCTAGATATAGGCTGTATCACCAGGTTTTGAGTGCATTTTGAATATGTTTTGTTTAGTTTTTACCCCCCCCCCCCCCCCCCCCCCCCCCCAAATTATAAAATACAAAACCCTTAAAATGGACCTCAATATAATTATGAAGTTTACCTCTAGATCAGACAAGCTGTTTTTAGTTTTGTCTAATCAAGAGTTGTTCACTATATCGTTCAATAACCAAGGAAGTGAAGAAAAGAAACTGTTATGGTCATCTACAGGATCGGAGCTTGTGTGTTTGGTGTCCAGATGGATGGTCAGCAGTCTGTTCTGGACAGTTCCACCAATGAAGAATTTGTTTTAAGGCCAAAGAAAAAGATAAACACGTTTTTCCTGTTCTTGTATATATAGGCCAAAGAAAAGAAATACATGTTTCTTCTGTTTTTCTTGTACCTGTAAGGCCAAAGAAAAAAATAGGCATTTCTTCTGTTTTTCTTGTACCTGTAAGGCCAAAGAAAAAAAAGTATGCATTTCTTCTGTTTTTCTTGTACCTGTAAGGCCAAAGAAAAAAAATATGCATTTCTTCTGTTTTTCTTGTACCTGTAAGGCCAAAGAAAAAAAAATGCATTTCTTCTGTTTTTCTTGTGTTTCTTAGCTTTAGAAGTTATATTTGGCATTAGACCGTGTAAAATTCTGTGACATCAATGTTGAAGAAACAGGATACACTTTAAATTGTAGGATTGTTTCTGTATGTTTACAAATTCAATAATCATACACATTACTCACCAATTAATAAAACGTTAATAGATTGATTTTAGAGAAAGAACTTGTGATTTTGGAGAAAACAACTTTGGTAATGTATTCAGGTATGGAGGGTCCATTGGTACATTGTTATTAATAGTTTAGTCGTTAGTAATTAAGTGTCTGGCAGAATTAACAGAATATACATACCATAATTAAGGCATATATATATATACAGTCAAACTTGTAATAGCGGACACCCTTATATAGCGGACACCTGTCCATAACGGACACTTCCAGGAATCCCCAATGAAAATCACTATATAAATATCATGTATATAGCGGACACCTTCCTAATGCGGACAGCGGACACTTATTTTTGTCCGTAAAGTTGTTTAAAATTCCGTATAACGGACACGTGAAACCATAGCTGTGTTGATATTTGTGTGTAAAACGTTTCTAAATAACAAGCAGAGCCTTAATTACTCAATTCCCCTGGCAGCAATGCTAACTTAGGAAGCCACTTCATCAGTCACTAATTGTCCTGTTACCTGTAAGTTGCTGTAACAATGGGCAGTAATTACAAGAGAGTGACCGATCGCCATCGGCAGAGGTGTTTGTTTACTCAACCTCACCGGTGACAGCTAAGCTTAGCCATTCAACCATAGCCTAGACAACAAGAATGGTCAGGTGGTAATTAAATCATTATCAAGACCAACAAAAGAGGGACAAAGCAATAGTTATGTTTCTCATAATTGTTTTACTTACAAAATCAACCGTACGCAAATCTGACAGCACATGGTTGTCCTTGGTCTGGTCTATACTATGTCTGGCCTTGGTCTGGTCTATAACATGTCTGACCTTGGTCTGGTCTATAACATGTCTGACCTTGGTCTGGTCTATACTTTGACAGGCTTTGGTCTGGTCTATATTATATCTGCCCTTGATCTGGTCTATACTATGTCTGACCTTGGTCTGGTCTATACTATGTCTGACCTTGGTCTGGTCTATACTATGTCTGACCTTGGTCTGGTCTATAACATGTCTGACCTTGGTCTGGTCTATACTATGTCTGACCTTGGTCTGGTCTATAACATGTCTTACCTTGGTCTGGTCTATACTATGTCTGACCTTGGTCTGGTCTATACTATGTCTGGCCTTGGTCTGGTCTATAACATGTCTGACCTTAGTCTGGTCTATAACATGTCTGACCTTGGTCTGGTCTATACTTTGACAGGCTTTGGTCTGGTCTATATTATATCTGCCCTTGATCTGGTCTATACTATGTCTGACCTTGGTCTGGTCTATACTATGTCTGACCTTGGTCTGGTCTATACTATGTCTTGAAAGGATAGATGTTTTATAGATAAATTTACCAGACATCTTATTTTGTTTTTTGAAATTTATAAGAAAATTTTGTCAAAATTGGATATACAATGTATATATAGTTATAGATAGTATATAGTATAGACCAGACCAAATAAGTTATAGATGCTATTCTAAAACAAGCAAAAAATAATATTAGAAATATTTGTATTCAAACTAACTTTGAACCATTGTTAAACGTGGATGCCATAAACATTTAATCATATCGACGTATTTGAAAAAAAATATTATAGAAATAAAACTAAGCTTAGCCATTCAACCATAGCCTAGACAACAAGAATGGTCAGGTGGTAATTAAATCATTATCAAGACCAACAAAAGAGGGACAAAGCAATAGTTATGTTTCTCATAATTGTTTTACTTACAAAATCAACCGTACGCAAATCTGACAGCACATGGTTGTCAGCCGCCATTTTCTCACACTCGGAACTCCTCGGAATATGACTACGTAACATATGAAGAACAACTGAAGAGTTCCGAGTGTCTTTGTATACACTATACTAATTGACTGAACCAGAAAACGGTATTTATTAAATTAAATCCCTACATGGATTTCAGAAAATAGGTCTCAAATAAATGCTGAGGGATTATAATTATCAGAGGAAAATGCCCTTTCATTTATAAAGAGTTCATTTTGTAATAGAAAAGATATTTCAAGCATATTTATTTTCCAAAATATTGAGGATTAATGAAAATTGTTTAACTATGATAAGAATTATCTTTACTTTTTTTACAATGTTGAGTATTTGTCTGAATAGATATTCAGTATAGTATGATATTGGGAAGATTTTTTTTAGAAACTATAGGCTTAATATAAATTATTAAAAATATCAGCTCTAATTTTTGTGTCAGATGAATGATTGAAAATTAATTAATTAAGCATTTATCTTTAATTATTTGTCTTTTATTCATTTGTTTAAGTGTTTAAATATAATAAATCAGGAGACATATAGTGTACTATGAACAGACTTTGGTTTGTTTCTTCCTTTATAAGGGACATAACTCGTTGAACCTCTATATAAAGGACACCTCTCTATAAAGGACACTTTTGCCTTGTCCCTTAGGTGTCCTTTATAGACAGGTTCGACTGTATGTGTGTGTGCATTTGACAATAAACTGTTGCATTTGCATAATTAATAAATGCTTCTTTGTAATTCAACATACATTATATTAGTCCACACTACTGTGGAATGTACAATCAATATGTCTGGGTGGTGCTGTAAATGTCCAACAGATTTGATTCAGATCATTTTCTGAAAAGTTGAGAAAAAAGTTTCATGCAGTTATATTGGAAGGGCAACAAATAATTTTTTTCTCATAAAAAATGTAAAGAACAGCTCAAACTATGATCAGTTTGAAATATATAAAGAAGAATTTTTGGTGTTCAAAACTTATGGACATTTACTGTAAAGTGTTGTACACACAAATATCTGTAATTGTTTATAAATGGTGCTTGTAATTAAATAAATCCACTGTAATCGATTCATTAAAGACTCATAGAAAATATTGGAAATATCAAAACAATATAATGTGGAATTATAGAAAAAGGGATGTTTTCGGTAGCTTTAGAAATGAGTAACAGCCCCCTGTTTGATTACCTGTAATGTGTTAAAATAAGCGCACCACGATACAGATTAAAACTTCAATGATGTGTTGTTTTTGATGAGGCAGTTGACTTTGATGATTTATAGCTTTCAATGAAGTTGTTATTCTCGTTGCGTGACATGATTTAGCAGCCGAGAGGAGAAATATTGATGTAACTACAGTCAACATGTGATATCTACCTGTATGAGGGACCAGTTGTCGGGAGACACAGGACAATGTTGTATGTTAAACAGTCACACATGATTGGACAGACTGATTATCAAACATACATAATTAAAAGTATTAGGCAATTTTTGCTTAATTGTTTTTGAGAGGTCATTTTTTCCCCTCTTTGTATCTTTTAAAGTCATCATCTTAATTAATCAGGATTCTCTGAAACAACTTGTGACAGAAACGCTATCTACCACTTTCTTTACAGTATTTATCTAGCAATTGGACCATGCCGGGTGCTAACTCATCCGTATCCTTTACAGATCTGTAAAATCCTGCCATCTACTTAAATCAAAGATTATGTGTAGGCCTGATGACTTATAGGATAAATACAATATATTAACCTCCAGACCAGGGCATCCCTAGCCTTCTCTCACCCCTTCTGATCAAAACCTCTGTATCCATTTTTCTTCCTTTTCAGGTCATCTCTACTTGTTCAAATTACCTTTTTACAGAGCAATTTCCAGAGAGATCTCATTAGCTCTCGGGCTTGCATTTCCCACTATCCCCTGAAGATCTCATCCCCCACACTGGGGCTTTCATTTCCCCCTCTCCCATGAAGATCTCATCCCCCAGACTGGGGCTTTCATTTCCCCCTCTCCCCTGAAGATCTCATCCCCCTGACTAGGGCTTTCATTCCCCCCTCTCCCCTGAAGATCTCATCCCCCAGACTGGGGCTTTCATTTCCCCCTCTCCCCTGAAGATCTCATCCCCCAGACTAGGGCTTTCATTTCCCCCTCTCCCCTGAAGATCTCATCCCCCTGACTAGGGCTTTCATTTCCCCCTCTCCCCTGAAGATCTCATCCCCCAGACTAGGGCTTTCATTCCCCCATCTCCCCTGAAGATCTCATCCCCCAGACTAGGGCTTTCATTTCCCCCTCTCCCCTGAAGATCTCATCCCCCTGACTAGGGCTTTCATTTCCCCCTCTCCCCCGAAGATCTCATCCCCCACACTGGGGCTTTCATTTCCCCCTCTCCCCTGAAGATCTCATCCCCCACACTGGGGCTTTCATTTCCCCCTCTCCCCTGAAGATCTCATCCCCCAGACTAGGGCTTTCATTTCCCCCTCTCCCCTGAAGATCTCATCCCCCAGACTAGGGCTTTCATTTCCCCCTCTCCCCTGAAGATCTCATCCCCCTGACTAGGGCTTTCATTTCCCCCTCTCCCCTGAAGATCTCATCCCCCAGACTAGGGCTTTCATTCCCCCATCTCCCCTGAAGATCTCATCCCCCAGACTAGGGCTTTCATTTCCCCCTCTCCCCTGAAAATCTCATCCCCCTGACTAGGGCTTTCATTTCCCCCTCTCCCCCGAAGATCTCATCCCCCAGACTAGGGCTTTCATTTCCCCCTCTCCCCTGAAGATCTCATCCCCCAGACTAGGGCTTTCATTTCCCCCTCTCCCCCGAAGATCTCATCCCCCAGACTAGGGCTTTCATTTCCCCCTCTCCCCTGAAGATCTCATCCCCCAGACTGGGGCTTTCATTTCCCCCTCTCCCCTGAAGATCTCATCCCCCAGACTAGGGCTTTCATTTCCCCCTCTCCCCTGAAGATCTCATCCCTCTGACTAGGGCTTTCATTTCCCCCTCTCCCCTGAAGATCTCATCCCCCTGACTAGGGCTTTCATTTCCCCCTCTCCCCTGAAGATCTCATCCCCCAGACTGGAGCTTTCATTTCCCCCTCTCCCCTGAAGATCTCATCCCCCAGACTAGGGCTTTCATTTTCCCCTCTCCCCTGAAGATCTCATCCCCCAGACTGGAGCTTTCATT
Organism: Pecten maximus; assembly: GCF_902652985.1. Classification (NCBI taxonomy): domain Eukaryota; kingdom Metazoa; phylum Mollusca; class Bivalvia; order Pectinida; family Pectinidae; genus Pecten; species Pecten maximus. The sequence goes on from NC_047028.1 coordinate 17,766,941, forward strand.
TCCCCCTCTCCCCTGAAGATCTCATCCCCCTGACTAGGGCTTTCATTTCCCCCTCTCCCCTGAAGATCTCATTCCCCAGACTGGAGCTTTCATTTCCCCCTCTCCCCTGAAGATCTCATCCCCCAGACTAGGGCTTTCATTTTCCCCTCTCCCCTGAAGATCTCATCCCCCAGACTGGAACTTTCATTTCCCCCTCTCCCCCGAAGATCTCATCCCCCAGACTAGGGCTTTCATTTCCCCCTCTCCCCCGAAGATCTCATCCCCCACACTGGGGCTTTCATTTCCCCCTCTCCCCTGAAGATCTCATCCCCCAGACTAGGGCTTTCATTTCCCCCTCTCCCCTGAAGATCTCATCCCCCAGACTAGGGCTTTCATTTCCCCCTCTCCCCCGAAGATCTCATCCCCCAGACTAGGGCTTTCATTCCCCCCCCCCCCCCCCCCCCTCCCCAGGAGATCTCATCCCTAAGACTGGAAGATCTCATCCCTAAGACTGGGGCTTTCATTTCCCCCTCTCCCCTGAAGATCTGAACCCCCAGACTAGGGCTTTCATTTCCCCCTCTCCCCTGAAGATCTCATCCCCCAGACTGGGGCTTTCATTTCCCCCTCTCCCCTGAAGATCTCATCCCCCAGACTGGGGCTTTCATTTCCCCCTCTCCCCTGAAGATCTCATCCCCCAGACTAGGGCTTTCATTTCCCCCCTCTCCCCTGAAGATCTCATCCCCCAGACTGGGGCTTTCATTCCCCCATCTCCCCTGAAGATCTCATCCCCCAGACTAGGGCTTTCATTTCCCCCTCTCCCCCGAAGATCTCATCCCCCAGACTAGGGCTTTCATTTCCCCCTCTCCCCAGGAGATCTCATTCCCCAGACTAGGGCTTTCATTTTCCCCTCTCCCCTGAAGATCTCATCCCCCAGACTGGAGCTTTCATTTCCCCCTCTCCCCCGAAGATCTCATCCCCCAGACTAGGGCTTTCATTTCCCCCTCTCCCCCGAAGATCTCATCCCCCACACTGGGGCTTTCATTTCCCCCTCTCCCCTGAAGATCTCATCCCCCAGACTAGGGCTTTCATTTCCCCCTCTCCCCTGAAGATCTCATCCCCCAGACTAGGGCTTTCATTTCCCCCTCTCCCCCGAAGATCTCATCCCCCAGACTAGGGCTTTCATTCCCCCCCCCCCCCCCCCCTCCCCAGGAGATCTCATCCCTAAGACTGGAAGATCTGAACCCCCAGACTAGGGCTTTCATTTCCCCCTCTCCCCTGAAGATCTCATCCCCCAGACTGGGGCTTTCATTTCCCCCTCTCCCCTGAAGATCTCATCCCCCAGACTAGGGCTTTCATTTCCCCCTCTCCCCTGAAGATCTCATCCCCCAGACTGGGGCTTTCATTCCCCCTCTCCCCCTGAAGATCTCATCCCCCAGACTAGGGCTTTCATTCCCCCATCTCCCCTGAAGATCTCATCCCCCAGACTGGGGCTTTCATTTCCCCCTCTCCCCAGGAGATCTCATTCCCCAGAGATCTCTTTAGCTCTGTGACTTTCTCTCGACTTTGGTTTCCCAGGTCTATCTCATCTTGATTGACTTTGGCTGTTCATCACCAGACCTATCCCCCATTGCCCTGACAATTTCTTTCAGACCCACTTCCCCATTTAATACCTTGAACTGTCCCAAGCTAAATCCAATCCCCTTCCCCAGGAGCTTTCATTACCTGCCCTAGGGGATACAGGGATAGTAATTAATATTGGATTGAGTCATACAGATACAGTCTAAATTACAGCATGATAGTATATGTTGTAATGCACCACACACTGTAGTGTAACATCAATATAACGCCATATGCCTTCTGCCAATGTATCTGTCTTAATCTTGTCCTAACTCGGATAATTTATGTCAACAACAGTTCGGGGCAGTGATCACTGAGCAATGTAACCAAAAATCTGACCAGGTCAGGTTGTAGTGGAGGCAGGTAGATTTATCATAACAAAATAAGCATGCTGGGAGGCAGTAACATAGTAACTGGAATAGAATGGAGCTGGTGTGTGGGAAGGGGGGGGGGGGGGGGGGGGCAATGCTGAATGATTCTGATCATTGTATTATTTGTCCTCTACAGAGGAAACTGGTGAGACTCTAGATTTCCTCTCTGTCCATCTTGCATATAATTGCAAATGTTTGCCAGCACTCTGCTAGAAGCTTAATTCCTTGAGGAATTTTGATCAAATCTTCACACAATGATAATGGGCCACAATATTCTCTGACAAGTTTGATTTTCAGGGATTTTGGGTCAAGGTCAATACCACTGTTACTATTTTTAGCAGGGGCCGGTAGGGGATGTGTATTGCTTTAGCAATATGCATTATATTTGTTGAAACATATTTTTTTTTCATCATTGCAAATAAATCCTCATGCATAGAAGAAATGGAAAATTGGCTTATTTGCAGAATTGATAGAAAATGCAGCTCTTTGTTGAGGAAAAAGAACATTTGGAGCACACTTAGACCACAACAGTGATTTTAATAGAGTGAAAATCCTGCAGCAGTAATCTGAATAAAGAGACAGAAAAAAAATTGGACAAAGTCAGCAAAATTGGTTTTATTGCATAACAATGAATCTGTGTTAGCCATTCACGAAGACATTTCTATTGCTCTGATGCCTTTTCCAGAAAGTCTGCAGGATCTCTTAAGTGAATGAATTTTTATCGGTTTATTGGCAATGAAATCAACATAATATTTGTACATTAAATACTGGTGATATCAAGCTATCTCTTAAAGATGCCATTTCTGTTAAATTAGGCGGTTGATGGAATTTTATCCAAGGTGTAACAGGCAATCAGATCTTGACTTGATGGAATTGTATCGATGGTGTAACCGGTGATCAAACTTGATGGAATTTTATCAAAGGTGTGTAACAGGGCTCAGACATTTAATTGAATTTAATCAGCTACGTAACAGATTATCAGACTGTTAAGAGATTTTACTGATGATGAAATATAGGATTTGCAGTTGGTGTGAGGGGCAACAGTCTTTTTTTATGGAAAGTTTACTGATAGTTATCTAAATACTATTAGATGATCAGGGTTGATCAAACTTAGTGAGGTATAACAGACTGATGGGAGATCAGGGTTGATCAAACTTAGTGAGGTATAACAGACTGATGGGAGATCAGGGTTGATCAAACTTAGTGAGGTGTAACAGACTGATGGGAGATCAGGGTTGATCAAACTTAGTGAGGTATAACAGACTGATGGGAGATCAGGGTTGATCAAACTTAGTGAGGTATAACAGACTGATGGGAGATCAGGGTTGATCAAACTTAGTGAGGTATAACAGACTGATGGGAGATCAGGGTTGATCAAACTTAGTGAGGTGTAACAGACTGATGGGAGATCAGGGTTGATCAAACTTAGTGAGGTATAACAGACTGATGGGAGATCAGGGTTGATCAAACTTAGTGAGGTATAACAGAACCAGACTGATGGGAGATCAGGGTTGATCAAACTTAGTGAGGTATAACAGACTGATGGGAGATCAGGGTTGATCAAACTTAGTGAGGTATAACAGACTGATGAGAGATCACTGATGGTGTAGTTTTGTGATCAGATTGTTGATGGAATTCCCTGCATAGCATGTCGGATCATACAAAAACTCGTAAGCACAACCTGGCTTATTAAACATTCAAAATATATATGGCTGTTAGGTTTTTCTGTGTGACGTGACATCCACAATCTGATATGCATATAATATTAACATTATTGATAAGATATCCATCTTTTGTCACACCCTTCATCCTATCTACCTTCTGCCCAGAGTTTTACCCTGTACTGACTGGAGGTAGTACAAACCAAACAGGTAGAAAACTGTATTGTATTTATGGGTTTCCATACAGACAATATGAAATATTGTTACGGTTGTAAATTACCTTATTTGCGTAAAATATATCGTCATGGTTATAAAATGTCTATGATGCGTAACATTCGTGTGTCATTTCAGTGCTTCACATTCATACCCTGTGAAAAAATATTGTAGCTACAAGGGGGAGAATAACATTAAAACTGCTGAGGTTTTATTTAAAAAGACAGACTGGTTTATTATGACAATAACATTCATATGGAAGAGGTATTTATATATTTAAATAGTAATAAAATATAAATTGATTTAATAGTAAAATGCAAATTAAACACATCTTCCCTAAAGTACATAAATTATCTCTTTTTTTCTATTAAAATGAAACTATATTTAAATTTTATTAAATTTGTCTATTAAAACTAATTATGGAAAATTTCCAAAGCATACCTTTCTTGGAAGTTAAAAAATTGGTATTTATTTGTAATGGAACGATCATGTTCAGCTGTATGCTGACCAGAACTTCTGAAAGCTCGTGCTGGGAATCAAACCCAGGTCAACAATGAAAAATGGCAGTAAACCCCAGTCATGACCGTTCAATACTAATCCTTCCAGACCTTGTAGGTAGTCATCTTGAACTTTGTGTTTGAAAGTGAAATATAATTGCGGCCTTTATTAGGTCACCTGAGACAAAGTCTCAAGTGACCTATTCTAATCCCCTTTTGTCCGTCGTCGTGCGTCGTCCGTCGTGCGTCGTGCGTCGTCCGTCGTCCGTCGTGCGTCCGTAAACAATTTACATTTTCGACTTCTTCTCCAAAACCCCTAAACCAAATTCAATGAAATTTTGCAGGAAGCTTCTATGGCTAAAGGTCAACCAAAATTGTAAATTATATGGTCCCCACCCTCCAGGGGCCTGAGGGGCGGGGCTAAAAAGGGTCAAATTGACTAAAACTTCAAAAATCTTCTTCTCTACTCTCAGATATGGTGGAATCAAACACTCTTCATAGATGGAAGGGTCTTAAGGTGCTTTACTAAAATTGTAAATTTCATGACCCAGGGGTCTCACGTTTGCCCCTTGGGAGGGGGTAAACTTTACTATAGTTTATATAGGGAAATCACATAATTGACTTTTATTTGTTTTATTTCTATTGGAATTCATTCTAATTTGGTTAACATTATCAGCATGGGATGACAGTTTGATGGCATGCACATGTTGGCCCTGACTGACCCCCAAGGGCTGATGGGCGGGGCTAAAAAGGGCCAAATTGACTGAAATTTCAAAAATCTTCTTCTCTACTCTCGGATAATATAGAATCAAATACATTCCATACATGGCAGGGTCTGAAGGTGCTTTACCAAAATTGTGAATTTCATGACCCCGGGGTCTCAAGTTTGCCCCTGGGGAGGGGGTAAACTTTACTATAGTTTATATAGGGAAATAACATTTTTGACTTTTATTTATTTTATTTCTATTGGAATTCATTCTAATTTGGTAAACATTGTCAGCATGGGATGTCAGTTTGATGACATGCACATGTTGGCCCTGACTGACCCCAAAGGGGCTTATGGGCGGGGCTAGAAAGGGCCAAATTGACTGAAATTTCAAAAATCTTCTTCTCAAGACCGAAATAAGTTGGAATCAAATACTCTTTAAAGTTGGAAGGGTCTTAAGATGCTTTACTAAAATTGTGAATTTCATGACCCCGGGGTCTCAAGTTTGCCCCTGGGGAGGGGGTAAACTTTACTATAGTTTATATAGGGAAATCACATTTTTGACTTTTATTTGTTTTCTTTCTATTGGAATTCATTCTAATTTGGTAAACATTGTCAGCATGGGATGACAGTTTGATGGCATGCACATGTTTGTCCTGACTGACCCCCAGGGGCTGATGGGCGGGGCTAAAAAGGGCCAAATTGACTGAAATTTCAAAAATCTTCTTCTTAAGACCGAAATAAGTTGGAATCAAATACTCTTTATAGTTGGAAGGGTCTTAAGGTGCTCTACTAAAATTTATTAATTTAATGACCCGGGGGTCATAAGTTTGCCCCTGGGGAGGGGTAAAATTTTACTATAGTTTATATAGGGAAATTACATTTTTGACTGATTTGTTTGATTTCTATTGGAATTCATTCTAACTTGGTTAACATTTTCAGCATGGGATGAAAGTTTGATAATATGCATATGTTGGCCCTGACTGACCCCTGAGGGCTGATGGGCGGGGCCAAAAAGGGTAAATTAAATTTACTGAAATATTTCAAATCTCAGGTGACCGTTTAGGCCCATGGGCCTCTTGTATTGTTTTTGTTCCATCTTTCCAATAACTCACCATGCTTGCGTTAATATAAGCTGATCTTCACAATGAAAACAAATCCCCCCCCCCCCCTCCCCCCACCCAAAAAAAACAACCAAACAACAACAACAAAAATCCTGAGGTAATTTAACTGTGAAATCACTGAATGTATAATATTTCCTAGTTACATTAGATATGCTAAGTAATCTGTGTTCCATCTCTACCAAACATAACTCCGGCCTAATGTACCATCCAGCTAGTGTTAGGAGTAACACCCAAAGTGTTAAGATTTGAAGTGACAGAGATTAGTCTAGGTGTAATGAATGATTGCATTGCATGTATTCGCTATTGTAAACAGATGAAAAGGATCAAGATTAAAATCAAACATGTGTTTAGACCCAGAAGACGAGATAGGAAAAGATACAAAATTCTACATGGTGCCTTTTGCTAATGCTCTTAGTAGAGACATCAATACAGGTTCAGTAGATTTTGAAGTTAATGATGTCATCAATTGAAAATGGAAACCATTTCTACTTAACGATAATATCTCATATATGTGACAAGCTAGTCATGGCTTTCACCTTCCACATGCCTGCAAATTATATCCTTCCCCCAGAATTCCTTGTTCATACCAAGAACACTTACCTATACCCAGTGCAAGAAGAAAACCTTCAGCATAACTAGTCTTTCAGGCAAGTTCATGTTGAAATAAGCTGGGACGAAGTTGAAGCAGAGTGGTCCAATTTAGTTGATTTTGTAGCATCGTAAAATATTCAAAGGAAAGGTTAAGATTTCAGACAAGTTCACAATTGTCTATTGGGCAAATGACACCAATATTTACTTACCAACAGACCAAATCTAAAGGCTTTTGGTCATTGACCTAAGCTTTGTCTTACCCTGCTACCCCAAAGACATAAATACAATCATGATAATATTCTATAAAATATTCCCTTCTCATCTCCTCAGTTGTTAACTGGCAGTCATGTTACTTTGACATACATCTTTTTAGACAAATAAGATACATGTTTTACTGTCAACCTGAATTCCAAACCCCAGTTATAAAAGCCATGGAAAAGCTGATCAGACAAGGCAATAAATAGTACCTTCAATTTATACTGAAATTGCTGACTCCTCAAAGAACATAAGTCAGTGTCTAAATACCTTATTAGATTTAGGGTGAATTGTAGCCTGTTAAGCCACCATATATCTATGTATATCTATCGAAGTATATAGGTCAAGTTGTGTCTGCTTACACAAACATTAATAACAGGTTGTCTTGGGATGACAGAACCCTGGGTCCTGATTGGTTAAAAAAGACACTGATAAGAATTCTGATTGGTTACATTTATGAGTAGGCCCAGAAAAATGTAACAAGTGTTTTATTTATTAGAGATTGGCAGAGGCAATGCTTCTTGTTTAGTTAAAAAAGAGAGAGAGAATCATGGTAGTAGTATCTGATTGGCTAAGAAATGACTATCTCATTTGTTAAAAAGGAGAATGGACGTATCTCATTTGTTAAAAAGGAGAATGGACATATCTGATTGGCTGGCTGATAAATGAATATTTTATTGAAAAGTAATAAATTGCTTGTTTAGGATCCAAATCATTATGGGATACTAAAAGATATTCTGATAAAAATTTCTGTAAATGTCTATTTTGTCTGTAGCTTAATTTAATCCATTATGAACACATAGTGGGTACACCTGTGGCCTGTGATGTTTATAGATGCCTTAAATCATTGACTCAATATTTACCTGTGTTGTATGTCTGTTAAAAATTATATCTCCCCTATAAAAGTCACACATAGTTTGTAGATCATTGACTTTAATATCAAGGGTGGAGTTGTACATATCACTGGAGTCAAGTGGGGAATTGTACAGGGCAACGTTACATGATCATGATTTTTATTGTTACAGGAAAACCTACCAATTACACTTCATTTCCACATGATATAATGATATGTTCCTGTAGTTAATGTTACATATGAGGTTTTTCCGCAAAATTTCCCTAAATAATTTCATATTTAAGATTTCTGATCACATTTCTTATCTGGATCCGATGCCTGGATATAAAAAAAAAAATGTATTCGGACTGCCTGTCTAATCCAATAACAGCGGTCATCTTAGAAATTACAATGTGAAAGGAATAATACTAAGGGAATTAAGGGTGATAACTATATTTAAATATATATATTAAAAAAAAAAAAGCAAGGGCAGATAACTCTACCAAAAAAAGGGAGCTAATTTTCACAGAAAAAAAATAATAAGGGAGCTAATTCTCACAGAAATCGTGTGTATAATTTGTAAGACATCTACAGCCTCAACATTTTTGGTTTTTATAATCTCGTCATTGGTTTGATGGCGACTTGCCATACTGAAATGAAATATAGAGGTCTAATTTAAGTACCCAAAAAATACAATTTTCTCAAGTTTAAAAGTCAATAACTTAAATAGTATATCATACTCTTGTATATTGACAGATAGTTGAGTATGCCACTTGTCAAAACTCTCACGGGAAATGTACATCATTTCAACATTTCCCTTTGGTTTTTTTTACCTGGTGTAAATGTCATTGGAATAAAACAATTGACATAATCTTATGGTATATATATAATGTAATGATTTTGTAGTTACACAAGTTAAAATTGTCGTGATGATCATATAAATGACAAATTGTAACAGTTAAACAATTTTCAGAAATATAGGTAGCATAATTAAAAAGTAATTAAATTTAATGTTCATATGTAAGGATCTAGACTTTTCTTACAAGTAAACTGAACCCAACTATTTCTGAAAGTTACACCTGTAAATGAACCTAATGTTTTTCCACCAATTTACATTATATAAGAATTGTTTGATATATACTTTGTACCTATAAAAAACTAGGATACCTGTTTTATGTTACCTCCTACGTCTAAATATTTACAGGTAAAGCTTACAGCATGAAGCACAAGTTTTATACCAATACATAAATCTATGATCATATTTATCTATATACACATCAGGATGATGACGATGCTAGTATGATGTTCATTCTATTAGAAAACTTTTGGCTCTGGTAGTAAACTTTCTAGATTTGTATATGATAACCATATCAGAATTCAATGGGTAGAAGATTGTGTTTATATGTTGATTTTGAAAATTGAATTTTTATGACCGTATCTTTATGTGGTACTACCTGTGGAGTGAAAATGAGTCTCGTGTCTCTCTGATGTGTGGCTGCCAACAAGTTATAAAATATACCTATGACAAGTATATAGGGGCTTTTCATTGTTAACAGAAATATTCAAATTTCACCCTATTTTGTTCTGAAATTACATATTTCATAAAAGATCAGGTGTATTGAATTTTTCATGCAGAAAGTCATCCTGTGCATGTTTCATTATTCAAACCATATGGAAATACTGTTGAAATATTTTAAACATAGGCATTTCCTGACTGGCTATTAACTGTACAACACACTGGGTACAGAAACTAAAAAACAGGCTCAGCAGGAAATTAGATTTTTTTAATTGAAATTACTTAATTTAAAAAAAAAATAAGAATTAAAAAAAAAATAAGAACAAAAAAATATCCTGGCTTACATATTGCATTTTGTTTGATATTTTTTTGTATGGGGAACTCTGAGTATTCTGATGCACATGTGCAGAGCTTACCTGTTGATGAAGCTATGGTCGACATTTAATCATCTGTCCTACAGCTTTAAGTGTTCAGGTGAAAAACAGGTAAAGTAAAGTAAAAACTTTGAAAGGAAATTTTAAAGATAAAGTGTTTTGCTAAAAACAAAATAAAAAAATCCAAAGAAAAGCGTTTGTTTCGTAGTAATGCAGTATTTTGTTGGGTGGTCCTGTGATGGTGGCATAGTGGTAACATACTTCACCTTTCACCTGGGCAATTCCCATATATCCAAACTAAAGGCGTTCTCCTGTCTGACTAGGTAGGTTTTCTCCAGGTATTCCAGTTTCCTTCCCTAGTTAAGATTCCTTGTGTGAGTTCATCTGGAAAACAATATTGATTAGTAAACTTGTTGTTGGGTGCTACAGTGGCTGAGTGGTTAAGGTGTCCCTACCCTAGGCTGGTATTTTTTCTCCAGGTACTCTGGCTTTCGTCCACTCCAAAACCTGGCACATCCTTATGACCCTGGCTGTTTAACAAAATAAACCATAAAACATAAATTCTTGTCCTGCAGTTGTTGTAAAATAAAGTTTTAGTATTCTGAAATCAGACAATGACATGTGACCTTTGAATAATATGGTTTAAGAAGACATTGCCTATTTGATACCTATATCCTGGGAAAAAATTCACTTAAAAAAACCCACTTCATATTTATTTGTTTTGCCCTAGTGTTGTGGACACCAGAATCACTCCTGCTTTTCATCATCTTGTGCGATAGATTTGCCCTGCAGTTTAAAACAATAACTTACCCGAAAATGTAGAGGATTATATCGATGAAAATGTAGAGGATTGTATCGATGGGAAATGGGATTATCATAGCATACCAATTTGATTGGTTCATTTGATTTCTTGCAAGCCAGATTTGTTCCGAAGTCCCTATCACAAATGCCATGAGATTTTTAATTGTGTGTTAGACAGATTTTATTTTTTTCTTCACTCCCTAGTCTACACTGCAGGATAGGAAATCTGAACTATGACCTTAGGTGTAACAGTGATCTAGACATCACCTGGTGACAGACTGGCTTGGGGAAGGGGGAGGTTGTGGGAGACCATGTGAGCCCCCTACCCCCCCCACCCCCTACCCCTTCCCCCCTACTTTTGACTCACACTACTGCCATTGACAGGTTTTGGGAGGAGGGGGGGGGGGGGGGGGGGGGGGGGGGGGGACTCAGCTACTATGGAGAAAGGGAAGAAGTGAAGGGACCTGCCTCTCCCTTCTATGACAATTATGTCATCTGGCCCAGTATACCAGACAAAGAACGTCCCATTTTCCACCCTGGGGATGGGGTGTGGATTACATAATTAATACACACTGCAAAAATATCCCTTACTCATGTCAAATATGACTTCTCACCCTAACAGTGACATTTACACAACATTTCCGTGGTGCGACCATCTTAATGGGATACAGTCACAAAAAAAAATCAGATTCTCTTTACACTGCACTTGGTTGAACTGATGATTGGACAGTACTGAATTAACTCCCTTTGCTGTATACCTGACATAATATGTAGAATTTCAGAAATAGATTCACTGGTTTGAAAAAAGTTGCAGGAAAGTTTAAAATTGAACTAAATTACCAAGTTTTTAGAGGAAGGATAGTGGAAGGCTGGATTACTGCTGACTGGTTAGTAAGACAAACCAGATTATATTGGATAGTAGGGAGACTCCAGGATTAAATGATTGGGAGACTTTTTATATATAAATGGCCTATAATGATCATAGAATTTCAAAATGATGGCATCAAAATAAGGCTTACACATCCAGTGTTATATCAATGTTACTTTTATAACTTCGCCCAATTTCCGTTAAAAAAAATAAAAATCTTGATCAGAGAATATAACATATGGTTTGCGAAAGGAAGTTGGTTATTTCAAGGCGGCTATGGTATTTAATTTTATAAACATTATGAGTTAAAACTTTAATTTCATTTTCCAATTTTAAACTCTTAATTTAGTTTCAGAAATCATGCATGCTGGCATGCCATATGAACATTCTGTAATGAACCAGATTTTTGGATCTTGAAACATTTTAATTACCATACAGACTAAAATGTTTTGACCATCTTTATACTGGTAATAATACTTCATACCTAAGGTAAAGATATGCTACAATTTCTTCATTAAAGGTTCTCAATCTTCTGATTGCTGTATGTATCTGGCAATGAACCCATTATTGATAATAAGCCCACCCATATCTATTGCATTTCGGAGAGCTATGTACAACTTCTAATTCACTTGATGATGAATTGCATTTCATTTCCCGTTGCTCCATTAAACAATCAGATAGATCTATCTCCAGAATGTGGAGACCTTTAACCCAACTTTAAGTGATAACACATATTTTATAAATATCATGCTGTCATTAAATACCAAGATCATACTTCAGACCTGTTTATTTATCAAACTTTAGACCTGAGGAAGACAAGCCTGTATCCAGTTTTAGTATTGTGTATACAATATCTTATTTCCATGTTGTTCATCTTTAGCCATCAAATTACACATGTAATTATAATAGTGCTAATAAAGTTTGGAATTTAATGAATTAAAAGTAAACCTGCAAATGCTATTTCATTGTTTCACAATAACACCCCCTCTCCCTTCTTCCCTCTCCCTTTCTCCCCTCCCCTCCCCTCCCTCCTCAACCCCTATTCCCTTTTTCCTTTCTCTCCATTTCTCCCCTCCTCTTTTCTCCCCCTGTTCTCTCCTTTCCCTTTCCCCTTCCTCCCCCATTCTCCTCTCCCCATCCTCCCTCCTTCCTCCCACTTCCTCCCCCTTCCTCCCTTCCCTCCTCCTTTCTCCCCTCTTTCTTTCTCCTCCTTTCTCCCTTTCTCCCCCATTTCTCCCCTCTCCCCTTCCTCTGACTTCCTCCCTTTTTCTCCCTCTCCTCCGCCTTTCTCCCCCCTTTCTCCCCCTTTTCTCCCCCTTTCTCCCCTTCCTCTGACTTCCTCCCATTTACTCCCTACTCCTCCAGCCCCACTCCCCCAGCCCCACTCCCCCGCCCCTCTACTTGGGGAGGAGTTGAGGGGTTGACCCCCTGAGCTCATTACAGGATAAATATTATGCTTGAGTAATGTCAACAGTGAAGGAATCAAGGAACATTTCTGTATTTAAGCTTAAAATGAAGTTGATAGCTTAAAGTCTCTAACTATATTGAAATCGGTTAAATAAAACCTATATAAGAAGTAATTTGTTAACAAGTTTTAAAAAAGAAATAAGAAAAAACAGAAAGGAGCCAATTTTATGACTAGACATTGATTCAGGAATGTATGCCTTTAATGTTTTGCGTTGAGTGAGGACATATTTACGACATTTCAACACCACAGCCTTATTGATATTCTAAGGTCAGTTTTTCAGCGTTGAAGGTTCAGCCAGGGCCCCATAAAATAGGTAAAGGATGGCAGACATCATGTGAGGCATCCATTTATATTTGCCAAAGTTTAATTACAAACATGTCAAAAATTCTATCTGGGACATTTTCGTAAAAAAAAAAATACTGCAGAAAAAAAGGCATGAAATATTTTTCGATTTTTTTTATAAATGCACAGAGGAGGAAAAATGACTCTATAAGATTTTGTGATGCTGATGTCATCTAGTGCTAATGTAAAATTTTACATACATAGCACACTCCATTCACTTTGCTCAAATTTTTATTATAATAGAAAGAATTTTAAGTAGAGACTGAAGGCATTGTGGTTGAACATGTTCTTTGGGGTTTGCATAAATGTTATTGAAGTTCTGAAAACAAACCAAACCAGTCATAAAAGTGTAAAAATTTAAAAAAATAAAGTATTAAAGATTGACTGATATCATAAAATTAATGTATTTTGAAAGAAAGCAAACAACAATCAATGCGTCACATTTGACACAAGGGAAACAACTCCATATTCATCACAATCTTAACAGTAAAGGGGATATTAAGATTTGATCCAAAATTCACAATGTAAAAAAGATAAAAAAAGAAAAAAATAGAGAGGAAAAGTTGGCATCAATTTTAAGAAGGGAGGTAATTCTTGGTTTGAGCAAGTCATAAAGATGTCCTGTGTACTTTTAAGTTCGACACACCTGCCACTTGAAATGAGCAGACATGTTTAGATAAAGATTACTGGCTGAAAAAGTCATTTTTATTGACAAAAACCGGACACGTTGAATTACGATGTGAATTATGTGATCGTTTATATATTGGTCCTTTGAAACGGCCACACCCTACGTGATATATGCACACATAGGTATTTTTGAGATAGAGACCATCAATGGAGTCAATCTTGACACAGTTATCATAAAAACTTAAATTCCTATTTGGCAATGAGTACTATGCCTACGCCAGCAAATTCGTAAATATTTCATATAGAATTGGCAAGGTATATCAGTGAGAGTCAACATTTGGTCGCATTTTTCGGACAGATTTACAGCAGGCTGTTATCAGATTCCTCAGAAAACATTGTGATTTATTATATACTGGTAATCACTATCTGATTAGGGTATCTCTCAAAGCCCCATAGACATCCACACACAGAGGAGTCAAGCCAACTAATGAATTACAACATGATTTGTAGTCATCAAATTTATATGAAATTAATCGTGGTGTTATTTATATGAAAACCAAGTTTGAATTGTCATGTGCAATAGTTATCAAATATATTTCTTGCAATATTTCGTTTTCAGTAATTGAGTTTGATTTCCAGTTGACTGATTTTCTGGTTGTATACCATGAGGAATCGTGTTTCATATAAATAAATCTTTGGTATTGATTTCTTCAGAAATTTACAGTTTATAATCTTATTATTTAGATTTTGATAAAAATATTTTCGGAAATTCCAATTTTTATAATTCTTTTTTGTCCTCTAGTGGAAATATCGATAGAATTCCCTAACATTCTTTTTCTAATTTTCTGTTAATTTCCTCAAAGATTACATCACAATGCTACATAAGCTTGCTCCATCAGTCTTATTTGATTCCCTAACACAAGGTTTATGGCAGTATATTGACGAAATATATTAATAAAAATTGCTCAGCTCGGACAATTTGGCTCTCTATTATGTTTACATGTAATTGGATTATAATGTTGTTGCTTTTGTGTCCGATAAAATCATTATTAATTTTTTTCCTATTCAGTATAGTTATGAAAATTTTGATGAGATCTTGCTTTACTGTATGTTCTTGATAAAATTGACAATAATTATGCAAGTCTTTATACAATTAAATTTTGTTTACAGTGGAATTAAGAAAGAATATTGATAGAATTTTACGTAATTTTGTTATATTATCAATGAAAACTAGGCTACATGCACAGTAAAAGGCATAGAAAACACGTTTTTATAATAACAGTTTTATCTAGGCATACAATCCGTTGAAACAGCAGTACAGCGGCAGTGTGATTATCCAGATATCTTGTGCCATTGCACAATCTTAGTCGTAATTGACCACACATACAACACTGCGGGCTGTGCCATTAAACACAGCTCGTTTTCTTCTATGAACGGTTTCAAATCAGAAATTACCAACGAGTACCAAATACACATCTCAGTGCTGGATAAACAAGCAATGTTGGCTCCTTGCCAAAAACTTTCTTTCCTAAATTGTGTTTTTGCCAGGTAATATAATGTTTTCATTGCTTTAGGGCATTGGAATTTTTGTTCTGGTTTATTTTTCAAATGCTTAATGTTCAGCTAATAAATGTCCGATTTTGGGCAATAGGTTGGCTTGAGGTCAAAGGTCGAAGACACTAGTTGTTGTAAGGTCAGAACTATTGAGATTGTAGCAGATTGATTCGAGTAGATTTCAAGATACTTAATGATATTCTACAAAAGAGTCAAGTTTTTGTAATTGCCAAAATAACAGGTGTACCTCAAAATTGCAAAAAAAAAATAATAAAAAATTGCAAAAAAAAATAAAAATATATTACTAGTTCTTTTTGTGTTCATGTAAATTATTTAGAATTATTGGAAAAATTATATTTGAAATGTATGTATATATTTAAATATTGAAACCATTCAATATTCTTAAGGGATTACGGCTTCAATTAGGAATTTGCTGACACTATACAGGTCTGATAATATTAAATTTAGCTCACACTACCCTGAATCCCTCCCTGAATTTGATGAAATTTCAAAATAAATATATATCATTAGGTTTGTATATGCACACCTGCCTAATCAGGTTAGATGTGTAAGCTGTAAAACTAAGATACTTTAGAGTTTTACCGAGAAATCATTTTAGGAACTAACACAATTAAAAAATATCGAAATTCTTAAAATTTGAATCATGATCCCTTGGAGATTTCCGTTTCATGTATGTTATCTGGAGAAATTAAAGCCATTTAAAATGTGTACATGAGTAAGCTTATCTAAGTTTTGATGTTGGTTAAGATAGATTTAACTTGGAAATATGAAACGACAGCTTTGATTGGATCATGATTATGTTATTAAGACAAAAATCAACAATTTATCAAATTTTTGAATTCGGTTAAAGTAGTTCAAAGGGTTCCTTAAGGATTGGAATGTAGTTATGGTGATTTTCCTGGAAATTTTAGAAAACACACACAAAAAAAAAAGAATGTAGAAAAATTCATTTAATATTTCTGATGATAGGAACATGGTTTCAGCAGCTGCAGTCACTACTGGTTGCCGTCTGCTCTCTGGCTATAGTCACGGGTGTTAGAAACTACATGAGGAGGAAAAATGCATGATAACATCTTTTTGCACTTTTTGTTCCAAGTGGAAAGATCTCAAACAGTTTTGAACTGGGGGAAAACCTGACTTTTTTATCAAAAAGCAGCTGTAGTATTTTCATTTTTTTTTTTTTTTTTGACACAGCAAAAGTTTTGCATTTGAAAGCCGATACAAGAGTAGCCTGGAATTTGTAGTCTGAAGTTCTAGAACTGTACTACTCTCCTAAATGGACTTGTCTGTTTTAGAATTCATCACGCCCTATTACTGTTTTATGCAAATTTTAATAAGGATTGAATGAAATGCTGATGTTTATTAATAGACGGTGAATTAAAGAAATAGTAATAGAGTTTCAAGTTTAAATAAGAAGTTTTCAACAGATGTATGCTAACAATACTTTTAGAAATGGGAAGGTGTGGTACTATAGTAAATACTCAAAAACCTTCTACTGCAGACAGAGTGCATGGCAGCTACACAGAATTTATTGACCAGAAATTATCAAATGTCGGTAATATTAGATACACTGAGGAGAAAGAGCGTGGAGGATTAAAATATGGGGACGAGGGATAAGGGAATTCTAGGTAAGGGGAGAAGAAAGAAAGAAGGGAATACAGGGGTTGAGAAGAAAAGGAAAGAATGTTGGACTCCAGGAAGGAGGACACTTCAGGGCTGTGAAAGGGGAAAAGGTATTACTTAATTGTTACAAAGAGATTAAAAAAAAGCCTAATAATGAATCATGGGGTAAAGTGAGTTTGGGGTGTGTGTTTTAGAGAAGGTAAGTGGTGGGGAAGTTAAAAAATAGTGTGGTGGTGGGGGGAAATGGGGGGGGGGGGGGGGGGGGGGAAGTGGTGTGGTAAAGAATGGAAGTCATGGGGGTGGGGTAGGGGATGGGAGGAGTGTGATGGGGATGGAAAGAAGGTGTGTAGGGAGGGGAGGAGGTAACTGGTTGTGGGGGGGGGGGGGGGGAGAAGTTCAGTGATTGGGGTAGGGTTGGAGAAGGTAAGTGGTTGTGGGGGGGGGGGGGGAGTTCAGTGATTGGGGTAGGGTTGGAGAATCTAAGTGGGGGTAGGGGATGAGATGAGATAAAATGTGGGGGTAGGGATGGGAGGAGTGAGAGTGTAGTGATAGGGGGGAGGGGAGAAGGTAAGTGGGGGTAGGGATGGGACGAGATAAAATGTGGGGGTAGGGATGGGAGGAGTGGGAGTGTAGTGATAGGGGGGAGGGGAGAAGGTAAGTGGGGGTAGGGATGGGACGAGATAAAATGTGGGGGTAGGGATGGGAGGAGTGGGAGTGTAGTGATACGGGGGAGGGGAGAAGGTAAGTGGGGGTAGGGATGGGACGAGATAAAATGTGGGGGTAGGGATGGGAGGAGTGGGAGTGTAGTGATAGGGGGGAGGGGAGAAGGTAAGTGGGGGTAGGGGTGGGAGGAGTGAGAGTGTAGTGATAGTGGGGAGGGGAGAAGGTAATTAAGTGGGGGTAGGGATGGGTGGAGTGAGAGTGTAGTGATAGGGGGGAGGGGAGAAGGTAATTAAGTGGGGGTAGGGGTGGGAGGAGTGAGAGTGTAGTGATAGTGGGGAGGGGAGAAGGTAATTAAGTGGGGGTAGGGGATGAGATGAGATAAAATGTGGGGGTAGGGATGGGAGGAGTGAGAGTGTAGTGATAGGGGGGAGGGGAGAAGGTCAGAGATGGTGGGTGTCAATTGTATCCAGCAATGAAAATATGTAATGGTATTTGAAATCTCTCAAGATAAACATTCTGTATGTGATGGCATGGTGGAAAGTATAATCTTGTAATCATTTAGTGATGACTAAATGCAAAGTACCATGGACCCTGATCTGACAGTCTGTAGGACACAATGTATTGGTTGGGTTCTTCAGAAACGGAATGAATTATGTAGCATCTCAGTTAGATTGGTAAGGATAAGTACATGAATAGAATTTTGTATATCACAACCAGTGATGGATCTTAATGCAGCATATTTCAGTGAATATACTCCTCAGTGTAATGACTATACAGTGAATTGTATGACCACTGAGCTCAAGGGTTAAGTGTACCAGACTGTAATATCAAATTGTCATGTCTTGTGGGCAACACTATAATCTTTTGTACACTGAGGTG
Source organism: Pecten maximus (assembly GCF_902652985.1). NCBI lineage: Eukaryota > Metazoa > Mollusca > Bivalvia > Pectinida > Pectinidae > Pecten > Pecten maximus. The sequence goes on from NC_047028.1 coordinate 17,785,523, forward strand.
GTGTACAAGTCGATTTGTCCATTCCTTGTTTAAAACCTAATCAACATTGTGTGAGCATCTATAGTCCCCCCTTATCCCAGCTTAAGACATCATAGCAATATGTCGGATTAGACAATAAGTCAGAATATCCAGGTGTATGATAAGATATGTGTTTTACTAAAGAAAGATAAGAAGGTAGTTTTCTGATAGTCTGGTCTGCTATTACATTATGGATATTGTGTAAAATGTCTGGTTAAATAGTGATAAGAATAATTTGTTCTTTCAATAGTGGGTAGAACAAACTTATAAAAATCCTATCTCTGTTTGGCAGTATCACATGACATACCTCATAATCTGTATCTCAATAATACTATACTGCTTTAAAGCATGCATGCGAAACAGATCGTATGATTATAAAGCATGCATGTGAAACAGATCGTATGATTGTAATGCATGCATGTGAAACATCGTCTGAATTCTTGAAATAACTTCTTATCATACAAAACTTGATGTGGAAAAAGAAGCCTCTTGACAGTAATGATTAAAAGTTTTGAATTATTCTTGATTAGGTGATATGCTCAAATCTCCATTTTTGGGTTATTGGGGAAAAAAAGAAAGTGTCTTGAGAAAGTGTAGTTATAAAAAAGACATTCTTGGTATAAATAGGGACTGTGATTTCTGATTCCTAGTGATTCCATGTCACAGAATATCGTCCAATAACAAAGTGATGTTTTACACATCCTGTTAAATTAGGAAGCCTTGTTTTATTAATCCCTGGGAAGCAGTTAACAAGGGAGGATTAATTAACATGGAACAAGATAAATCTGTAGTGAAGATTTACTCACTACTGTATCTGTCGGAGATTCCTCAAGTTTGGATAGTAAACAGTTGTATATTTCTCCATGAATGTATATTTCTCCATGAATGTATATTTCTCCATGAATGTGTATTTCTCCATGAATGTATATTTTTCCATGATATAAGAGATTCACTGTTCATTCATTGACTTGTGAATGGTAAATTGTCTCAAATCATGATAACTTTTATTACTCATAAAAGAGTTTTCAGGTTGTAAACACAGATGTATGACAGTTAGAGCTGTTCATTAAAATCGTAGGTGAATTTGTTGTCGTTTTGTTATGTGGTGAGTGTACAGTTAAGTTGGTGGTATGTGGGGCGGTGGTAACACACTTGCCTTTCACCTAGGTGGCCTCGGTTCAATTCCCCAATTGAACTTGAACAGGTAGGTGGTCACCTGCCTGGCCACCTGGGTTTCCCTGGGTTCTCCGGTTTCCTCCTACAGTAAGACCTTTGCATGCTTCCATCTGGGCCAAGGAGTGATATACATTTTGGATGTTACTTACTTCACATTGGTTAAAAAATAAAGTCTATATCTAGTTGGAAGACAAGCTTGTGTATGTCTAGATTTTGAACCTTACAGGTTTATAATTGAAGTCTGGTATTTAGCTGTTTGGGGAACTTTGTACTCGGAAAAACTCTAATTTAGTTAAAGGGATTTTATTGAAATGAATTGGAGATGATGCTGGTGTTTCTTTGTCTGTATGTTAAGATTTTGGTGACATTTCGATAAGGTTTCAGAATTTTCAGAATGATTTCATTAAATGAGGATTTGTAAAGTTAATTTTCATTGAATTTCTAGTTGGTTTTCACTGGCGTTTCAGTGAAATATTGTTAAGTATCCAGTGGTTTTCCAAGGGTATTTTAAAGGAGGTTTTTCAAGGTGTTCCTCAACATTTTAACCAGTCCAGTAAGTTCATCGTCAGGTCATCCCATGAACCAAATTCTAGGGTAACATGATTTTGTACGGTATTGTGTTTCTGTGGAATAATGATATTAACACTCTCGTTTACGTAATAAGATTTGGCAGCAGAGAGTCTAGGGATCTTCTGGGTGATGCCGTTTGACGTCCATGTCACCAGGGTGCTGAGATAGTTCCTTATTCATGCTGACAGGACAGGGAAGATGATTGTACTTTGGGAGGTTTAATGATGATAGCGTCCTCAGCTTGTTACAGGACACTATCGCTGAGGACCACGGAAGGGATAAGGCTACGACCTACGCTTGAAATCTACAAAGGGCTATATATTGCATTAGGGCCTATCTAAAAAATCAATACTGTTGTATGCTTCCATCAGTTTGATTGTAAAAAATGAGGTTGCATCTTCTTTAGAAAGCAGGAAGGTGCTTACATTAAATGAAAGAGTTATTCAATCATGATTTGAAATATATGCGAGGAAAAGATGTTAGTTTTTTTTGTGTGTGGTTTAAACAGTGATTGAAAACCATTTTATAATTAGGGCTATCAAAGCAGGTTGGCATTTACTGTATATATAATTTCACTGATATTGATGCCTTCGTTGGAAGCTTGGGAAAGATAATGAATCCCGTGGCATCAATGATTTATCATGTGAATAACACCAAATTTGGTGTGTCAGCATCTGAAGCTGAGTCTCTCCTCACACAAGTAAATTAGCGATAAGGGCGTTCGTCTTAATCCTCGGCTGATTCAGTGAGGTGGGGACTTCCTTGGGAGAACTTTTACAAGGAACGGTAGTCCAGTGAGATATTGAACTGTATTCACCATCAACACAAGGTAAAAGATGTTATGTATCATTTGACTGGAAACAGAATCAATTGTAGACATATATTCAGTATCCATATTTGGGGCCTCAAACCTTGTGTATTATTGATAGAGGCTGAAGAACAATCAGTATAAATGTTCAGGGCCACATTATTACATTCATTAAAGAGACTGATGTATAATCCGTACCGATTTGGGGGCCGCAGAATATCAGTACTGACCAAGATACAACAAGTGTTCATGATAGGGGCCACAGAATATCAGTAGGGGCCGCAGAATATCAGTACTGACCAAGATACAACAAGTGTTCATGATAGGGGCCACAGAATATCAGTACTGACCCAGATACAACAAGTGTTCATGATAGGGGCCACAGAATATCAGTTCTGACCCAGATACAACAAGTGTTCATGATAGGGGCCACAGAATACCAGTTCTGACCCAGATACAACAAGTGTTCATGATAGGGGCCACATAATATCAGTACTGACCCAGATACAACAAGTGTTCATGATAGGGGCCACAGAATATCAGTACTGACCCAGATACAACAAGTGTTCATGATAGGGGCCACAGAATATCAGTACTGACCCAGATACAACAAGTGTTCATGATAGGGGCCACAGAATATCAGTACTGACCCAGATATAACAAGTGTTCATGATAGGGGCCACAGAATATCAGTACTGACCTAGTTATAACAAGTGTTCATGATAGGGGCCACATAATATCAGTACTGACCCAGATACAACAAGTGTTCATGATAGGGGCCACAGAATATCAGTACTGACCCAGATACAACAAGTGTTCATGATAGGGGCCATAGAATAAGAGTAGGTAACAAGATGGAAGATGTGTCCCTTGTAGGGTAGGGACCACATCATTTGGTACAATCACTATTAGGAGCCACAGAATATTCCTAGATACTGTCAGTGTCCTTGTAAGGGGCAACAGGATATTTGTAAATATTTCCACTGTTCATTCAAGGTCATAGAGACCTGGATTATGTCACTGTCCATGTTAGGGGTCACATGATTTCCATAGGAACTTAGATACTGTCACCGTCCACTGTTACTGTCCATGTTAGGGGCCACAGAATTTCCATAGGAACTTAGATACTGTCACTGTCCATGTTAGGGGCCACAGGGTATCCATAGGAACTTAGATACTGTCACTGTCCATTTTAGGGGCCACAGGGTATACATAGGAACTTAGATACTGTCACTGTCCATGTTAGGGGCCACAGGGTATACATAGGAACTTAGATACTGTCACCGTCCACTGTTACTGTCCATGTTAGGGGCCACAGGATTTCCATAGGAACTTAGATACTGTCACTGTCCATGTTAGGGGCCACAGGGTATCCATAGGGACCTAGATTTTTTCACTGTCCTTAGTTGGGTGCCACAGATTACGTTTACCACTCAGTGTCCATAGTAGGGGCCAGAGATGGAGTTTCTTGTTTCACAGTCACTAGATTTGGTACAGTTGTTGTTGAAGTTAATCATGATAAAGTCAAATAATCTATTAGATTTACTCACTCACACATTTTTGCTTGAGTTATTCATAATTTTGGCCAACTGGTCACTGTTGGAAGGACTTTAATAACTTGTCTTGATTCTGAAGCCAGTGATAAAGAACACTTTGTGATTGAATAGAAGATTCATAGTCAGATCAATGAAATATGGAGTCGGGTTCACCTCATTCAGAAATCTGAGGGCTAGAGGTGAATTCTCAGGAGTTGATTTGAAGAAATATCCGTGTGGACCATCTGTATTTTGATTAATCTGCAGCACCAATCCAGGAAGATACGGGAACACTATTGGAATGGAAATAAAGAGAATAGTATCTTCACAAGAATTGTAGTCATCTCAAAGGTTCATCGTCTCTGACCTAAAATACCCTTATCAATCTCTTCTATAGTAATTACAGGATCCACAGAAGTCCGATTTTCCTTAGTCTTGATATTGGCTACACACTTGGTCTGGCTCTTGGGACTTTTAAGAAGGCTTGGAAAGGGCTGCCATGTCCTATTTGTCCAATAGATGACATTTCGTTGGGATTGTACTATGATAGGAAAAAGTTCTGCTGATCATGCTCAGATCTGTGTTCATTTAATTTAGACTGATTCTGATTTGAATTAGTTGCATTATAACTTCTTTGAGATTCTTGATTCTGATTTGAAAATTGTGTATGAATTTTTTGAGCTTCCATAATTTTGTAAAAGTTTACACTCAGAAATTTTGGATTTTTAGGACACTTTCATTATCTATTCTGGTTTTCTATCTTCTATATAATTGACATTAGATAATTGGAGACATAATTCAATATTATTGATGATAACAATTGTATTGCCAGATAATTGTAGTCATTGGTTATTTTTCGTTGCTATACCCAGACAGCAGTAGAGACAATGAGATCTCCTCCTCCATATCATCACGTAACCTACATTGCCTGACAAAAGCCCATCCAATTTATGTGTAACCAGGATTTTATTATTGAAAATGCAAGATATTATTTTCATAAGAACATCAGTCATAAGGATTATGTATCGATTTAAGAAACCATATATTTAAGCAGATGATTCCATAATGGGCAACAAGTAGTTCATCGTGAACGTTAACATATAAACTCTCCCAGCTGGTATTAGTACTTATAGATTTCACGCTCTGTATGATTCTTTATACCCAACAGTTTATCTGTCTGAGTATAAACCAGGTAAATACTGTAATAAATGCCCCCCTTTTCAAAAGAGAATATCGTTTTATTATAAAACTGGATCTTTTTATCCAAGGGTTGTTTTGGACTTAAGGATGAATTATTAACTTAAAAATCTTGATTAAAAGGGTCCATAAATTTTGAATAAAATATTGTAATGTGTGTTTATGTTCTGTGTCTGTTTATTGTGTAATTTAAATCCTGTCGGTACTGAAGATCTGCCTTCTTTTTGTTCATCAAAAGATTTGAAATAGAAAGAATTTTTTTTATAGATGTATGATTTCATTGAGCAGAATATTTCAATTGTATGCTAAGGTCCATGTACAGAATAAAACCTCACCATAGTGTTGTCCAAAGTGAAATATACACATAAGTGTTTGTATTAAGACGCTTCTTGAAAGAAATTTGAATTTTACAAGATGTTAGTGGGGGTTTTAAGACTATTTCTTTTAAGTGTATCGATGGCTGGTGAGTCAGTACTAACTGAGTGGGCGTGTTTGTTGAATATTTAGATTCCGATGTTTTATTGTCGTGATCAATTGAAACACATGTCAACACTAGTCATATGAGGACATATAAAGGCTTACGTAGGCCTGGTAAGCCCTCTGGTCGACAGCCATTGTGGCCTTATAAATATCGCTTCCCCTGGTCATTTAACACCGACCAGTGCAAACAGTGTAATTATATTACCTATTTATAGGGGCGTGATGGGATACATTGATTCACATTACTGGCCGCGAATTCTGTTTGGACAATAGCTGTAGTGATACCATATTTATATTTCAAACAAAATCTGTTTAAACTAAATCCCAGAATGATAAATAAGGGATACCCCGTAGCATCAATAAACATCTTAGCATCAAAACAAATGACAATTTTACCACCTGATATAAAATATGGATGATTCTGTAACCCTTAGGAAATTACAGTATGGTCTGTAGGGCCAGTATGATAACGCACACAATCATTATATCAAATTATTCTCAAAATATAAGTCAGAGTGTCGAAAATGGATCAACATACGATCTTGGTACCAAAATCATCCAGACATGGTCTTCAGCTGCAGAATCCAGATTCATCCTTACTTTGAAATGATCTGATGTCTATATATAACAGTATGTGTTTTCATTGCCAAATCACAGTTATCACCCAATCATGCTTCATTTCTGTGCATTTTCATGTGTTTTAGATGAAGGCTCTTTGTGATTTCCCTGTCACTGTGACAACTAAAGCAGTGAACACTACGTCCTCACACCATTCTCACAAGGAACGGGGACACCATCATCAAGCTCCGCTCAACAGACGTTCCATTGGTGGCGACCTCTATGACCAAGTACTAGAGGTCATGAAGGAGCTGTTGACTTCACTGCGGATGTTCGACACCATGTCAGATGTAATCTGTGACCAGGAGTTGTACTACAACCAGAACATGGAGAGCGACCAGTGCTGGAACGGAACCACTATCGGCAGGTAAGTCAAGGTCATATGCAAACAAGTGTTCAAGGTCATAATGTAGGGAACATAATCAATTTTAAAACGGAACATTACAAAGGAAAATATTTGACAACTGTTGGTCAAATTCAACAACCACCTGAAAGATGACACTGTCATGGTTAAATGTCAAGATCATGCTTAAATACTGAAGTGAAAGGTCTATAGGTCTATCATTTGTAGTTTGGTGTCATCATTGAAGGTCATTCTGTGGCTATAAATAGCTTGAAGCATCACTGAAGGTCGTTCTGTGGCTGTAAATAGCTTTAAGCATCACTGAAGGTCATTCTGTGGCTATAAATAGCTTGAAGCATAACTGAAGGTCATCCTGTGGCTATGAATAGCTTGAAGCATCATTGAAGGTCATTCTGTGGCTATAAATAGCTTTAAGCATCACTGAAGGTCATTCTGTGGTTATAAATAGCTTTAAGCATCATTGAAGGTCATTCTGTGGCTATGAATAGCTCGAAGCATCATTGAAGATCATTCTATGGCTATGAATAGCTTGAAGCATCATTGAAGGTCATTCTGTGGCTATGAATAGCTTTAAGCATCACTGAAGGTCATTCTATGGCTATAAATAGCTTTAAGCATCACTGAAGGTCATTCTGTGGCTATGAATAGCTTGAAGCATCACTGAAGGTCATTATGTGGCTATAAATAGCTTGAAGCATCATTGAAGGTCATTATGTGTCTATAAATAGGTTGAAGCCTCATTGAAGGTTATTATGTGGCTATAAATAGGTTGAAGCCTCATTGAAAGTCATTATGTGGCTATAAATAGCTTGAAGCCTCATTGAAGGTCATTATGTGGCTATAGATAGGTTGTAACCTCATTGAAGGTAATTATGTGGCTATAAATAGGTTGTAGCCTCATTGAAGGTCATTATGTGGCTATAAATAGGTTGTAGCCTCATTAAAGGTCATTATGTGGCTATAAATAGGTTGAAGCCTCATTGAAGGTCATTATGTGGTTATAAATAGGTTGAAGCCTCATTGAAGGTCATTATGTAGCTATAAATAGGTTGAAGCCTCATTGAAGGTCATTATGTGTCTATAAATAGGTTGAAGCCTCATTGAAGGTCATTATGTGGCTATAAATAGGTTGAAGCCTCATTGAAGGTCATTATATGGCTATAAATAGGTTGAAGCCTCATTGAAGGTAATTATGTGGCTATAAATAGGTTGAAGCCTCATTGAAGGTCATTATGTGGTTATAAATAGGTTGAAGCCTCATTAAAGGTCATTATGTGGCTATAAATAGGTTGAAGCCTCATTGAAGGTCATTATGTGGCTATAAATAGGTTGAAGCCTCATTGAAGGTCATTATATGGCTATAAATAGCTTGAAGCATCATTGAAGGTCATTCTGGGGTTATAGATAATAGTAGCTATCACTGTTGGTCACTTCATGGCTCTAAACAACTTAAAAAACGCTGAAGGTCATTTTGTAGCTATAAATAGCTAAGAAACAGGTTGCTACAGGAAGTGTTATAATGTGAGGAGACAGGTACAGATTGGGAACATGTATCACTGCAGACACGTAACACTAGGTAAATGGAACAAAAAATGCATGTAACGCCTCCAGTGACGTTTATGTATAGTCTAATGCCACTTGGGAACATTTTCCAACTCACAAACATGACTGGACCTGATTCGTACCAGAAACTGTCAAAGCCCACCTCTGTCTGTCTGGCATTACCAAGGCCCAGGTCGTGATGACATTGGTACTACGGTGAGATACACCACTCTCCTGATATACCTGATGGAAGGATTCACAGAGTACACAGTGTGTACACAACTTATCATTAAGGATGCACTTTATCTTCTACCAGTGCACAAACCCGATCACATGGAAAATCAGTACGAGCTACGACTACCTTTGAGTCTAAAGCAATCAGCATCTCTTTGGTATGGTTCGTTTTATCACTGCTGAGCGTATGGAATTTCGATTCTTTATCAAAAGTAAAAAAGACACTTTTAATTTTGATCGAAACCATGACCATCTTTGTGTATATGAAGTCGTCATATCTTTGCTGGAAAATAGGAAGTGGAATTTTACTTATTTCAGTGGCTGCGATAGTGCCTACAATGTTTTTACAAAGAAAAGAATCTCTGAGAAATGAGCATACAACAAATATACTTACTATGGTGTACTTATATTTTTGTTATTTATTGAGGCACAATGAGAAACTGGTACACTTACAATAACGATATAGGCAATAGCTACGAGATTACTCCATTGTAAATCTATCAGAGTATTGTTAGCTTGAATTACTACGATTGAAGACTCCAGTTAACCAAAGCTATAGTGATTCTCATTTATAAAGATACCTGGCTGTGAAAGTGTGTTTTTTCCTTATCAAAGTAAATGACTCATTAAGTAAAACAAAGCCTTGGTGCCAGAGTACTGGTGTTTACTAACAATTCCTTTGGAATGATTTTGTATTAGATATGCTCAGGCAGGTTGGTGACTAATGGAAATTGATGTCCATGCTCTGAGGCCGTGCCTCACCTCACTCACAGCCGAGCTGACAACGGTCTCTTCTATGTGGTATGGTTGTCTATTCCACAATTCAGTGTTTCTCTGTTTCATTGTACTGAAATGAGTATATGAGTACATTGCATTAAAAATATTCTAGAAATCAAGATTTGGCAAAATTTTTAAAATACAGAAACGATTCATGTCATGTCATATCTAGTCCTGGAATTCACAAGGTTTCCTTTCTTGAAAAAAAAAAAATCTCTCGTAAAAGTCTTCAATTCCTGTGTATTATTACATATGTCATTTGATTAAGAAATTTCAAGTTTGAAAAATTATCTGGGATGTAATTTTGGTTCTGTTTCATAGTAACTTATCTAAAATTTGAAAATAATGCCCTTGGATAGACATCGGTCACATGTACCGAGACCGTGATCATCAGAATTGTTGCACCTTTATGGAAATTAATTAGCACAGACAAAAGCCTAGTGTAAAGCTCCTCAGGAATCTCACAGATCAGAAACTATATAGGGTATCAAAATATACTTATATATCAAGTGTTGGATTAACTCAAACACAATGGAATGTTGTCACCTAGTAAGTGGGCAGAGAAATAAAACGCTGGTCATTTTGACATCAGGTTAGATGGTGCAGTAGCTATATATTTTAGTAGAAATAGGATAATAATATTGATGTTCAGATAATGCTGGGAAAACATTTTTGACAGATATCTACCAAAGAAAACAATACTCTATCGAACAATTAACCAAGCGGATCACCAATGATGATAAATGTTTGATAAAAGACCTCTTTCCTATGCTGCCAATATCTTGCAATTATAGAGTAATGGAGAGCTGTCCCCTCTGGTATAACACTGTCACAGCTTCCAGGAACATCTATGGAGACTATTTACAATGTATATAAATCTATATATAGTCGGAAGTCTTAGATTTTTTTTTTTTTTTTTTAATGATTCCCTTTACAAGGAGTTTATCTATTACATTATATGATTATATATATAAAAAAATAGCAATCCTCACCCATCCCCCCCCCAACCTCCCCAAAAAAATAAAAAAATTCCAACTACATTTGTATTCACAAGACCCAAGTATTTTGTTATCAAGAAGTGGCAATCCTATTCCTTTGTCTGAGTTGAACATTTTCAGAAAACAGAATCGTTTAATAAGATATATAATCTACACAAAAATTAATCTATTTTATGAAATAAGACTTCAGTGTTTCATTTTATGAAAAGCTTTAAATCTGCTGTTGTGATATTAAGATTTTTGCCATTCATTCTATGATGACAGCACCAGATAGCTTAAATCACAGCCGAAGTTTATGCTGACATGAATCTGTCCGGTGAAACAATCTCTCAGACACAGGATGTTTGTAAAAGGATGATGTATTGTTTTTGTATGCAATATAACAGCTGTTTGATGTTTCCATCAGCATGAAAAAAAACCCGTCTTCAACAATGGAATAACCCATTTTAATGTCAGTAGAGTTCACTATTTAAAGTTAAGGTAGGTATAATGCTGTTGAATTACCTCAAGCTGTTACGCACACCACTTTTCTGTACTTTTGTTTTATCATCATTAGGTAATTGATTAAAACAATTTTCAAAGGTAATTATATGCTATTATGAACCATCCAAGGTAAAATTCATTACCTTATTTACCGGGTATAAGTCCAGGGGGTCTAGTGCACAGAAAACGGGCAAAAGTGGGGGATGGGCTTATCCCCAAATAAGACCTTATGAAAGAAGGGAAAAAAACTTGTCTGCCATCTTGGATTATAAAAGAGAAGACAGCCCAATCTACCAATGACTGAAATATTTCTTACAAATAATGCAATACATTGCTTATTCCCTTCGGATCTTGTCAGTAAATATCGCAGATAACAGGTAAAATCGTAAAGTTACAAAGTTCGGAAAATATGTTGTGTTCGGTCACCTCATGATTTGTGAAGACGAGTGAAAATATATGAACCATTTTCTCATTGTTTATTTTTCACACAAGTAGATATAAGCACTAAGAACTAAGAGATATTTCGTAGAATATGTAAATCTGTCTACTTGAACGACTGGGGCTATGGTAGATTAGTATAGGCTATAACTTACTCAAGCTGAAATCATACTTACCAATATTTGTCACGTTATGACATTGGTTAAGCACTGGACATGAATTACGACTCACTATTTCAAAACAAACAGGTTGGATATCGAGCGACAAACTCCAAACATCAGTCTTCGATGTTTACGTATACAATACAGCACGGACAACAGATTTGTTACTGTAACGCTGATTGAGAAAGTATTGATAAGTACTGCTGTACATCTACTTAGTTGTATACAACTAGTTTCTGAATTAAATCTTGTATAGACTACATCATTTTTTCATTAGGTAAAAACATTGTATTTTTCATTTCATTTTATTGTCATTTTGTTCCATTGTGGATTAGACATTCAAAAGTGAGGGGTGAGCTTATTCCCAAATATGGGCCTATGCAGAGAAAATGTGAAAAATAGGGGGTGGGCTTATTCCCCAGCATGGTCTTATACCCAGTAATTTACGGTATAGGATTCATAAATGGATGCTTCCAAAACTTATATTTTTCAGTATTCTTAGATTAAAATTACTTCTGGGAATGGATCTTAAGTCGTTTTCCTTTTTGTAATTAAAACTTTGTAAAGCCCAGAGGATTGGTTTGCAGCTGAGGATATTTGTGTGTTGTTGGGATGACAGCTATTCTGCAGGTAGTTGTTGGTTTTGTGGCCCTGTGCTGATTGACAGCTGGATGTATGTTACTTGTCTGTACCAGCATACTTCAGGAAGCTTGGTCCCGATCTGTGGTAGTCTCTGTGACTAATTTTACCAGACTGGTGTTAGGCACAGAATTACATGGATCCCATAACATAATACATAATTATCACTGACATAAGTCCCACCATGGCTTCAAATGTTGAAGGTCATTGAAGGTCACAGGTCATGTGAAAGGTCACAACATATTCTCATCTTATAAAAATCTCTGAGAATTCATTGTAAAAATTCAGTTAGGGCGATCATTGAATGATAGCTGTTTAAACGGCTGAATGTGGAAGACTTGGATTTTAATCAGATTTATTCAGATTTTTTTTTTGAAAGGCATTGTGGGTATGGGTTTATGTTATTTTAATGTCCAACAAGTGTTAATAAAAAAATCTTATGATATATGTGGTGGAATGTCGTGAAATACATGAACTTTTTATGATTTTGATTACAAAAGAGCAAGTCAAGGTAATACATTCCGATTTACTAAGCGAGTTCCTCGTCATATGATATCGGGATAACAAGTGAAATGTCACTAGAAGAATATATCATTTCTGTAAAAAATACATTTTTCATTGTCCTAAGATTTATGGGTGTCAAGGTAAAACATGTTTCTTTCTCTTAATGAAGTGAATGAATATATCTACATACAAGGCAGGTATAGGAGATGAGGTCAAAGTTTTTTTTTTCATTATTTTTTTTCATTTCAAAATTTTGTTACATCTCTTTGCTGATCTGTCATTTCTTGTCTAAAATTGAATTTTAGATTCTAACCTCAAAACCCATAAAAACCTTTGTAGTCTTACAACTTCTGCAACCTACATCCATACACATAATTATCCAGTGATAAGTAAGCTGTGGCTTGCTAATAAGGCCCACCCATGTCTTTTGCAGTTCAGTAAAAATGCTAACAAACATGCTATTTCATTGTCCTGTAATAAGCCTGCTTGTTGCATGGAGTCAAATTTTATGTTTTAACTCCCTAGGTTTATTTTGGGATAAACATCAATTATCCCATAACCTAGCTAACCACTTAACCTGATTATTCATATAACCTCAGTAGCATTATAACCCATCACCTCACTAACCCCATTAACCATCCTTCCCTCCAGACCACACCTTCCTTCCCTCCAGGACACACCATCTTCCCTCCAGGCCACACAGTCCTTCCCTCCAGGACACAGTCCTTCCCTCCAGACCACACCTTCCTTCCCTCCAGGACACACCATCTTCCCTCCAGGCCACACCTTCCTTCCCTCCAGGCCACACAGTCTTCCCTCCTGGCCACATCGTCCTTTCCTCCAGGCCACATCGTCCTTCCCTCCAGGCCACACAGTCCTCACTCCAGGCCACACCTTCCTTCCCTCCAGGCCACTCAGTCCTCACTCCAGGCCACACCCTCCTTCCCTCCAGGCCACACAGTCCTTCCTCCAGGCCACAACCTCCTTCCCTCCAGGCCACACCTTCCTTTCCTCCAGGCCACACCCTCCTTCCCTCCAGGCCACACCATCTTCCCTCCAGGCCACACCGTCCTTCCCTCCAGGCCACACAGTCCTTCCCTCCAGGCCACACCCTCCTTCCCTCCAGGCCACACAGTCCTTCCCTCCAGGCCACACCCTCCTTCCCTCCAGGCCACACCCTCCTTCCCTCCAGGCCACACAGTCCTTCCCTCCAGGCCACACCCTCCTTCCCTCCAGGCCACACAGTCCTTCCCTCCAGGCCACACCATCTTCCCTCCAGGCCACACAGTCCTTCCCTCCAGGCCACACCGTCCTTTCCTCAAGGCCACACCATCTTCCCTCCAGGCCACACCCTCCTTTCCTCAAGGCCACACCCTCCTTCCCTCCAGGCCACACAGTCCTCCATCCAGGCCACACCATCTTCCCTCCAGGCCACACCCTCCTTCCCTCCAGGCCACATCGTCCTTCCCTCCAGGCCATACTGTCCTTCCCTCCAAGCCACACAGTCCTTCCCTCCAGGCCACACCGTCCTTTCCTCAAGGCCACACAGTCTTCCCTCCAGGCCACTGTTTTCTGGGTTAAAGTGTGGGTTGATATATGCATACTTTTTGAGAGGAAACACAGGTCTTGAAGGAGATGCTATGAGAAGTGGTTAGATAACAAAACTTTCGTATGGGATATTGTTGAGAGAGTTGTAGAAAAATCTGAAAAATGTGCATGTTACGAAATGGAGCTGATTTGTGTATGGCACGATTCTGATGTTGATGTGATTTTCGCCCCTGCATCAGTGTGATACTGAATCAATGGGGTGCCATTTTGGCATAACTGTCACAGCCGATACCTAGAGGAGGCTGAAGTTAAAAATTTGATAACAGTCTTCAACAATCACTGGTGATGTTGATAGGAATTTTATTTGAAAACTTATCTTGAATTTCAAACCTGACTGTTTGATGGGAAAGATAGTATTGGCTTGGATTGCAAGGTTTATCTCGAGTGGCTGTGTTCATCTTTTATTTTAATTGGGCAAAAACTTTAATTTTCATTTTTATTCTTTTAAAGAATGAAACTTAAAAACATGTTGCTCCATCCAATTAAAATGTGACTAATGACATGAAAAGTGAACCACATACAATTTGTATTTGGAATGATTTACTGGTAACCTTGACAACAACACTGGAGTCAGGCTGTCTATGCTAGGATTCTCTTAAAGTCAATGAAACATAGCACACATTATCAGTATGTGATACAGTTATTATGTACGTAATTCATTTTCTTAGTGAATGATTATAGGTAGCTTTTTACAACCACAATCCTACAGTCGTTAGGTATATAATTGATTTTCATAGTAAATGATTATAGGTATATTTTTACAACCACAATCCTAAGTCCTGGAAAACTGTTTGGGAATAAGGTTGTCTTCTACAACAAAAATCTAGTCCAGGTTAGATGAGGAGGTGTTAGGTAGACAGTTAATTAGTCCTGTTATTAAGCTATGAAGCCACAAAAGCATATCCATAGCATGAAGTAGACTGATAATTGTGTCTCATTCTTTCTGTGCACTTTTGTATGTCAGCAAGTATTGTCATCAGTAAGTCAACAGAACACCATCAATTATGTTATATTATTACATTGTCTAACTGTACGTTTTCTGCCTCTATAAAGTTTTGTCCAAAATTTCTGATTGATTGAAAGGTTTACATAGAATTCATTGTTATTAGTAGAAATCAATTAAATTTCATCTCAATTTACAAAACAACTGTTAAATGATTCATGGAGTGATTTATAGTGTTTTTGTTTTAATCAATCCGACTCCACACTTTATTTACAGGTGATCGATCAGTAGATATTTTCTATTAGTATGCCACAATGGTCAATTTACCATAGCTTTAAACAAAAAATGAAGTTCTTTAAAATATGAATGAATTAAAAATGATACAATAATGAGAGCAATTTCAATTAGAAAATTTTAATCAATGAAGTATTGGAATTAATATTCAACTTTGAAAAACAGCCAAATGGGGTTAACCAATCTGATAGTTATCCAAGATCATTGTTTTGAAATATCAATTTGAGATGACGCAAGTATATGTGTACACTATAATACTCTCTGTGTCTGAAGATATCATACTGTCAGTTTGTGTCTGAAGATATCGTACTGTCAACTTGTGTCTGAAGATTTCGTACTCTCAGCTTGTGTCTGAAGATATCATACTGTCAGCTTGTGTCTGAAGATTTCGTACTCTCAGCTTGTGTCTGAAGATTTCGTACTCTCAGCTTGTGTCTGAAGATATGGTACTGTCAGCTTGATATCGTACTGTCAGCTTGTGTCTGAAGGTATCATACTGTCAGCTTGTGTCTGAAGATATCATACTGTCAGCTTGTGTCTGAAGATATCGTACTGTCAGCTTGTGTCTGAAGATGTCATACTGTCAGCTTGTTTCTGAAGATGTCGTACTGTCAGCTTGTTTCTGAAGATATCGTACTGTCAGCTTGTGTCTGAAGATATCGTACTGTCAGTTTGTGTCTGAAGATATCGTATTGTCAGCTTGTGTCTGAAGATATCGTATTGTCAGCTTGTGTCTGAAGATATCGTACTGTCAGTTTGTGTCTGAAGATATCGTACTGTCACCTTGTGTCTGAAGATATCATACTGTCAGCTTGTGTCTGAAGATATGGTACTCTCACCTTGTGTCTGAAGATATCGTACTGTCAGTTTGTGTCTGAAGATATCGTACTGTCAGTTTGTGTCTGAAGATATCGTACTGTCAGCTTGTGTCTGAAGATATCGTACTCTCACCTTGTGTCTGAAGATATCGTACTGTCAGCTTGTGTCTGAAGATATCATACTCTCAGCTTGTGTCTGAAGATATCGTACTGTCAGTTTGTGTCTGAAGATATCGTATTGTCAGTTTGTGTCTGAAGATATCGTATTGTCAGCTTGTGTCTGAAGATATCGTACTGTCAGCTTGTGTCTGAAGATATCATACTCTCAGCTTGTGTCTGAAGATATCGTACTGTCAGTTTGTGTCTGAAGATATCGTATTGTCAGTTTGTGTTTGAAGATATCGTACTCTCAGCTTGTGTCTGAAGATATCGTACTGTCAGCTTGTGTCTGAAGATATCATACTGTCAGCTTGTGTCTGAAGATATCGTACTGTCAGCTTGTGTCTGAAGATATCGTACTGTCAGCTTGTGTCTGAAGATATCGTACTCTCAGCTTGTGTCTGAAGATATCATACTCTCAGCTTGTGTCTGAAGATATCGTATTGTCAGTTTGTGTCTGAAGATATCGTACTGTCAGCTTGTGTCTGAAGATATCATACTGTCAGCTTGTGTCTGAAGATATCGTACTCTCAGCTTGTGTCTGAAGATATCGTACTGTCAGCTTGTGTCTGAAGATATCGTACTCTCAGCTTGTGTCTGAAGATATCATACTCTCAGCTTGTGTCTGAAGATATCGTATTGTCAGTTTGTGTCTGAAGATATCGTACTGTCAGCTTGTGTCTGAAGATATCGTACTGTCAGCTTGTGTCTGAAGATATCATACTGTCAGTTTGTGTCTGAAGATATCATACTGTCAGCTTGTGTCTGAAGATATCATACTGTCAGCTTGTGTCTGAAGATATCATACTGTCAGCTTGAGTCTGAAGATATCGTACTGTCAGCTTGAGTCAGAAGATATCGTACTCTCAGCTTGTGTCTGAAGATATCATACTGTCAGCTTGTGTCTGAAGATATCGTACTGTCAGCTTGTGTCTGAAGGTATCATACTCTCAGCTTGTGTCTGAAGATATCGTACTGTCAGCTTGTGTCTGAAGATATCATACTGTCAGCTTGTGTCTGAAGATATCGTACTGTCAGCTTGTGTCTGAAGATATCGTACTGTCAGCTTGTGTCTGAAGATATCGTACTCTCAGCTTGTGTCTGAAGATATCATACTGTCAGCTTGTGTCTGAAGATATCATACTGTCAGCTTGTGTCTGAAGATATCATACTGTCAGCTTGTGTCTGAAGATATGGTACTGTCAGTTTGTGTCTGAAGATATCGTACTGTCAGCTTGTGTCTGAAGATATCGTATTGTCAGTTTGTGTCTGAAGATATCGTACTGTCAGCTTGTGTCTGAAGATATCGTATTGTCAGCTTGTGTCTGAAGATATCACACTGTCAGCTTGTGTCTGAAGATATCATACTGTCAGCTTGTGTCTGAAGATATCGTACTGTCAGCTTGTGTCTGAAGATATCGTACTGTCAGCTTGTGTCTAAAGATATCATACTGTCAGCTTGTGTCTGAAGATATCATACTGTCAGCTTGTGTCTGAAGATATCATACTGTCAGCTTGTGTCTGAAGATATCGTACTGTCAGCTTGTGTCTGAAGATATCGTACTGTCAGCTTGTGTCTGAAGATATCGTACTCTCAGCTTGTGTCTGAAGATATCGTACTGTCACCTTGTGTCTGAAGATATCGTACTGTCAGCTTGTGTCTGAAGATATCATACTGTCAGCTTCTGTCTGAAGATATCATACTGTCAGCTTGTGTCTGAAGATATGGTACTCTCACCTTGTGTCTGAAGATATCGTACTGTCAGCTTGTGTCTGAAGATATCATACTGTCAGCTTGTGTCTGAAGATATGGTACTGTCAGCTTGGGTCTGAAGATATGGTACTGTCAGCTTGTTCTGAAGATATCATACTGTCAGTTTGTGTCTGAAGATATCATACTGTCAGCTTGTGTCTGAAGATATCGTACTGTCAGCTTGTGTCTGAAGATATCGTACTGTCAGCTTGTGTCTGAAGATATCGTACTGTCAGCTTGTGTCTGAAGATATCGTACTGTCAGCTTGTTCTGAAGATATCATACTGTCAGTTTGTGTCTGAAGATATCGTACTGTCAGTTTGTGTCTGAAGATATCGTACTGTCAGCTTGTGTCTGAAGATATCGTACTGTCAGCTTGTGTCTGAAGATATCGTACTGTCAGCTTGTGTCTGAAGATATCGTACTGTCAGCTTGTGTCTGAAGATATCATACTGTCAGCTTGTGTCTGAAGATATCATACTGTCAGCTTGTGTCTGAAGATGTCATACTGTCAGCTTGTGTCTGAAGATATCGTACTGTCAGCTTGTGTCTGAAGATATCATACTGTCAGCTTGTGTCTGAAGATATCGTACTGTCACCTTGTGTCTGAAGATATGGTACTCTCACCTTGTGTCTGAAGATATCGTACTGTCAGCTTGTGTCTGAAGATATGGTACTCTCACCTTGTGTCTGAAGATATCGTACTGTCAGCTTGTGTCTAAAGATATTGTACTGTCAGCTTGTGTCTGAAGATATCATACTGTCAGCTTGTGTCTGAAGATATCATACTGTCAGCTTGTGTCTGAAGATATCGTACTGTCACCTTGTGTCTGAAGATATCGTACTGTCACCTTGTGTCTGAAGATATGGTACTCTCACCTTGTGTCTGAAGATATCGTACTGTCAGCTTGTGTCTGAAGATATGGTACTCTCACCTTGTGTCTGAAGATATCGTACTGTCAGCTTGTGTCTAAAGATATTGTACTGTCAGCTTGTGTCTGAAGATATCATACTGTCAGCTTGTGTCTGAAGATATCGTACTGTCACCTTGTGTCTGAAGATATGGTACTGTCACCTTGTGTCTGAAGATATCATACTGTCAGCTTGTGTCTGAAGATATCATACTGTCAGCTTGTGTCTGAAGATATCGTACTGTCAGCTTGTGTCTGAAGATATCATACTGTCAGCTTGTGTCTGAAGATATTGTACTGTCAGCTTGTGTCTGAAGATATCGTACTGTCAGCTTGTGTCTGAAGATATCATACTGTCAGCTTGTGTCTGAAGATATCGTACTGTCAGTTTGTGTCTGAAGATATCGTACTGTCAGCTTGTGTCTAAAGATATTGTACTGTCAGCTTGTGTAAGCCGAGGGTAGATGTACGGAGTGACTAACCTACAAATTGATTCAGTTCATTAAGGAAGCAGGATGCAAATTACATGATTGGAAAAAGACTGGTTTAGATGGAATTTCTCAAAGTGGGGAAGGTTTTGTTGTGTTTATAAAACAATTTATATTTCACTTACTGCCAGAATACATTCTGTAAAATGCCAAACGTTTCGTATTACCAAAATCCAGGTCACTGAACACGGCAATTTCTTCAATGGTGTGAAGGTTTGCAGTGTTAGGGTTCCAAAGATATTTTATTTCATTTGGAAATATTTTACTTAGAGAGTCTATATAACCCCATATGGTTCATTCCCATGGATTTGACAGTTCAAATATATTTGTGGTTAGTGGAAACTCGCTGACATTAGATAGTAGTCCGATATCACAGTGAAGTCCCGCAGTAAAAGTTGTCTGTAACCAACCTCTGTTTGTATCTACAGTTTGATATTCTGCAGTCAATATATCATTGAATGAAATGGTTCTAATTTTCTGTATTGATTTTATTTAATGCGATAGTTTCAATCTTCGCATCATTGTTACAATGAGTGAAATAGCTCAAATTTTCTTCATTCAATGCTAGATTTAATATTTTTTACTTTGTAATATTTCACAATTAGATAGCTCAAATTTCTCATAAACTTTGAATAAAAAAAAGAATTAAAAATAAAAGTAATGAATCAGTTTTCTGTCTAGGCTATTCATAATATTGCCCACACCTGGTTGAATGAGTTTCATTATTCTGTAGCCGATGTTACACCAAATGAAAGTTTTAATTTTGTTGTAGTCCTTGAATTATTGAATAAAGCGTTAAGGTGTTCTAATGTATAAACTGCTAATCTGAAAAAGTCATTTCCATGCTGTACTTGTAAGCAATCGGCTCGCACAGAAGATTTGTTTGTCCGTTTTTCTGTCCTTGGGGACACATTTTAACGCTGGTGTATATCTACAGGATTAGCCAGGGGAAATTACGCTAGATTTCCAGACAATATAAGGAGAAGAATTCATATAAATAAAGATTTCTTTTCAATATTGGGTGATGAATATCATTATTATCTAGAACCAATTTCAGAATCTTGTATAAATGAAGTGTTTGATCAAATACAGTAACTCTCTAGAGAAATGTACGCATGTGTTCTCAGCCACCACAGTTGACCAGGATTGTCTTCAAGGGGACAGACAAGATGGTTTCTCTGCTATGTAGTTAGCTCTTTGAAGGAAATTTAGTTATCTTTTAGATTATTTTAGTTTTCATTATTGGACTTCAGACATAATAGCCTGATTTAAGGAAAATGTCCCGCAGAAAATGATGATCAGAAAAAAATGGTGAACTTTGAAGCCATATCGTAGATTACACAAGGCAATTGATTAGGTGGAATTAACATGGTCACATGTAATTGTTTTTACTAACCTGAGTCATCTTTCTTCCACCATGAAAATAAATATGAAGGAAGATCTGATTCTCTCGTATAAGGAGATTTTCAATCTAGCAAACTTTCTCTCATTGGGATTGAGCATGATGGCAAATTTCTGATATAGAGTTAGAAATTGATACTCATGTGTTGCCAAGATCAAGGAGTGCAAGCAAGTTGGCTTGCATTGATTATTTCTCTGTAGACTCCTAAGGATCTCACAGAACCATTAGACTACTCTGTAGACATGGCCTCTCTGATTAAAATAAGTAGAATTTGAAAACATACCTTTTTATTAGCTTCAAAAAAAGGGCAATTGTAGATTTATTTTATTTTTCCAGAAAATTTTTGTCTGCAGATAATCTTTTTTATTGAGTACAGGAAGGATGTATTTCTCAGACTTCACATTTAGGTCCCTCTTGTTCATCCCTGGTTGTGGCCATTCAATTTTGTGTCCAATTGTGAAAACAAAATGGCTGACAGGCAGCCATCTTGGTTTTTGACAATTGACGCTTATTATCGCTAATTCTCGAGAAGTACTGGAAGACTATTTCTCAAATTTCATAATGTAGGTCATCTTTGTTCCCTAGTTGAGTCCATTCAATTTTGAATCTAATTGTAAAAACAAAATGGCCGACAGGTGGCCATCTTGTATTTTTTTCGGTTGTGTTTGTTAACACTATTTTACAGGATGTTTTTCTTAGATCTGTCTTAGATTGTATATGGAGGTTTTCCTTGTTATCAATTATTAAGATGAAAGAGGAAAGAAGGGAAAAGTAGAGAAAAGTTCAGTTTAACATAGAAGCAATAAAGACCATTCCATAATGTGTGCCAGGGTCCTTCTGGGATTTCTTGTTTTCTTCAAAATTCATAAGAAAAATCTTCTTTGCTAGTCTACTTGAGTGGCAGTGTTTGATCTTAATTTGAATAGCATGTTGCAATTTAAAACAAGAGGAAGTTTGTACACATACAGCTGTTTTTTAACCAACAATTGCTACAGTACACTACAATTTGAAAACGAGAGGCATTTTTTAGGTTACAGTTATAGGCAGCCTATTGGACCGTATTACGGATGGGTGCACGAAATGTCCTGGGAATTTGTCGCCTTCCTTGATCCCTTACAGCTATCAACAGATCTTTCGGTGTACTGTTGCACCATCCCTCTCTCCCAGACCGTTAATCGCCCCAACAAATCAAATACCACACGTTTTTCAATGCTGTTTTCTTTGGGGTACATTTTGCCTGGTTAAATTACATGTTCATTCATTTCCTACAGTACAAGGTCATGTAGCTTGTTCATGATATATACACCATGTATATACCCGACTATTCAACTGAAACTTATTGGGTGGAATGTAACTTTCATTATTACATTCATTAAAGTAGGAGACCATGCATGTACCAGTGTCTTTACATGGTATTCAAACCAAATTACAGATATTTACACCATTTCTTAAATTAGGATCAGCAGGTTCTCTGTTGTTTGGTAATCAGAATCATGATACAATCTAAAACAATATCAGGGAAATAAGGTGTTTTTTTGATAACTAGATATCTTTTATATTTATAAGGTTTTTGTAACCAGATATTTCATATCATATCAAAATAGTTAAAGCCGATATCGTTGTTGGTTTATATATCATTTCTGGGTTTTTTTTGTTTAAAGAAAGCTATAGGGGAGATAACTCTTTAAGGATCTGACAGTAGAGAGAGACAAACAAATTAAAACAGTTTTAAAAAGAGTTTGTCAAAGGTACATCATTTCTTCTATCGCTAAAGCTTTATCTTCCTATTCATACAACAAACGGTCTCTAAAAATGTGTTTCATCAGTCTCATTTACGTAGACTATGGTTTATAGTGATTTCAGTGGCGGAGAACATGGATTCAGTCTTATCCCAGTATACCTGGTGTTTTGAGAGGCATTTAGAACTCAGAGTCCTATAAGATTACATTCTCAATTTCTAATCTCGTAGGGATTTCATTTGAAATTTTAAAGTAATATTGATAAATCTCTGATACGTTGGTTTCGACAAGATCTTGTTTCCTTGTCAATGTTTGCAGATAAATCTGTTTTTAGTCTCATAATTTTTATGTAATTTTTTTTTGAAAATCTACTGTGAAAACTTGCTGCATGAATGCCAAGATTTAAATATTTTGATGGATCTCTTTTTTATACATCTAAAAGATAAATTATACCAAATGTTTGGACTTTTTAGCTGTTTCCTATCAAATATTACTTTTTTCCTATTCATCATATACAACTTGGAGACCTGATTTTCTTTTACTTTATATATTTTGGTAAAATGTAAAAAAAAAAAAAAAAAAAGCAATTTTCTGAAACTTTTACCATGTTTGGTCATCAAATATACCAGATGTTTCATTTGCATGAATTTGTATTTAAATATTCAAAATTTGATGCTGATAATAGGGTCGCCTGTCCTTCTGGCCTCAGTGTCCTAAGAGAACTAGTGTGGAAAGTTGAGCTAGTCTCTAAACCCTCTCATGATAGACTAACACACATTTTTCCTAGATGAGATGTCAAATGTATATGTAAAAAAGCAAGACTCACTGTGCCCCGTGATGAATTCAATTTTAAATGGCCATAAATTGTTGGAGTTGTTGCTCGACCCACACGGGGGCTTTTATCAACGCCCCAATCTTTGTGCCTGAAACTCAGACATACTTGAATCATGAACGATGGAACAATTCTGCTCACCCATGTGGAAACCGACAGACGCTGTTGGTCAATGGACCGTAAACAGACGACTGGATATTAGCATAAGTTGGTGTACTTGTCCTCGTGAGGTCACAGACTTGTCACCTCAGGATTTGTGAATGTCGACAGAGGCGGCCACGCACTGGGGTGGGTGACAGGCGATCGCCCCGGGCACTGTTGCCTGAGTAAAGGAGTCACACATGGCCGAACATCTGGTCAAAGTGGACCATAACAGGTGTGAATTATGTCTGGTCAAATGTGTCTGGACGTAAACGTATTGGTTATATACTCTGTATATATATATATATATATATATGTTCGGTAAATACTTCAGGGTTCGAAGGGTACAGTACCATCATAACTTATAATGATCTATAGTCTAAAGGATACAACAGAGATAATTACAAAGGGGAGGGGCTCTAGTTCAGGGGTAGGGGGTTAAGGGATAGGGGGTAGGGGGTTAAGGGGTAGGGGGTTGGGGGGTAGGGCCTTTAGGTCCAGGTAATGTTTCATATGAGATGCAGTTCTAGACTAAGGGTACATAGTTTGAGGGATGCAGTGCTAGACTATCGGTATATAGTTTGAGGGATGTAGTGCTAGACTTAGGGTCTAATAGTTTGTGAGATGCAGTGTAGAGTTCCTATTACACTGGGCGGCTAGTAGGTTGATGCTAAACACTGAAAGTTAGACCAATGTCAAGTATAACTTCCAATTTCTTTAGTTTGTTGTCTTTTTCAGGCAAATCCTCTGACTACATTGAAGCATTGAATTTTTTAATCTGTGCTAAAGATAGATGTTGCGGAAATATCAAACTAATAAATAATACCCATCATTCAATTGATTTTTTGGGTCTTCTTGGGTTTAAATATTGTGGAGATTGTCTGGGGTACCTCTGTATATTCTACAGACAGAAACTGTTTTTTGTAATATTGGTCAATATTCCAGTTGGAGTAAAAAAAAAGCCACCTGACGAAAGCTTTGTTAGTTTAAGATTGCCTTTGTCCATGGAATGAACATGTATTAGGAAACAGGATAAGCTGACAAGGCTAAAATCATTCTCGATACTTACAATCAAATACCTAGTAGAACTAAATAAATAGCTCTCTATGCTAAACATCTTTTGTGGAGTCATTTCTGCAGCTAGCGTTTCATCCCCTCGATCAAAACGGTCATTATATTATTGTTGTTAATGACAACAGAAGGAACACACAATTATCTGACAAGGAGAAAGTACACATCATTAAACAATGAAAACCAGTCGGTAAGGACTAATTGTGGTGAAAATTTGATCAACTGTTAATTAGTTTTCTCTATGAATAAGTAAGTGATGCAGCCATATAACGGTGCCTTCTATCAACAGTCGTAGGGACGTTGTTAAGATGGTAACAGGCTACAAGTAGTTGTTACGGCCATGTTGTCCCTTTGGGGGTCGTCTGGTTAGGAAACTCTAACATCACTATAAAGCTTTTTCTACATTAGTTTGTCTGACCTTTTGACCTAGTTGAGGAAAACTTTCTCTGATTTATAAAATTGGTTCGTGTTAGGATTGTTGAATGAGAGAAGTGTTCAGTCCGATTTTTACATTCATGTTCTGGTGTGTTGAAAAGGGAAAAAAAGAAGACTTTTACAAAACGGTCTACCATTGGAGTGTTGTAATGATTAATAAATTTAAAGAATTTTTTTTTGACTCTTGTTTTCATGTATAATTAACAGTAATAAGACATTATTAAGTTTAGTAGTGTAATCTTTACAAGATTCTATTGGTGGTACTTTGAGGGTTGTCAATGGTCTTGGCCTGGTTGGCCAGATACCAGTACTTCTATTAGTGATGTAATGGTTGTGCTATGGTTGATGATGTTGTTGTGCTGTAGTTGGTGCTATGGTTGATGTAATGGTTGATGTTATGGTTGATGCAATGGTTGTTGCTATGGTTGGTGTTATGGTTAATGTAATAGTTGGTGCTATGGTTAATGTAATGGTTGGTGCTATGGTTAATGTAATGGGTGGTGTTATGGTTAATGTAATGGTTAGTGCTATGGTTAAAGTAATGGTTGGTGCTATGGTTAATGTAATGGTTGGTGCTATGGTTAATGTAATGGTTGGTGCTATGGTTAATGTAATGGGTGGTGTTATGGTTAATGTAATGGTTGGTGCTATGGTCAATGTAATGGGTGGTGCTATGGTTAATGTAATGGGTGGTGTTATGGTTAATGTAATGGTTGGTGCTATGGTTAATGTAATGGGTGGTGCTATGGTTAATGTAATGGGTGGTGCTATGGTTAATGTAATGGGTGGTGTTATGGTTAATGTAATGGGTGGTGTTATGGTTAATGTAATCGTTAATGCAATGGCTGGTGTTATGGTTGTGCTATGGTTGATGTAATGGCTGGTGTTATGGTTAATGTAATGGGTGGTGTTATGGTTAATGTAATGGTTAATGCAATGGGTGGTGTTATGGTTGTACTATGGTTGATGTAATGGGTGGTGTTATGGTTGTACTATGGTTAATGCAATGGGTGGTGTTATGGTTGTGCTATGGTTAATGCAATGGCTGGTGTTATGTTTGTGCTATGGTTAATGCAATGGCTGGTGTTATGGTTGTGCTATGGTTGATGTAATGGGTGGTGTTATGGTTGATGCAATGGTTAATGTAATGGGTGGTGTTATGGTTGAGTATGGGTGGTGTTATGGTGGTGATATGGTTGTGCTATGGGTATTAAGGTAGGTCATTGCGGGATGGTTCTGTGTGGAGATGATGTAGTTCTATAGATAGAACTATATAATTTTAACCAGATAATAATTGCTGTGTGGTGCTATGGTTTGTTGGTACCCGTTGATGTTGATGGTTGAGGTTTTCGTTGGTGCTGCCGAGTTTTTATTTATTTGTTGGTGTCATTGCTGATGAGGGTTTTTAGTCATGCAGCCATTCCCATCCATTACCAGACAAAAGTCTTGTCACTTTATGTTACTTTAAATCTCTCCATCCATTCTCTGTATAATAAAGATGAAAGTTACCAGTAAGGTCCCTGATGTCATTTGTGATGGCAATGTTAAAAAAGTTCATTACTTGTGACCTTTTGACCTTGGAAATGATTAATAAAATTTGACATGAAAACCTACCAAGATATATAACCAGCATATGTTAATGATTATTCATAAAATGAAGGTGACCTCTCTTATTTTGTTCCGGAAAGATAATATATTTTACATTGCCATGGCGATAAGCCAAGTAGGATTTACCCAGGTACCACATTTTTTAGGCCACATGATTTTGATATGTCGGAGGCTGAACTTTGTAAAGAGTTTTAGAAGATAGCTTTTATGAAATATGAGTTATAAATATAAAAAAAAGTTGGAAAATATGATAGATGATCAAGTTAAATGTAAGGGAGGAAAGTGGTTTGGTAATATCAATGGCGGGAAATTTAACGATTTTCTCTTTTCCTGATTACCAGGTGAATGTGTATTCCATCGAGGTTATGAAAAACTACTGATAGGATGGGCAGAATGGAATGTTTTAAAGTGAAAAGTGAAAAAAAATCACAAATAGTTCTGATGTTAAGTGTAATTTAACAAAATGGCAGACCACATGATAGGTTTAGGAATAACAACTTTCTCCGACCAAGATGATGGAGTGGTTTTGTTGATGGAAAAATAACTTTGGATATAATTTATTCATTTACTATTCATAAAAGGTAGCTAGCTAGCTATGACACAGGCGTGGGCCGTAAATTAGATCAGTTGCTTTGATTATAGAATTGGAATAATAGGAGTCAGGGCAGGTGGTCAGATAAATGCTCTGATAGAGAAAAATGGTACCTTGAAATTCTGAGCCCGACTTGGGACAGCTAAGTCAGAGTTCACTGGACCAAGGTCTATTTGCATGACAAACATTATCTATATAAAGGATTGAGACTCTTTGTTAAATATTTTGAAATCCTTGTTTTCTCAGTGGAAAGTCAGTCCTTGTGTTTTACGAGCATAAAATTATACTTTTTGTGGACAGACATTGAGTGTTTGAACATTTTTGTTGTATGATACAGCATCTTGTTCAGGTTACATATTTGGCTTGGATATTAGCATTACAGACATACATTTATACAATTAGCCATATTCAGGAATACTATATCACTCGTTTTAAAAATTCAAAAAAATTCAAAAAAATTGACATGATATTTGGGTCAAGGTGACCTAGTTTTCCACTTCAATGACTTTCTTAAACTTCATTTGTGTGGTAAGATTGCCTAGAGTTTTATTTACTGGTATTGCTATTTCTCCCAGCACAAGAGATGTAGGTCACTGTGATCCATGATTCCCACTTCACTGACTTCGCTCTTTCTACAGTTTCCCTTTTTAAAAACAAAATATTTACGCAAAAACATAGAAACTTACTGATATTTTTAAAGACAACTGCGGAGCAAAATTCAAATAAATGAAAATAAACCATTAAAGACATTGCGGGAATAAACTCGGAACAGATTTGAGTCAACAATTTTGAGTTATTCCTTTCAATAATTTTAAATGAATTGAACAATGACTATATTTCAGGGGTTTGATGATATCAGTTATAATGTAAAGGTTCTATTATGGAGGAGAGCTTTAATGACAGAGGAAGGACACACGAGTCACATTCCAGCTGGGAGTCTGTCCAGTTCACTCAGTAAAACATACCCACCAGGTGGCACTTTTGAAGCTGAAAGTGAACATGTTTGTCCAACAAGACATTACCAGGGTCGAGAGGTTAGAGGGAAGAAAGGCACATGTCATTGAAATGAGATATGTATTGACTTCAGACATGGGGTAGAACTTGATAAATTTCTTCATTCATTGATGTTGAAGATAATCTTATCTTTGAGGGTGGTCAAAATGCAAAGATATACAAACCATTGTTGGGTTGTGCGAAAGCATTTATGAATATTCATAATGCTCAATTCTATGTGAACTTTTTCCATACATAGGTCTTATGACTCAGGAAAATTTTGTTTTTTAGATATCATCTTGAATGTATTTCTATGAATTGATTCTTTAAAGGCATTAATTTGTGATTTTGGAGACTGGGAAAGTCTAGTAATAATTAAGTAGGGATCATGCAGCTATAGGCAGGTTTTTAGGATACATACATAGTTTTCTGGCTATTTATAGATCAGGGTCATAAAGGCAAGAAACAGTAAACATTTCAACCCCCCCCCCCCCCCCCCCCTTCCCTTGAAGTTTTATAATCCATTTGTAATATTCCCTCCTTAATCAACATTGAAGGAGATTGGACCTGTTCAGTAATTGAGTTTTTGTAGGATTTCTTGACCCATTGCAAGTATCTAATGCTGTTTTACTATTTTTAAGGAGACTTCACACCCATTTTAGATTAATTGAATATCTTAAAAACCATACTGTAATTATCCAGCAAGAAGTCCATACTTGGTATTAAATCCTAGCCTGGTACCAAGACTAGGTTTGGTAATAAGTCCATGCATGCCTATTGCAGTTCATCAGTAAAAGTGTTATTTAGTTGACCTTCAAGAAGCCCACCTTCGTCTTTGAGCCAAATTGTATGTATGTGTGTGGGGCTGTGGTGGCCGCATGGTTAAGGTGTCCCGACACTTCATCACTAGTTCTCCACCTCTGGGTTGCGGGTTCGAAACCCACGTGAGGCTGTTGCCTGGTACTGACCGTAGGCCAGTGATTTTTCTGCGGATACTCCGGCTTTCCTCCACCTCCAAAACCAGGCACATCCTTAAATGACCCTGGCTGTTAATAAAGACGTTAAACAAAATAAACTCACAAATTATATGTGTGTGGTCCTGTCTGTGTGTCACAAAACAAATAAACATAGACATGAACAGTAGATATGTCCCAATTAACTAGAAAAAAAATTATCACAGACATCTAATGCTTTCCAAATTTGGTAAATAACATTTTTTACCTCATTCTCAAATATCTGCCAGAACAATGACTTTGACCTTATTGTCAGTTGGAAGGTGTGATGATATTTAGACCTTTTAGAGAATCTGTTGTTATCTTGTCCCTAAGTGACCTGCGTCATCCTGATACATCACATACTTGATTACATTGGAGCAATGTTAAAGCTGTACACAAACCCATCACTTATGCTGGGGTTATTTTTTTCAAAAGATGGAGTAAGGTAACTTTCCACAAGATTTGATCATTTAAAATATTAAATATACTGAAAGAGCAGGATTTGGTATTGCTTTTAGTAACCTCATTACAGATGAAAAGGAAACAGTATTAAAATTCTTTATGACAAAGATAAACTTGATATTTTTATTCCTTGGTGTACGACTACAATTAAATTAGGTCACTGTAACCTATCTACAAGTTTCCATTAAAAAAAATCAAAAACAAATTGAGTCGTTGTTTTTAATAAAGTACTTCGACAGCAATTGTTTGATCAATTTAAGTTTTCTAGATTTTTTAGCATTGAATGAAAGTCACAATTTAAAGCAATATGAAATTTCAGATATTTACTTCAGACACAGTATAATGCTGTGAAGGATATTTGAACCTTTCCTACCTTCCACTAATTGCAGACGACCACTCTACATGACAAGGCTGATGAAAGATGCATTGCAAATCCGTGTTTGGTTCTTAAATTTCACAGATGAACCATGTTGCACTGTGGTCTACCTGGCTGTCTAGGCCGTTTCACTAAGTACCTTGAAAGCTTAAATGTATTTTAATCGGTAATACGAAAAGAAATGATTGTCTACACAGTGAGGAATCCTTCGTAACTTATGCTGTGGAGAGTGTAGACTGTGAGGCTATTAATGTGTAATAAACACGGTTAAATGGGGATTTCCAAATGCCCCCAAAATGTCTATAATGTAAATTTTATGAGCGGTCATGTAAAAAACTAAAAATTTTCTAAATTGCTTCAGTTATTTGCTCCTCAAGATCTATAACCACCCTGGTTATCACTTTTACCCATAAAAACTACAAGCATTGCCAGTTATGGCAGTGCTGGTATAATTATGGTAAAGTCTGGTGTGATTATGGTAAACATATCGTTGTTTTGATATATTTGATCATTATGACATTTAAGTTTTTTTTTTCTTGGTTGCAGCATGTTGTCATTAAAGAGGCTGACATTTATGCACACAAGTTTTTCTATTAATAATTTCCATGCATTGACGTCCATTTAAAAACAGCTGTAGTTGTTGAAGAAGGGATCATTATATATATACTCCATGCATAATTTTGATTAGAATATTTTGTGTATTAATGAGAAAAAAAAAATCAGTATTAGCATCAAGTACTTCATGAACCATCACAATAACCCTTTTATATCAACTACTGTATATTCTGAAGCTGCGTAAATCAGACTGCTAGCGATGTATCGTAAATCAGACTGCTAGCGATGTATCGTGTACATATGTAGATTGGACCTTTTGTCTAACATTTCTATTAACTGTATAATATGAAACCCTATCTTACCAGACCTTCAGCGGGGATGGTACAATTCTAAAACTTACCTTCAGCGGGGATGGTACAATTCTAAAACTTACCTTCAGCGGGGCTGGTACAATTCTAAAACTTACCTACAGCGGGGATGGTACAATTCTAAAACTTACCTACAGCGGGGCTGGTACAATTCTAAAACTTACCTACAGCGGGGATTGTACAATTCTAAAACTTACCTTCAGCGGGGATGGTACAATTCTAAAACTTACCTACAGCGGGGATGGTACAATTCTAAAACTTACCTACAGCGGGGATGGTACAATTCTAAAACTTACCTACAGCGGGGATGGTACAATTCTAAAACTTACCTACAGCGGGGATGGTACAATTCTAAAACTTACCTACAGCGGTGATGGTACAATTCTAAAACTTACCTACAGCGGTGATGGTACAATTCTAAAACTTACCTACAGCGGGGATGGTACAATTCTAAAACTTACCTACAGCGGGGATGGTACAATTCTAAAACTTACCTACAGCGGGGATGGTACAATTCTAAAACTTACCTACAGCGGGGATGGTACAATTCTAAAACTTACCTACAGCGGGGATGGTACAATTCTAAAACTTACCTACAGCGGTGATGGTACAATTCTAAAACTTACCTACAGCGGTGATGGTACAATTCTAAAACTTACCTACAGCGGTGATGGTACAATTCTAAAACTTACCTACAGCGGGGATGGTACAATTCTAAAACTTACCTACAGCGGGGATGGTACAATTCTAAAACTACCTACAGCGGGGATGGTACAGTTCTAAAACTTACCTACAGCAGGGATGATACAATTCTAAAACTTACCTACAGCGGGGATGGTACAATTCTAAAACTTACCTACAGCGGGGATGGTACAATTCTAAAACTTACCTACAGCGGGGATGGTACAATTCTAAAACTTACCTACAGCGAGGATAGTACAGTTCTAAAACTTACCTTCAGCGGGGCTGGTACAATTATAAAACTTACCTACAGTGGGGATGGTACAATTCTAAAACTTACCTACAGCGGGGCTGGTACAATTCTAAAACTTACCTACTGCGGGGATGGTACAGTTCTAAAACTTACCTACAGCGGGGATGATACAATTCTAAAACTTACCTACAGCGGGGATTGTACAATTATAAAACTTACCTACAGCGGGGATGGTACAGTTCTAAAACTTACCTACAGCGGGGATGGTACAATTCTAAAACTTACCTACAGCGGGGATGGTACAGTTCTAAAACTTACCTACAGTGGGGATGGTACAGTTCTAAAACTTACCTTCAGCGGGAATGGTACAATTCTAAAACTTACCTACAGCGGGGATGGTACAGTTCTAAAACTTACCTTCAGCGGGAATGGTACAGTTCTAAAACTTACCTACAGCGGGGATGGTACAGTTCTAAAACTTACCTACAGAGGTGATGGTACAATTCTAAAACTTACCTACAGCGGGCGGGGATGGTACAATTCTAAAACTTATGAAACGCTATCCAACCAGACCTTCAGCGGGGATGGTACAATTCTAAAACTTTTCATTAGCCACAGACTATTCAGTGTCATGTAGCAGTTAGACCTTACCTGAAGACCACTATAGCCCTGGGAGTCGGACTAGTGGAATCTTCAATCTCTACAATTCTTGTTATTTATCATATGAACTCTGATCTAATTTGATAAAATGATATTAGACCACATGGTGATTGGATCAATCTGAATTAGTTTTAAACTATTGCTGTTGTGTATCCTTCAACTATTTCCTTATATGGTAGAAAAGTTGTCGCGATTCATAAAATATGTAATTGATTTGTATGTTAGAGAACTCTCTTAGAAAGGAGATGGATTTTACTGGGAAGTGGCATATATCTTTAACGAACCATTTAATAAATCTAAAATAAATTATTTTTCTGAACTGAAGTTTAAAAACCAAGTGTTTAGAGCATCAGAATTCCATTGCAATGTAAGAAAATAGTTCCTTGGTGTGGTTTTATCAGATCCATGATAGGCCGCGGCCGTTGACCCTAGCTATCTAGACTGGGGAGTTAGATGGATGGTTCTGTACTACTGGGAGATATGAGAAACACAATCCTGGATCATTTAATTCATCCTCATCTAAATCCTCCTCAGTGTTCTCTCATTTTAAAATTTCACAATACAGTTTTTTGTTAGGCTGGAGCAAAGGATAGTTGAAGCAGAAATGGCAGATTTTGATTACTGATCAGAAATGTGAAAGTAAAATACCCTTGTAAGTCTGATTCCGAAATGTTAATATTGCATTGACAATGATGTCCCTCGCAGGTAAAGTTGGGTGTTACATGGGAAAAGACCACATCCACGGCCACCTATATATACAAACCAACTGTAGATACTTGGAATGTGTATCAAACAATTGATGGTGCAAAAGGTTTGAAACAGGAACATGATATTACAGTAATAGGTGTTTTTTGGAGCATTCTTACCTTGCTGTAGTTCGTTCTGTTTCATTTGTTGTCTGGCGTTGGATTTTTAGTCAGTTTGCATGTTACAATGATTACACAAAATCTTTTGTGCAGTCTGTGTGGTAAATATGTGCTGAAGCTCAAACTTTATAAAAACCTCTTGGCATTTAAGTGAAAACTTGGAATGTGAACAAATTTTCAGATATAGCAGGTCAAAGCAAGTAACATTAGTCGTCAGGTTTATCAGACAAATGACTGTATTAATGTAAATCATTGTGAAGAGCTCCTTATAAAGGGTGATAATTACAAGGTTTTCATTCGGAAAATAGTACACATTATTTTTTTTTCAATAAAGAGATCCACTCTAACATGTTTAAATTTTGTCTAAATATTAATTAAATGATTTAAAGATTTCTAATTTGGCTGTACATTTAGGGGTCAAGTTTCTGTAGAATCTTAACTGCATAATACAGAAATATTTGTATTTGCATTGAACGATATTT
The DNA here is from genome assembly GCF_902652985.1 of Pecten maximus. Lineage (NCBI taxonomy): Eukaryota > Metazoa > Mollusca > Bivalvia > Pectinida > Pectinidae > Pecten > Pecten maximus. The sequence goes on from NC_047028.1 coordinate 17,819,550, forward strand.
TATTATACTTCAATACACATTCATGTGTGTTGATATGGTTAGTGTATGTAAAAGCAGTAATGTTTTTTAGATTCCACCCTTTACAGAACTAGTTTAAGATCAGGAGGCCAGCCAAGTCCTTTAATGTCCATCTATCTATAAGACATTAACTACTAGTGTGTGGGGCCGCGGTGGCCGAGTGGTTAAGGTGTCTCGACACTTTATCACTATAGCCCTCCACCTCTGGGTTGCGAGTTCGAAACGTACATGGAGCAGTTGCCAGGTACTGACTGTAGGCCGGTGTTTTTTCTCCGGGTACTCCGGCTTTCCTCCACCTCCAAACCTGGCACGTCCTTAAATGACCCTGGCTGTTAATAGGACGTTAAACAAAACAAACCAAACCAAACCAAACAAACCAAACTACTAGTGTGTGTAGTAGGCAGTTGTTACAGGGACTACATTGGGAGCAATTGTGCAAAATGAAAATCTACTCCTAATTTCAAGAAGTTTGCTTTCTCTGATTTTGGACTGACCTCAAATACAGCACTTTGTAAGGACCATCTCAAGGTCATGCCTGGTAGTTTTCAATTGTTTTTAAACACAAATTCAACATATATATTCAATTGCATGCAAGGTTTTACTTGTTAATCCTGCCATGTATCTAGATAAGATTTTGAATATACATGTATGACTTTTTCAGAAGAGGCCCATGTAATGAATCATGAGTTCTACTCAGGTTTTTTAAGAAAAAATAAAATAGGCCATAAAAAATACCTGCGTCTCATGGCCCAGGTAGGTACTTGATATAAGTCTGACCCTAAAGTACAAATTGTTGTGTTGGCTATAACTGGGTTATAGGGAAGGCCTCCAGTAGGAGAGGTTAATGTTATGTTAATTATAAGCCTACGAGCCTGCACGCAGTCCTTTAGTCGGCAGTCTGTCTCAGACTTGTCCCAGCATACAGAATTCACTGGAAAGTTGTGGTTAAATTAAAGGATTAAAAAAAAAACATCATTCACAAAAATGAAATAACGTTAAAAGTTAACAATATTGAGATGCCATCAACTAAAAAAAAGGCTAATTCCCCCAGGGGCCTGAGGGGCGGGGCCAAATAGGGGAAATAGGGTTAATCCTTTAAATCGCTACTAGTCATAAAGTTATGAATGAATTTGAACCAAATTTGGTCAGTAACATCCTTGGCAGAAAGGGAACAGAGTTTGTATAAATTTTTACTCTGAACCCCCAGGGGCCTGAGGGGCGGGGCCAAATAGGGGAAATAGGGTTACTCCTTTAAATCGCTACTAGTCATAAAGTTATGAATGAATTTGAACCAAATTTGGTCAGTAACATCCTTGGCAGAAGGGGAACAGAGTTTGTATAAATTTTTACTCTGAACCCCCAGGGGCCTGAGGGGCGGGGCCAAATAGGGGAAATAGGGTTACTCCTTTAAATCGCTACTAGTCATAAAGTTATGAATGAATTTGAACCAAATTTGGTCAGGAACATCCTTGGCAGAAGGGGAACATAGTTTGTATAAATTTTTACTCTGAACCCCCAGGGGCCTGAGGGGCGGGGCCAAATAGGGGAAATAGGGTTACTCATTTAAATTGCTACTAGTCATAAAGTTATGAATGAATTTAAACCAAATTTGGTCAGGAACATCCTTGGTAGAAGGGGAAGATAGTTTGTATAAATTTTTACTTTGAACCCCAGGGGCCTGAGGGGCAGGGCCAAATAGGGGAAATAGGGTTAATCCTTTAAATCGCTACTAGTCATAAAGTTATTAATGAATTTGAACCAAATTTGGTCAGGAACATCCTTGGTAGAAGAGGAACAGAGTGTTTAAATCTTTATTCTCAACCCCCAGGGGCCTGAGGGGCGGGGCCAAATAGGGGAAATAGGGTTACTCCTTTAATTCGCTACTAGTCCTAAAGTATTGAATAGCTTTTCACCAAATTTAGTCAGGAACATCCTTGAGAGGAGGGGGAACAGAGTTTATATGAATTTTTACTCTGTACCCCTAGGGGCCTAAGGGGCGGGGCCAAGTAGGGGAAATAGAGATTAGTCTTTTAATTGCTACTAGTCATAAAGTTTTAAATGGATTTTAACCAAATATGGTCAGGAATATTCATTGGAGAAGGGGAACCGAGTTGGTATAAATTTTTACTCTGAATCCCCAGGGGACTGAGGAATGGCCATGGGGTCCGATAGGGAAAATAGGGGTTAATCCTTTAAATTGCTATTTGCCATAAAGTTTTAAATGGATTTTAACCAAATTTGGTCAAGAGCATCCTTGGGAGAAGGGGAACCGAGTTTGGATAAATTTTTACTTTGTACCCTCAGGGGCCTGAGGGGCGGGGCCAAATAGGGAAATAGGGGTTTATCCTTTAAATCGCTATTATTCATAAAGTTATGAATGGATTTGAACCAAATTTGGTCTGGAATATCCTTAGGGGAAGGGGGAAAGAGAGTTTATGTAAATATTGACTCTGACCCCCAAGGGGCCTGAAGGGAGGGGCCAAATAAGGGAAATAGAGATTTGAGTTTTAAATGGATTTGAACCCAATTTGATCAGAAACATCCTTGTTTTTAATTTTAGGCTTTTTTTCAGAGCCCACACTCAGACTGTTTTTTATGCACATTTATAAACTGATTGAGGAAGACAGTTGTGTAAATATAGTTCACTTTACAAACAAAGTAGGCATTAATTAATGTAAGCAATTACTTATTGGAGGTCTGTAAAAATGCAATTTGCCTAAGAAATGTAAAAGCAACATTCAGTTTTACAAATGCTATACAAGAAGTAGTGATGTAGGCTGGTACAGAGTAATTCTGTAAGATTTTTCGACAGAACTGTAGTAACCCCAGGGATACACATGCCATTTCCCCACTAGTCTGCTTTGTCCCAAACACCATCAACCTTGGAAATAATGGGCGAACGGTTGTCCTAACAATGAGAGGAAGCATAGAAATTAGTCGATGAAAGGCTCTCTGTGAGTGAAATGTCTATATTTGAAGAGAAGTTGGTCGATGGTACAAAAGGAAGTAAAGCATTGTCTTACAATGTCAGGAAACATTTCCTAGTGTGAGAGAAATGACAAAGCCAGGCTTTCAATGTAGCTGTATGGAGGCAGGTTAATTTTTTGTGCCAATTAGTTCCAGAATACAAAACCATTTCTGTTTACCTTGGAGCTTGTGATGTGAATACAGAATGTGTTAGCAACACAATAACCAGAGGAATGTTTTCATTATTTGTGACAGTTTTGGATGTGTTGAAATGTAAGACATATTATGAAAAACTTCCAAATCAATCACAGATTGAGAAATGGAATTTTCTAGAGCAACTCGTTTTGCTAGTTTGAGGTTTTTGTGATTTTTGCAAAGAACATTTTTTTTACTTTTGAGATAGTCTTCAACTCAGAACACATTCAAGTACTCTTTCATTTCTAAACAGTTTCTATTGCTGAAAAACAGTGTCTTCAACTCTAAAGAAGCCATATCAGTGAGAAATGGTATCTTCAACTCTGAATGAGTTCTATCAATGAGAAACAGTTTCTTTAACTCAAGACAAGGTCTAGCAATGAGTAACAGTGCTTTCAACCCTGACAAGTTAAATTGATGAAAAATAATTTCTCCAACTGTATAAGCCATCCTTAAATGTCAATAGCCGTTGATTGGACGTTAAACATTATATAATACCAAACCCTCAACTCTTAAACAAATTTTGTTAATGAAAAATATTATCTTCAAATCTGATTGTCAGTTCTATCAATGAGAATTCAGCTGTGGTTTACTTGAATATATACGGTATGTCACCAATACCATCTGTTATGTCATACATCCAACTTGTACCTCCGTTTGTTATCTAGGTGAGCAATTAGCCATTTACCTGTGTGTGATATGGATGTGTTAGAAAAGATTGTTCACCTCTGCAGGAGTCCTGGTAGGGTAGCTAGGTGCAGTCAGAATTAATCCTTTGTTCCGATTTGTCAGACAAACATAATATCTCCTACATAAAAAGTTAGAGAATATCTTCTATCAAATTACACAAATTTTAAAGGTTATAATTATGCAGAATATGAACATGCTTTGAGTATATACAATATTTTAACATGCAATGCAGGACACCGGTGACCTCCAAACAAGAAACAAGGTCAGAGGTCATGTCTGTCATACCTGTAGTAGGTCATGTTACCTTTGACGAGAGTTATATAGGTAGAGTGATAGGTAAACAGATAGGTAGATGGGTAAATCAACTGACATTTCCCCAAAACAAAGTTTATACACCTGATTGGAATGTAGCAACTGTTCAAAAGTCTATTAACACAATATACTCCAAAAGTGAATATGATAGTTTTAAACATGCAAAAAGCAAATTGATCAAAGATCTCTTTGATGTTAAACTGTTTCACATTTTTTACAATAATTTTGGTAATTAGGTATTTACAGAATAAATGTTTGTGTTTGAAAATATGAAAGGGAAGTAACTCTATACGCAGTAGTGACACTGACACAATGACAGTTGTACTGTAACACTACTGTTATACAAATACACCTGGTATCTTTGTGGTGCTACACCACTCTCTTATACTGACATTTTCTTCATACTGACATCCTTTTTTACTGGCACCCTCTGTATACTGACATCCTTTTATACTGACATCCTCTATATACTGACACCCCCTGTATACAGATATAATTTATACTGGCACCCACAGTATACTGACATCTTTTTATTCTGGTACCCTCTGTATACAGACATCCTTTTATACGGACACCATCCAGACTGCCAAAGTTCTAGTGTACACACAAATCAGTGTCCAAACTACTAAGGTTCTACTGTAAACCAAAGTGTCCATATTAACAAGGTTTTACTGTACACACAAACCAAAGTGTCCATATTAACAAGGTTTTACTGCACACACAAACCAAAGTGTCCATACTAACAAGGTTTTACTGTACACACAAACCAAAGTGTTGGACAGACTACTAAGGTTCTACTGTACACACAAACCAAAGTGTCCATACTAACAAGGTTTTACTGTACACACAAACCAAAGTGTTGGACAGACTACTAAGGTTCTACTGTACACACAAACCAAAGTGTCCAGATTAACAAGGTTTTACTGTACACACAAACCAAAGTGTTGGACAGACTACTAAGGTTCTACTGTACACACAAACCAAAGTGTCCATACTAACAAGGTTTTACTGTACACACAAACCAAAGTGTTGGACAGACTACCAAGGTTCTACTGTACACACAAACCAAAGTGTTCAGAGTTTTACTAATTGTACTCATCCACTAATATGTATAGAATGTTACATAAACAGACTTGTCAATCATCTTTATTCCGTTGTGTAGGAAGTGTTCATTCCTCTAGACCAGAGTTTAAACTCCTAGTTTGTTCGGTATGTTCTATCATTGAAAACCCACCCCTAAAAGTAGCAACAGTTTCACATAAAAATCGTGGAGGTTTTGCCAAGCTGTCCTCATAGCATTACAGTTAGAATTTTCATCTCGACATCTATTCTTGTAACATTGCCGACGTTTTTATGTGGAAGCAATAGCGACCATATTGAGTCGCTCACATGAAGCACTTCCCACACGGAGATGAAACCTGACTAAATTATCGGAACATTTACTGGTACTTAATGCTATCAGATCACATTCTAGTGTCAGCCGGGAATGGACAATTGTGTTAGAAGTCTCTAAAACACACTCATGGAATGAACCTAGCTTTTTTTTTTTTAGTTAATTTGTTCTGAATGGTCGGTCATTTTACAAAAAAAAAGTATTAAAGCAAAGAAAAAAAAATCTTGAGAAGTTAAGAGTGCTGATATCTGAAAACTGTCTTCGATGTGGTCGATGAAAAAATATTTTCGAATTTTTGAGAGTTCATTACTTATACATGTTTTAATAGTTAGGATTTATGTAACTTTGAAGATTTAAGAAATTATATCATTTTCCTTTCAGGAATGATCTTAACTAAAAAGCAATCAAATTTGTTTACATAGAGATTTAGATCAAAATGAAAAGAAGTAATTGAAATAACCGTTATTAATCTGGAAAACCGTTTGTGGTGTTACGGCAAATCAGATGCATTGCATAAGAACTAGCATTTGTGGTAAAACTTCTGGTGAATTTTATTTTCATTGTGAAAAAATCAAAAGGTTATAGCTTGATTGACACAGGACAGACAGACAGAATTATGGGATATCCCGTGAAGCATTATGGGATATTCAGCTTTGCATGTTTCTTGATGAGGTTCCCATCTGTGAAAAGGGAAGGGTCTTACATATCATTACAAACAGTTGTTGCCGTAGCTTACTCAACATGCTTGGAAACCACTTCACCTCCTCAAAACCTTGTGGATAATTTTCCGTGTTCTTTCTGTATGAGTGTCTTTGGTGATGTATGGGCTAGCTAGGCAACAGGAAAGTGCCTAAAACAGTTATCAATTTTGTCGTTAACTTTGTTGATGGCTTGTATATATACAATATATATCTAACATATTCTTCTTATTGTACATGTATCAATTTTATGATTTCAAATTGAGTTGTGAAAATTTCATTGAAATTATAAATAAATGATGATAAAAGTAATTTTGATGCATTATGTAATACCATATCTACCAAATCTGTTCTGAGGAATTACATCACAGACCATAAGATATATGACAGGTGTAAAGGGGTCCATCACCAAGGAGAAACCAAAATTGTATTTAGACCTGTTCTATTCTTGAGGCATGATAGATTCATTATGACCTTCATTAGCAGGGCATAAAGACTTCCCCACCCTACACTTGTTAGTTGAATAGACCTAAAAAATAAAAGGATGAGTCCATTCCAATTTCATAGGGAAGTTGGAGCTTGATGATGGAAACACAACTTCTGTTCAGTTAGCACATTGCAGATTTGATTAATAAATTGAAAAAAAATATTATGAAATCCTAACCACTTCCTGTATGAATTATGAGTACCGATGATAATACATGTAACATCTGTATCCTAGTAACATTTTTATAATAAAAAAAATAAAAAAAAATAAAAATAATTATTTCATGGAACATGCAGTCATGAAATGATTGGCATCGTGATTAATTTTCAAAATAAATAGATTTTAGTCATGCATGTTTTTTCCTGAAATTCTCATTGGTAATGTTTTTTTGTGTTGATTTTGAGACTTTTAACAAAGATAGAAAGTTAAAATTTGATTTTAAAATCGAGGTCAGAAGGGTATAGAAACATGCGAACGGCTCGTAAAAATAGTATTTATCATGAGACATAAAAATAAAGATATTGAGATGAAAATAAATTTGAATTAATAAAACAGTAATTTGAATACTTTAATTTGACAGTATTAAACAACTCTATTCCGAAAATACAATAAATATTTTATCAAGAGCAATAGGATTTATATAAAAAGAAGTTCTAGAATGGGTGCTTTTGATTTCAACAAATTTGATAGATACAGGCTGGACGGGTTTTAGGTACAAAGGTAAAAACTTCAATCCTGTGTATGCTTGTCTTGATTAAAATGCAAACTGAAGCATACAGAAATTGCATATTTTCACATGAGGAACCAAGGATAAACAGTCTTTCTAAACGCCAGACATGCACCTATCAGGGTATACAATGAGGACAAAATATCTTTGTTCAACTTATCACCTTCAGGAATGTCTCCTTAATGTCCGTAAACTCTGCCAAATAATGATAACATTTTCTTTGGTAGGCTACTCAAAAACAAAACCAACCCCGAGATACCTGTCAATCATATTTTTTTTTAACAACAATGCCATTATTTGAATTAGACATTGTCTTAAAAAAAACGCTAGCTGTTGGCTCATGTGAGCGTAGTTTTTTGCGACTTAAGTATTTCTCCAGTGGCCTAGGACTGTTATATGGTATCTTTGACACAGAAATAAAACGTAATAAGTCTCATTGTAAGTCTATGGAATTCTTAAACTTAGAAAAAAAGATGAAAGTTGTTATGTAATTTACATCTAAGATCTATTTTCTGAATCTGAAACTACATAAAGATCCATTTCTTAACCTTAATTAGGTAAATTGATATTTATCTTTCAATTTTTTTAAAATATTTCCCCCCATTTTGCAGTGATAATATTGGAACTCTAAGATAACTGATATTTTGCTTTTTGTATAAAATATGAAAATATTACTTTGTTGTTCAGGAGTAAAGCTTCCTTAAGCTACAGAAATGTAACTTATAAACCAAGGTGATATACAGATGTTTAAGAAAAAATTATTATCAAAAGAAAAAGATATTAATGGACTTCAATATCAGTATAAATCAATGTTTTGATTAAAATTGATACAGGAAGTATTCAATGATGGACCAACAGGAGAAAACCATGCCTAGAGTTATGGTATTTACATCAGTATTATCTGAGATCTCGTGGAATGGAATATCAGCAAAATCTATTTTTCAATTCTTTCATGACCAGAAAGCATCAAGCCTTTTTGGTCCATGGAAGTCAACATCAATTTCCCTTGTACTTGTTTGCTTGGTTTGATGACTGCCTACACGTCAGGTGTCAAATTTCCTGGTGTCATTAATCTCAGTTGATTCATATATGTATATAAAATTCAAGCTTTTATCAGACCCTTTATACACAAGAATTCATCTGACCTTGATTTGTTGTTTGATATGCGATACCAAGATTGTTGTTATTTATTTGACTTAAGTTTAAACAGCGACTTCTTTGGAAGTATGAATGAAGAAAAAAATTGAATTTATCAACAGAAATTTGATATATGGATTGAAAAGAGACACTGTTGGTATTCATAAATATTAAGCTGTGTTTTCAATGATGTAGAAGAGTCAAGTGATGATATGTTACGATATTGACTGTGAAAGTGATTTTAATGCGCCTTTCTTCACAGCTGTTTTGGGAAAGGTATGAAAATGAGCAAGAGCGTCCCACTGGGCATGAGGCATAAGATAGAGTTAGCCACTCCTGGGGCCAAATTATTGACGTATTTGTAATGTCGGAAAGTGAATCCAGGTGTAGATCATGAAAATTCCGGTGAAAAAAGTTAGAACTATTTTATATATCTATTGAAAGGGAACTTGGTACCAATTAGTAGTGTAAAACAGTAGGAAATGGTTTTCCCAGTGGATAATAACAAAAATTTGTACTGGTTTACATTGTACCATCCTTGTGTCACTTGAAATAAGAGTTTGTAAAACTTGACGGAAATTGTGGGAGAAAAGTGTTTCAGTAATTTACCTGATTAAGGGAAAGTGTTGGGAATGATATATAAGTCCCGTGTATATAATTTACATATAAATGTACTGAAGTGGTACCTACTGGTAATGTTGCCTCACAGAACTTAAAACCAAACACCTGGTACAAGATTTCAGACCAAGTCTTCTACATTCAGTATTTTAGCAATTTATTTTCATTAGTTGAGACAGCAGTAATTCTGTATGTAACAAACTGGCTCATTGGAAAATTGGGTTTCTTCTGCAATCAAATTGAAATAGATTTTTTTTTTTTTTTTTAACCAAGTGGGGGAATATATTCTCTGTATGAAACAATTGTAGGATCTCTCACAGAACTTCTTGCTCAATATAACTGAGAAATTAAAACAATTAATCAAACAAATGGATATCTAATATTTCCATGCTATTTCTGTAAGCTTCATTGAATGGAAAACTGTTATTATCTGATTGAGCAAGCACATATATATTAATGTAATCTAGATATAAAACTAAGAGTATGAAGAGGTGATCGTTGTCCACTGGGGCTATCATTGTGTGCCCCATTTTCTAATATAACAGCTTTACTACAAATAAGGGACTAACACAGGTTTAATTCATCAGATTGAACCAATAATGGCTAACATTTTCCTCATCAAATCATTCTACAGTTCCTAGTGATTGTATTGTTGGAGAGGTCTTAATGGCTGTCGAGATGTTATTTCAGTCGTCCTAGAGGTGTATTAAGGAAAACAATTGTTCTTTATTTCTGGAAGCTTTATAAGTCTCTAAATTGACTATTTGTATTAGGATTGCCTTCGTCTGTGGACTTGGCATCATCGCTATCCCAGGGCAATTCTGATTCTATACGTCTTACTTTAACATTTTACTTTAACTGAATAATTCTACTCAAGTCCTGTTGCAGAATTATTATAGTTGATGACCAGAATTTAATTCAATGCAAATTGAAAAAAAAAATGCATGGATTTAATCATGGCAGATTCGAAAGTTCCCCCGTCTATTCAACAGTAACGGCAGTTGATCACAGATTTTGTTGATTCTGCGAAGTGTCGAGAATTTTAACCACTATGATTGCTAAAGCTTTTAGTCAATAGATGCAAGTTCTCAATTCATTGTAATGCTTCAAGCTGTCAGTATCAAAGGTATGGATCTATTTAGAAATTGAGATGCATACTAAGTTAATGACCTAGTGAATTGGTAGGTTAATATGTTAATGACTTAATGAATTGGTAGGTTAATAAGTTCAAGACCTAGTGAATTGGTAGGTTAATAAGTTCATGACCTAGTGAATTGGTAGGTTAATAAGTTCAAGACCTAGTGAATGGGTAGGTAAATAAGTTCATTACCTAATGAATTGGTAGGTTAATAAGTTCAAGACCCAGTGAATTGATAGCTTATAAGTTCATGACCTAGTGAATAAGTGCCTTACTAAGTTCATGACCTAGTGAATTGGTAGGTTAATAAGTTCAAGACCTATAGTGAATTGGTAGGTTACTAAGTTTATGACCTAGTGAATTGGGAGCTGAATAAGTTCATGACCTAATGAATTGGTAGCTGAATAAGTTCATGATCTAATGAATTAGTAGCTTTATAAGTTTACCTCTATGATATATAACAGCAGCAGTATTTGCTGAGATATAAAATGAAAAGTATAAGTCTTTGTAATAATTAATTCTTAAAAATTAATCCCAGATTTCAGTTAGTATATAATAGCATCCATGTTCAGTTTTCCCTTGGTGACAGCAGAGCTATGTATACTAATATTTTGGCCACAGTGCGGTGAGTTGCATCCCATATAGATGCAGTAAGGAATGGTTAGTATGTTTATTAACCTGAGCTCACAATTGAACAATTGTGCTAGCAGTACTTGTACTGGAGGTATTTGAAATTCAAGACGTCGGGTCGCACTGTTGAAATGGTAGGCTGCATTTGATGGCTACAGCCACACAACACATGCATGTATAACCAGCAACAATGAGATTCTGTTGTGATTCTCTGTGTGGCAATATTGGAATTAGCATGATATGCATTTTGAAGTGTAAAACCTGTCACACATTTTTCCGGGACATCATTATTCTGCCAAAATGGAGATAGGACTTAGCAAACTAAATATTGCATCAAAGGTAGTGCAACCTTGTTCCCCAACCCTAGCTCACAACAGGAAGTCATGGTCCATGACCTCACAGATGACCTTTGTAGTACTGAATAGGGTAAAGTTATCATCTACACCAGTTTGACCTTTCTGGTTACCATGGTCACCGCCAAGGTCAGACATAGTCTATTCTGTTATCGTTTCACCTCCCAACATGCATCTGTATGATCTGCTACATCTCCATTGTTCTTTAAATCAAGGTCAGACAGGAGCTTTTATTTCCTTCTGTATTACCTGGTGCATGTTATTTGGATAAATCTTTGAAATGTAAGAAAAAGTGGCGGTAATCAATGCTTCATACATTGTATTATATATTTTAAGGTGTTGAAATTCAACTTAAAGCTGAATGATTGTAAACATTATATATATAGTCTGTATAGGGACAAGTTATATAGCATAGAAAAGTTACTTAACAGGTACTTTTAAGTTATGTGGTCATTATAGACAAGAGTCATAACAGACAGGTGGTTGTTATGGACAGGTTGACATTGTAGAGAGGTGGTTAGTAACTTTTTGATTGTTGTACAGACAGACAGACAATATGTCAGCACAATTTTGCTGATAATGTAACTTTTAATATGTTGTACAGACAGACAGACAATATGTCAGCACAATTTTGCTGATAAGGTAACTTTTAATATGTTGTACAGACAGACAGACAATATGTCAGCACAATTTTGCTGATAAGGTAACTTTTGATATGTTGTACAGACAGACAGACACACAGAGAGTATGTCAGCACAATTTTGCTGATAAGGTAACTTTTAATATGTTGTACAGAATGTACAGCTATGTACCTGAAATATAACACTTTGTAAAATTTGTGGCATTCACATGATGAAATCCTTTCTGACCTATAGTTCCAAAGGTCAGAATCCTCCATTTTGATTTTATCATTACTTTTTGCGATTTTCATTTTTTATACCTTTTTGAGTGAATTGCTCTACCTTTATAATAAAATGTGATTTCAATGCTGTGTTTTAGGTACACCCCAATGGTAGAAGGACTGTCTGCGTATGTTCGAGCTGTGAATATCGACATGGACCCTAAAATTACCACACTGAAGGAAAAACTATCCCAGATGAAAATCGTAAGTTAAGGACTGTCATTATTTAACTGTCACAGATACTCTGTTTTGTTATGATTTACCTCTCTGATGATTGTACCAGTCAGAGAAAACTTTCCATCATATGTGACCTTGACTGAAGCATGGTTGACCTTAACCTTGACTAACCTTTGACTCTGTATTTCCTTTCAGAACCTGTTGGCCCGGTACAGTGAACAGGAGGAAATGATGTTTTCGGATTCTGAGAACCCCAACTCAATGGTAGAGTACGGCAGTGGTGACTCGATACCAAGGGGACACCACACCTTCACAGACGATGAAGACTTAGATGGCTCTGGTAGTGGCTTTTATTCAGTCGGAGGAAACGAGGGCAGTGGGGACCGCAATCCAGACAAACCACACGAACCAGTCATAAGTAAGTGTGATTGGTCCACAAATCAATGGGGGCCGCGATGGCCAAGTGGTTAAGGTGTTCCGACACTTTATCACTCTAGGTTACAAGTTCGAAACCTATGTGGGGCAGTTGCCTGGTACTAACCGTAGACCGGTGGTTTTTCTCCGGGTATTCCGGCTTTCCTCCACCTCCAAAACCCTGAAATGTCTGTAAATGACCCTAACTATCAATAGGACGTTTAACAAAATAAACCAAACCAAAATAAACCAATCAACAAATTGTAGAGGGTTAAGGTGTCATAGACGAAAATGTTTAATATGTTGATTATAGGTAATCGTGCAAAAGGTGAGTTTTGAATTTCACTCATATATATTTGTTTATAGGCCTATATTCAAAATCTAATTCTACTTTCAATACACAAATCTACACATATCTTCAGATTGTCACAGTAAAATCAAAGGGAGATCATTCATTGGTTTTGGGACAAAAAACTTGACCGATTGTTGGTTGATATATAATACTTCCTTTGAAGATTACAAAGCCAGAGTAATGTGACCTTTATCCTGCTACGCCTTCCCTTTTATCAAAGACATCACATGTTTATAAGATTCCACAACTTTGCTAACCAAGGGTTGGTTCATTTTATTGTCATGTAGTCTGACCCTTAGTGATTGTTCTCATAGCTTTCAAATTATTGGCCCTGGGCATCCAATGAAATTGCTTCTTGCATACAGTTTGACAGTCAGTGTAGACACAGGCACTTGGCATGAATTTCCAACTCACAATCTATTTATATATCTTACATATATATGGACCATGGATTGGAAATCTGTGCCAAGTCCCTGTGAATGTAAATTGTAGTGGCAGTTCCCAGTATGAAGATGCTAGCAAAGATGAGGCTTCCATAAAAGTTTCCAATTTAATTGACTCATCTGCATGGTAGCCTTATAGAACCAGAGTTTTATCATGAATTATTCAATGGGTGCAGATCAGATAAGGTTTGTATTGTGTCATAGACAGGCAACTGAACTATTTGTTCTAAAGAGTAGAACCTCTTGTTTGTATGGTGCAATAGAAATTCCTTCTGAACATTTTGCTTTTACTAAAAACAGTAAACAGGTCGTTTATGGACCTCTTGTTTGTATTGTACGATAGAAAGTCCTGCTGAACCTTTTACTTGTACTTAACAATACACAGGACTTATGGACCTCTTGTTTGTAGTGTACGATAGAAAGTCCTGCTGAATATTTTACTTGTACTTAGCAATACACAGGCCTTATGGACCTCTTGTTTATAGTGTACGATAGAAAGTCCTGCTGAATCTTTTACTTGTACTTAGCAATACACAGGACTATGGACCTCTTGTTTGTATGGTGCAATAAAACTGCCTACTAAACCTTTTACTTGAGCCTCTTGACTGTGTTTTAAAAAGCAGACCAGCATACTGGCACCTAATCAGTGGAACAAGATTTCTAACATTGAGGGAGAAGCATATTACATTTGCGTCAGGATATTGTCGATATAAATTTGTGTAGCGACATTGATTGGCCCAATCATTGCTATCACACCAGAGGATGTCCAGCATGATGTGCACTATGTATTTCATTGCAGTAGTATAAAGGTTCTTACGGGTAACTGAATGAAGATTAAAAAAAAAACAATTACTGAAAATAGGATTGGTCTTCTGCTGATAGGATCAATAAGACTTTGTAAATTATCAAGTACTTTTGCCTTATTCAGCAAAATAGATTGTTGAATGTTAAAGGTATCTTATTTTCATGAGATGTTTTCTTTCTATAAGCATGTATTCACATCCAGCTGTTGATACTTTTTTTTTTCTGCTTCTGGAAATACCATAGGATTCCATGAGGAGTCTGTTGATATTGTGGACTCAGAAAATTTCAAATTAGGGCAATTAAAGCTTCACGTTATTTAGAAAAAAATGTCATCTTCGGTAAATTTGACTTTGTCTTATTGAAAACCAGAGATATTATTAATTTGATGATTTTAGAAATTTGATATCCCAACAGATTCTTTTTGACAATCCATGCTTTGTTAATACTGACTTTTTAAACAGTGTTGTATTTCATTAATATAAATTCCAGATTAAATGTCATTCTACGATTTTATCATTATTTTCATTTTTTTCAGCACGACATCCACCAAGCACAGATGATGGTAACACTGGTGTGAAGCCTCCAGGTGGTGACAACACAGGGGCAGCCTCACAAATCACCGTCTCCATGGCAGCCATGTTCATCGGTGTAGTGGTAGCCATTTTCGTATGAAGACAAAACATATAAGTTAATTGTACTTGTTATCATCAAATGTTGGAGACATAAGATTATTGAAAAAGAATTCTGAATTCCTACCGATCAGCTGTTTCCATATTAAATTCTTTATTGGAACTCTAGTAGTCAAAGGGGAGTAACTCTATCATTAATATTGACAAACCAAGTTTTTGCAAAACTGAATCATTTGTTTCTGCTTCTTCCAAGGACAGCTTGAAACAGTCAATTTAGAGAGTGCTTTCTTTTCTTTTGATATTCTGACACAGTTTCATGGCAAAACAAGTCATTTTTCTGTAGAAACAGAAACATTTTGAAAATTGTAATTATCATTTATAACATATCTCAGATTTCCCTCAGCATTTTAAGAAAGAAGATCTTACCATTTCCTTGTATAGTACCTATACAAATACAAATCAAATGTTGATTAAAGTGCTATTTATTGTGTTTTTAAATTCATTCATTTGTCCTGAGTGTTTAGTATTACAAAAAAGAAGATATATTACAAAAAAAACACAAAAAACAAACATAATTCATGTGTTATTTAACTATTTGTTGTCCCTTGGATGAGAGATCGATGTGATAGGTAATGTAAGATATTATTAAGATCAATTAAATGTGTTACTTTGGCTCATTTGGTACTTTTTATGTTTTCAATCATAACATTTTCAATTCAAATATGCATATAAAGTTTAATTCTAAATGATCATCTTGATAAATTTTAGCTGAATTTTCTGTTTTTTCAAAGATTTTAAGAGGTTTTGTTTCCAGTTTCAAGAAAATGATGAGTATTATAATTATAGTTTTTGGGTGAATTACTGATTTATATGAGACTAAATATTGCCATGTTTACAGTATACAGATAATAAGCTGTTGTGTTGATATGTAAATAATGCCTAGGTTGATCTGAAGAAAGATGTGATCATAGTTATATATACTGTCCACTGTATATCATAAAATATAGTTTTACACTGTGTTAAGAGTTATCTCCCTTACAAGTGGAACTCTTTGAAAAGGAGATAAACTCACAATAAGGTTACATATAGCCCTAACTATGTTTACACGATGTACTGTTTTCCCTGTTGTTTTCCAGTTTCAGGGCTCGGTCTGAATTACGATTTATATTTTTTTTAAGCAGTATGTAATTGAAGAAAAGTTGATTTAGTTATGAAGAAACATGTATTGTGACATTTTGAATTGTTATATACTAAAAAGTGTGTATTATAAATGCATAACTTACATTTAAGTGATAAAGGACAAACTGTGAGCTGGGAAATCAAATTTTGAATCGGGAAATTTTTGTTTGTTTACCTGTCATCTAAAATCTTTGAAACAAAAAGTCACACATGCCCTCTAAATTCTTCACCACTTCAGTGGAACTGACTATTGTTATGATATTGAAGTTTTAATCTTAGAGATATAATCATTGTATCATTACTAAAGGGCACACGAAACAGGTGGCTCCCAGTTCACAGTCACTGAGCCACTGAGAGTGAGGTTGTCTTGGCGTTACTTTCAGACCTATTTAGACGAGAGTAAGGTTGTTGTCTTGGTGTCTGTAACATGTTGCAGTGATTTACCATTGAATGGTGAGATTTTGTTTTATTTGAGAGCTCTAAGCTCAGGATTATTTTGTTTTATCATAAACAACTCCATATAAGTCGAACTATTGTACTTGCAGTGCCATAATAAGCTATCATGAATTAAGAACGTTTGTGATTAAAGAAATTCATCTTTCCATTGAGCTCATATCGGAAAATTTCAACAATTTGCAATTATCTTCAAAACTGATATTTTTCTTGTATTTTATCATTGTTTCTTTAACAATATAATTATTCCTGCGATATGATACGGAAACATCATTGTTATAAATGCCTGTACTTGATATCCTTATATGGACGTTGTTTTAGGTATGGTTGATGATGTTGAAAGCAACACTAAGATGATCTGTGATCCAATTATATGTAATTAGTGATTATAATTAGAATTATGTAATTAACAAAATTTATTGTAGTTTGATGTTCGACCTGTCATGTACGTAGATGATGGATAGTTTTATGACCGATCTACACTGTTTTTAGACAGAGTTTGAAATCACATCTGTCATGTATGTAGCTGACGAGAGTTTTAAGCCAGATCTACGTTAGACAGAGAGAGTTTGAAATCATATCTGTTGTGTACGTAGCTGACGAGAGTTTTAAGCCTGATCTACGTTAGACAGAGAGAGTTTGATATCACATCTGTCGTGTACGTAGCTGACGAGAGTTTTAAGCCTGATCTACACAATATGTAGACAGAGAGTTTGCTATCAGATCTGTCATAAACGTAGATGATGGAGAATTTGATGTCAAATCTACTGTACATACAAATATTTGGCAACCTGTGCATTTCCACTTTACTCAGTTTTGGACACCCCACAATGTTCAGTACTTTTTGCATTTGCCATCTTTTATATAAACACAACCTATTTTGATGATATCTACTCGATTTGTCCTGCAATAATCTAATGTTTGGTAATAAGCCCACTTCTAGCTATTGCAATTTTGGACATGAATGAGTTGCTTTCAATGTCCATCGATTTTGATAAGTATTCGAACATGGAAATCCATGTACAAGAATTGATTGCATTTATCATTTTATAATTTCAAGAATCTTTGATTAAATAGATGCGAAAAATTTAAACCATCAAAATATTGTTTTGAATTTCCATGCTTTTTTTTTTCTTCTTAAAGCACTTTAGTCGTGATAATGAAAGTGTTTGTTACTAATTTTCTGATATTTAAGCTGTGTCCAAAACTCTGTAAATATTTTTGTTTTCTCATTGTTATTGTTATTGTGTCATGATACACACATTGGTAGATTACTTGTATATGATATTAAAAAAAAGGGTTGACCTCAAAACTGAACCTTTTGACCTCAGAATGAATATATTGACCTTCCTTGGAGTCCAGAGGACAGAAAATATGGCAAATATGAAGAGGTTTTAAGGTCACATGAGGTCAAAGGTGATTGTTGTAATTCTGACTTGTCATGCTACACAGTTTTACTCAAGCTTTAGGGTCGACACTAGGGGGCAGGGTGTTGTTAAGGTTTGGGAGTGGGGAGTCGAGGGTGGGGCATTGTGAAGGGTGGGTCCATCTGGTTGTGGGATATTTATAAACATGTTGAATATGTCAATTTGGTGAGGGGAGGGATTAGAATGAAAAGGGGTAGGGAAAAAAGAAAGATGGGGTGGGGCCTGTATCATGTATACACATATGTATATATCTTTTGTAAATAAATATAAATATATATAAAAGTATAAGTGCAAAAAAGTCAATTTCTACTATATTTTTGGTAGATTATGTGTTGCCATGGTTACCATTCATGTTGTTTCAGTTAACACTGTGGTTCCATCAGAGAAGTATATCCTGGGTATTTGAAATATATTTACATGTACATTGGTTACAAGAGTGTACTAATTGTGTATTTTAGTTTTTTTAAGATAACATACCAATGTCATTTCAGGCAAAAATTGAGAAACTTTATGAAGATGTAGTAAAAATTGACTTGGAACATGAGTGAGTGTATGTGAGTGTGTCTGTTTATGATGTGATATACAAAAAAAATCTTGTATTTGTTAACGAAGTTCTAAATTTTAGCATAATCAGTTGATGGCACATTTGTAAAAGTCCATCCGTTAATGTACCCTTTGTGTAATTCTGATTTGATTATGTACAATTCTCCATCTTTTCTCATTGTGCATTCTAACAGATATTCTTTTACACATATTTTTCAAAAACTTTTCCGACATAATGAATTTTACTTTTGAAAAACTTATTAATTTTACCATTGCAAAATACAAGTTATTACGATTTTGGTTATACACGATACACACTAAACTTGAGAGAAATTATTCAGACATTCATGAAATATGATTTGCTGCAACCAAAGACCCGATTTTAAATATAATTGATAAATTTTTAATTGTTAAAAAACACTCCTTTTAGTGAAATTCTTGATCTAATAATTTTAAGTCATTCATTTTATGAATATTTATGAGATCTGCCTCTCTAAGCCACACCTACTTCAGACAGTGTGTATTAATTGCTGTATAATTGTCTGGCCCATCATTTGAATAATCATTTCTATTACTCTGGCCTATCAGGTTATTGTTCAGCAAAGTACTTAAAGTTTTAAACAGAAATTTTATGTACACAAATTTATTTTCAACAAGAATAATTATATGAAATACAAGGTTGATTAAAATGGTATCATTTCAGTAACAGGTTTTCAGATAGGTAAAAAAAATTGTTTTGAAGCTTGTGCGATTATTTTGTTTATCAGGGGAGTTAACTCACAGGTCCATGTGATATTGTAATTTGCCAGTATTTTCATTTTACAGTAGTCTTTCTCACATTATTGAATCTTAATTAAGAAGATTGAAAAAAAAAGTAAAAAATAGCATGTTTTATTCCTGTGACATATGTAGAAAATTTCAATATTCTGGTTGTTTGATTCCTGTATTGT
Source organism: Pecten maximus (assembly GCF_902652985.1). Classification (NCBI taxonomy): domain Eukaryota; kingdom Metazoa; phylum Mollusca; class Bivalvia; order Pectinida; family Pectinidae; genus Pecten; species Pecten maximus. Next base: position 17,839,185 of record NC_047028.1, read on the forward strand.
ATGTTAAAATAGTCAGTTTACAGCAACAACCTGCTATATTCAAACCCATTGGCTTTCTGTGGTCTCTGTTTTTGCTGGCTTGCTTTCAACTTTCCCGACATTGTATACATATCTTATGTACTGCTGTCTTGTGTCTGTTGCAAATCATTCTGACAATAAATTTCAGTACTTTTTATATTCCATTTTGTTTTGTGATTTTTAATGGACTGATGTCTTCAAACTTACGATTATAATTATGAGTCATGTGACTTGTACGAGTGTCACATGATTTATGATGACTTTTAGTGTCATCATCCTAAAGCAATCCTATTGTGCCGAAAAAATATAAAACAATACATTACCCCAAGTGACACATGACCTAACATGACCCCAATTGTCATGTGACATATGACCATGGGGCGAATTAAATCATCAACATTTACCTTAGGCTGTTCCATCTAATGTGATGACATAAGCGGATAAACAACCAATTACTGCTGTAATTTCAAATGGTGATGCATACGCAGATGATGTCTGGTTGCCGTGGCCAGACCAAAGTAAAGATGTGTTTGAACCACAGTCAACTAGACATAAAATCTTGTTTTTGTATCCTTACTCTTCACTGTAGTTTCTCATCAGACTTTCTAGATCATAGCCACGATAGTTTCTTATCAGACTTTCTAGACTATAGCCACTAGTTTCTCATCAGACTTCCTAGAACATAGCCACTATAGTTTCTCATCAAACTTCCTAGACCATAGCCACTATAGTTTGTGATCAAACTTCCTAGACCATATCCACTATAGTTTCTGGTCAAACTTCCTAGACCATATCCACTATAGTTTCTGGTCAAACTTCCTAGACCATAGCCACTAGAGTTTCTCATCAAACTTTCTAGACCATAGCCACTATAGTTTGTGATCAAACTTCCTAGACCATATCCACTATAGTTTCTGGTCAAACTTCCTAGACCATATCCACTATAGTTTCTGGTCAAACTTCCTAGACCATATGCCACTATAGTTTCTGGTCAAACTTCCTAGACCATAGCCACAAGAGTTTCTCATCAAACTTTCTAGACCATAGCCACGATAGTTTCTCATCAAACTTCCTAGACCATAGCCACTAGAGTTTCTCATCAAACTTTCTAGACCATAGCCACGATAGTTTCTCATCAGACTTTCTAGACCATATCCACTATAGTTTCTGATCAAACTTCCTAGACCATAGCCACTATAGTTTGTGATCAAACTTCCTAGACCATAGCCACAATAGTTTCTGATCAGACTTGCCCCTTTTAGCATCAACTATAGAGACTATGGTCTAACTACAGTAGGGGCAAACTCACTTTGGTATCATGTAATACCCATGTTAAGTTGGGATGCACATTGTCTTGTGGTCGAAGGCTCAATCACCTATTTACTTTGATCTGACCAGAGCAACTGGATATCACTCGCGCATGTCTCCCAAATAATTGGTTATTATCCATATAAGATGGAACAGTCTGGCTATAGTAAATAGTGGTTATTTATCAATATAAGATGCAAGAGCCTGGCTATAGTAAATAGTGGTTATTATCAATATAAGATGGAACAGTCTGGATATAGTAAATAGTGGTTATTTATCAATATAAGATGGAACAGCCTGGATATAGTAAATAGTGGTTATTTATCAATATAAGATGGAACAGTCTGGCTATAGTAAATAGTGGTTATTTATCAATATAAGATGGAACGGCCTGGATATAGTAAATAGTGGTTATCAATATAAGATGGAACGGCCTGGCTATAGTAAATAGTGGCTATTTATCAATATAAGATGGAACAGTCTGGCTATAGTAAATAGTGGTTATTTATCAATATAAGATGGAACGGCCTGGATATAGTAAATAGTGGTTATCAATATAAGATGGAACGGCCTGGCTATAGTAAATAGTGGTTATTTATCAATATAAGATGGAACAGGCTGGCTATAGTAAATAGTGGTTATCAATAGAAGATGGAACGGCCTGGCTATAGTAAATAGTGGCTATTTATCAATATAAGATGGAACAGTCTGGCTATAGTAAATAGTGGTTATCAATATAAGATGGAACAGCCTGGCTATAGTAAATAGTGGTTATCAATATAAGATGGAACGGCCTGGCTATAGTAAATAGTGGTTATTTATCAATATAAGATGGAACAGCCTGGCTATAGTAAATAGTGGTTATTTATCAATATAAGATGGAACGGTCTGGCTATAGTAAATAGTGGTTATTTATCAATATAAGACGGAACAGTCTGGCTATAGTAAATAGTGTTTATTTATCAATATAAGACGGAACAGTCTGGCTATAGTAAATAGTGTTTATTTATCAATATAAGATGGAACAGTCTGGCTATAGTAAATAGTGGTTATTTATCAATATAAGATGGAACTGTCTGGCTATAGTAAATAGTGGTTATTTATCAATATAAGATGGAACAGCCTGGCTATAGTAAATAGTGGTTATCAATATAAGATGGAACAGCCTGGCTATAGTAAATAGTGGTTATCAATATAAGATGGAACGGCCTGGCTATAGTAAATAGTGGCTATTTATCAATATAAGATGGAACAGCCTGGCTATAGTAAATAGTGGTTATCAATATAAGATGGAACAGTCTGGCTATAGTAAATAATGGTTATCCATATAAGATGGAACAGTCTGGCTATAGTAAACAGTAGTTATTTATCAATATAAGATGGAACGGGCTGGATATACTTAAGTTACATACCAACTTTCACCAACATAGCTTGAAGCATACCTGAGAAAAGTGCTGAAAACTGAGTGGACGGACTGACAGACAGATGAGAAGAACCCTTTAGTCCCCTTGGTTTCAATGGTAAAGGAACCAATAACAGAACAAAAAATGTTCATTAATTCATATTTTATTTACAAAATGAAACATCATTAAAAATTTATTGGACACCAGCTAGCTACACTGAATACCAGATTATTGCTTTATGTATACACATATCAAATTAATTCTGACACCAGAAATGTTTTCATAATATAAGCTCAATGTACAAAACACTGCATAGATATAAATATGCAGATTAATAACTTACACAATTTTTATATTTTCGATAAAAAATCGCAGAAATGGAAAACATGATTTTTACCTTCTGTCTGAAACTGATGATGTCAAATGACATCAACGGATTTGACATCAATGTCGAGAAATAAATCTGTCTTTCTACTTTTGAGTTTCTTGCCCTACCAGTGTTCGTTACAAGACAAAAAATGAAGTTTACAGGCAATTTTTCTTGGTAAGAACGCTTTCATTGTAATTATCCTTGACACAATCATTTTCAGAACTTTTCTCGATAAAGGACTTAAAATGAAACATATCGAGGGCAATTCCCTTTGATCTTGCTCATTCTCCTCCTGGTCTGATGTTTACCGACTATTGATGATGGCTCGATCTACAGGTCTGCGATTTAAACCCTGAATATGTCTTGTTCTGTTAACCAACATCTGTTTTGCCATTTACACAAGTCTAGATGAAGGTGATTTTGGTGTGAGCCTGGTTGACCTGCCATACATTGAGCTCCTCGTATTCCTCAATACATGCATCCACCTGGTCGGGCTTGAATCCTTTGGACGTGCACTGTTCCATAACGTCATTAACTTTCACTGTACGAGCACCCTTTCCTGGAACCATCTCTCGGATAAGGTTAAAGATGCGATCCGTTACATTTTGGGCCCTGAAATTTAAAGATCAAGTTTAAAGTTTAGACAAGCAAATTAGTTGAATTTAAATCCCCCCTTTCCCGACATATTGTAGGCATACATTTTTGAATTAAAAGAGTAAACATGTCATAACAGCTCTACTGCAGAAAGATAAATTCTGTTGAGCAATAATGTATTGCTTGAAAGTCTTGTACAGAAGTCAGATGTTTTATTGAACATGTATTACTGGATAAAGTAAACGGATTTTCAAGACTACTCTTTTCATCTGTCATTACCAAACCCGATCACAAATTCGGCTGAGCCCTTGGTACATTAAATCCTGTTCTTAAGTTTGAAAATATTTGGGAGTTGTAAAACGGTACATAACAATGTTTTTCATGAATCAAGGGATGATAATGTTGTTACTAAGGGTGATGATAATCGTATAATATTTATGGGAGTTATAAAATGGGAAACAGCAGAAAATTATTTTTATCATTAATGAATAGGCCATAACTCTGTCAAATAACTTCCCACAATCGAACTTGGCCTTGCCCTTTAGGCAATTAACATTCTAATCACGTTTGAAAACAAGAGGCCCATGGGGCCTGTATCGCTCACCTGGTTAGATTTTACCAAATGTCAAAATAGTGTTCATGTTAAATTCGTTTTATTTGTCAACCTCAAACAATGCTTTATATATGCTTAAAGTGTGGGGATCCCAACAGCTTTAAAGAAATAACGAAGTCCAGACTCTCCAAGTTTCAAACATGCATTCATAACTCTATGATTAATAGCGATTTAAAGTAATTACCTTTATTTCCCCTATGGGGCCCCAAAACTTTTGGCAAAGCCATCATTAAATGCAAAATCTGTTTCTCTTTCCTCAAGGATGTTTCTGACCAAATTGGGTTCAAATCCATTCATAACTTAATGACTAGTAGCAATTTCAATTAATTACCTCTATTTCTCCTATTGGGCCCGCCGCTTTGGCCCCTCGGGGTCAGAGTTACCATTTATGCAATATCTGTTCCCCTTCCCCCAAGGATGTTTCCGACTAAATTGGGTTCAAATCTGTTCATAACTTAAAGACTAGTAGCGATTTAAAGGAATTACCTCTATTTCTGCTATTGGGCCCTGCCCCTTTGGTTCCTTGGAGGTAAGAGACACCATTTATGCAAAATCTGTTTCCTTTCCTTCAAGGATGTTTTTCGACCAACTTGGGATCCAATCCATTCATAACTTTTTGACTAGTAGCGATTTAAAGGCATAACCTCTATTTTCCCTATTGGGCCCCGGCCCATTAGCCCATCGGGGGTCAGAGTCACCATTTATGCAAATTCTGTTCCCCTTCCACCAAGGATGTTTCTGACCAAATTGGGTTCAAATCCATTCATAACTTTATGACAAGTAGCGTTTTAAAGGAATTGCCTCAATTTCCCCTATTGGGCCCCGCCTCTCCGGCCCCTTAGTGGTCAGAGTCACCATTTATGCAATATCTGATCCCCTTCCCCCAAGGATGTTTCTGACCAAATTAAGTTCAAATCCATTCATAACTGTATGACTAGTAGCGATTTAAAGGCTTTACCTCTATTTCCCCTATTGGGCCCCGTCCCATTGGCCCCCTCAGGGGTCAGAGTGACCATTTATGCAATATCTGTTCCCCTTCCCCCAAGGATGTTTCTGACTAAATTGGGTTCGAATCCATTTATAACTTTATGACTAGTAGGGATTTAAAGGCATTACCTCCATTTCCCCTATTGGGCCCCGCCCCATTGGCCCCTTGGGGGTCAGAGTCACCATTTATGCAAAATCTGTTCCCCTTCCCCAAGAATGTTTCTGACCAAATTTGGTCAAAATCCAATAAGAACTTTTTGACTAGTAGCGATTTGAAGCAAATGTTGACGGACGACGCGCCATGACATAAGCTCACCGGACCTTCGGTCCAGGTGAGCTAAAAACCTGGTAAAAACTGTTCCATTTATTTCATGGAAACCAAGCATGACAGATGGACAGACAAACCCAAATCAATATACGATCGTATCCAGTTTCGGTGAAAGCGGTGATAATAAATCAATATTAGACTATATACTGTAGTTTATTTTATAGATGTCCTTTGTATTTAATTTTGAAAATTTACAAAAGATGTAGTTACTCAAAAAATTTATTTTCCGAGCCAAGTAATGAAAGAGCATGGGTGAAAGTGAAGGAAATGCTAGTTAAAACGCAAATTTTTGCAAGTATGTTTTCCCCGACAATCTGTTCATATATGTGCTACATAAGCATAAATAGTGAAAATATGAGTGGAAAATAGATACCAATATTAGGAATAAGGATTTTATGACGAATCAAATCAATAAGTGGCGATTCCTGTATTTTCTCTACTTGACTTTGTATTAAAATCAATGAAAACACTGCTATAAAGTTTGCTAGTTCACAGTTTCATTTTCCTTGTGGAAATTTTAGGCACCTGCAATGAATTGCTAGTGATGAAAAAAGTTAACTTGGACCCTGACTACGTGAGATATGAGAGATACTGACCGTGAATGAACCTCATGTGCTGGATTGAGCGTGTCCTTGGACATTTCAGTGAGCCTCATGGCCTCGTTAACGTCTTCCTTTTCCACTGCATCGGCTAACCTCAGTCTTGCCTGGTTGTTATAAATAGACCACTTATTGACATTACAAAAGCATTTCAAATAAACTCCAGTCTTAGATTTTAGATACCACACTTTTCTTTTAAAGATTCTTGATAATGTTGTAATTCACTTATTCTCCTGTTTCCTTTTTGTTGTTGTTACCACTTAATTTGTTTGGTCCCCCATAAAGTTATATAACAAATAAATAAATCCATACGGCAATGGAAATGCTACCAAAATCAAAATCTATGGAAATTTCTGCAAATTTTCCCTCAAAACTGAAGTTTACTTATAACAACGGTTCTGAAGTTTTTGAGGGGTATTCTAGTAACATTATCCCATGGCATCGGAGGACTCCTGAAATAAAGACATTTTCTGCATGGTAGCTGGTGAGAGAGAATATCTGGCTTATTATATGGTTCATGATGAAAACAAATTCTTTCAGTGGTTCTTATTTGCCAAACTTGGGGTCCTCCTGTTGGGTAGATACTTAACCTTAATTGCCTTTGATAACATATCAGAAACCTTTATACACCTGCCATTATTTGGATATAAGTGAAAAACTTACGAGAGCTGTAGAAAGGCGAAGTATGGCCAGGAGTGTACGTGCAGAGGTGAAGGTCGTATCTTTGCTGTTTCTCGACTCCTTTCTCATTTCCACGTAAGCCCCTGTGATATATTCTGCCAGACCCTCCGGAATCACAGGCTGCTTCTTTTTACACAGGGCAATGTATCTCCTGTAATACGTTTTTAAGTTTTAATTCCAAGCAAATACTAACACCAATTAGTAAGTAATTTAATGACAAATCAAGACAAGACGAACCAATAATCCTGTAATCTCAAAACAAGAAGTGACAAAATCTCAAAACAAGAAGTGACAAATTCCAGAAGTATTTCACCAATTTTAATTAGAATCCATCAGTTGATGCGGCGTCTAACCCATGCCTACCAGGTTACCAGTTTATCAACATGTATAACAAGTAGATGTTAAATTTAGATATTGCCATGGATTAAATAGAGCAGAGAGGTTTTGTGAAAGAAATAAGAGCTTAATGTAGTTAGTTACAAGGAAAAGATCCAGAAAAGTGAGATAAATGACATTTAAATTTCTAATATCAAAGACATCACACCTCAAAGAGTAATTATGATTGATTGATAACAAGAACACAAGCTGTTGTATAGTTTTATGCCATAAAAAATTTGCGTTCATTACAGTATACCACCATTCGAAAGTTTGCGCTTCATTTTTTCAGCCAATAAATAACCTAAGTAGTTGTAAGGTTTCACATATTGTTGTACTGGACTTTGTAAAGTACATAACTGATATTGGGTGAGACAAACTAATTCACAAGAATATACTATTTAAGTGACCGTACCTCATGAGTTTCATGTCGAGTGGAGTGAATGTTGTCGGGGGTTGGATGTTGTGCTGATGTACGTAAGTAATATGCTGGGCAAGTCTCAGGTCATTATCACGGTCTGGTTTGTCCTGCATCAGCCATAGCAAGTCAAACCTAGACAGCAGGGCTGCGGGCAGCTGGATGTTCTGTTCTATGGTCTTCTTGGGGTTGTAACGACCGTAAGCAGGGTTGGCAGCGGCCAAGATGGAAACGCGGGCATTTAGACTTGTCATGATACCTGCCTGTTAAAACAGCATAATTATGAAATAAGTTAAATTACATTGCCATCATGAATATCCCCCAGCCACAAGTGTCTAGAGGCAAGTAGTATTGAAGAGTTTGTCATTCACTTTAGAAATAATGGTACGATACTGATGTCAATATTTTTCATGGAAGCTTTCTAGAATCAAATACAAATACTGTGCTGTTAAATTAGACAGTTCAGTGACCCCTTTTTCTTCTTTAAATGTTAGTTATGTATTGGACTTTACTCTTTTCAATCTCTAGTATTTAAAGGATGTTGATATTTTCCATTGAAGTTCAAATGAATTATTTTTGTATTCAACTCTTAATTTAGGCATGTTTTGATTTTACTTTGATTTTACAATTAGCTTCATTTCCAGTAAAATGGGAGCAGAGGCACGCGTGCTGCATTAATCTTGAGTTATTTTTTATTTATTTCTTATTTTTACGCAAATAACCCCACATAACAGCATTTCATCAGTTAAGTTACCTTAGCGATGGAGATTGTCTGCTGTTCCATGACCTCATGGATGGATGTCCTGTCCGTGTCCATCATCTTATCAAACTCGTCAATACAGCACACTCCCTGATCAGCCAGCACAAGAGCCCCTCCTTCCAGTGTCATCTCGTTAGTAATAGGGTCCTTAATCACTGCTGCAGTCAATCCCACACCAGACGAACCACGACCCGTTGTGTATTGACCTGTAACAAAGGTCAAGGTCAAGGTCAATCTAGACATATAGTTAGAAGGGGTTTCCTATGGTTTTATCTCTAAGCAAACGTTAAGATCATAAAGACAGATAAAATAGTTGGTAGGATTTTGGATATTTTATACTTTTGGTACCATATTATTAACACCCTAATATCTTAAACACCATTCATTGAACACTCAGATCAATCACAATATTGAACAAATAACTACATGTATTTCAATTATACTTTTTGTTTTTGGTTTGTTTTTGTTTAACGTCCTATTAACAGCCAGGGTCATTTAAGGACGTGCCAGGTTTTGGAGGTGGAGGAAAGCCGGAGTACCCGGAGAAAAACCACCATCAATTATACCTCAATATGATATGATATGATATAATATGATAATTAATGGATGCAGGCAATAAATATATCTATATCCATATGAACCTTTGTTAAAAAGCTTTTTTTTTTTTTATCAAAAATGATTTTTTCTTTTACGAATTTATCATAATCTTAATTATTACAATAAGTAATTAGTTTTCCTAATCATCCCCTCCCGTTCTTTTTGTTAATCCACTTTTCTATGTTGCTTTTTCTCTCATTTATGAAAAGAACTGCAAAATGATACATTTTAAATCGTTTTATAAATTCTGATACTTATTAAACTATATATATATCTATAAGTAAATTATATTAAACTTAAGAAGCCACTGAAGTGGAATGTCCATGGAATTGAGATTGTGTACTTGAAGGTTGGCCTTCATACTTTACTTACTGCGAGGTGCGAGTCGATCAATGTAAGACAGCAGCTGAGACTTGGCCACTCCAGGGTCGCCCATCAAACAAATGTTTATATTTCCTACAAACATCACAAGTTTACTTTAGTTTATTAACTTTATGGCTTATCAACAGTTATGGTTAGGATAGCACAAACATCAGTACAATTAAAACTTAAATTTCTAGTTACAAAATATCACAAGAATGTTTTTTGAACTTTAATTTTTTGCATAATTTAAAACCACAGCATTATCATCATATAAATTTCTAAACAATTATTTCATATGCCATCTATTCTTTAGATAGTTGTAGGTCTGAAAATATAAAGTACATCATTTCTTTCATTATTATATCCTGTTTATCCCCTCTCTGTCTGAATAATAGGAACTATTGTATCAAGAAAATCAACAATATTATTCTTGATTTATGAATCTTAAAACAATCTACATACTTCAGTGCAAAAGACTGACCTCTGATTTTCATGCCCCTAGGTGATTTGTCAACACCACCAACTAAAAGAAGGAGGAGAGCTTTCTTCACATCCTCATGGCCGAAAATTTCTGGGGCTATACTGCTTGCTAATTTATCATAGAAGTCATCCTCTGCAACCTTTTTAATCTCATCTTCTGATAACTCTTCAGCTCCTAATTCATCATCTTCTGTCTTATTCATCTTAACAATTCTCTACAATTTAAAATACATTCAAAGTCCTCAATCATGCCACAAACATCTATCATGGAAAATTTGAGTAATATTCAGTACAAAATCCACTTGATAAACACTTAATCAAAAGTAGATGTTGACATTAAATTATGACACATCATCAATGGATTGAACAGAGCAAACATCAAGTTTGTGAAAGAAATTGAGCAGAACGTATATGGTTACAAGGAAAAAGAATAAATAAATTAGATTATGAATGAGTTAAATTTCTAATATTAAGGATGCTAAACCTTAAAGAGTAATCAAGATTGAAAACAAGAATGGCTATTGTATATTTTTACATAACATTACCACTCTTCAAATGTTTGAATAAATAACTAATTGCCCCCCGGAAGAAACTAATCATGCTCCACCTCTATATTTTGCATGTAACTTTCCGTGAAATCGGGATGCTAATTATTACAAACATGCATATATGTATTATATTTTTCCATTGTTGGTGATAATTAGATATATTTCTATATCATGGATACCCTTTCTCCTACATTTTTGTGAGAAGCAGTATATAACTTCGTAAGTTACCATGTTTATAGTTTTACAGCTGTAAGCTAATCTTTTTATGACTGGACTCAAGAAATAATGAATTTCTATGGATGGTAAGTTAGAGACAATATCTGGCATATTTTGTGGTAGTCTTTAGAGTAAGTAACTTCTCTTAATGGTTCTCGGTTGATAAACTTTACTTAAAAAAAAAAAAATCTTCCCCCATTGCAACTACTTGGCAAATTTTAGTTTTGTTCAGATTTTATACACAAGCATTCTTTCATCAGTTTAAGCACAAATTACTTTCATATTGAGACATATTCTCAATAACTCTTGTTGACATTGTTATTATCATTTGCTTTTTATGAATTTTTAAGTTCCAAGCAAACAGAAATGTTCAAAGACTGGTAAATTTCTGGTGTCAAATTCAAATGTCAAGATCTCATTTAAAAAAAAATTAAATTGTTGAGTTTCCCTGTGAATTAGAGGATAACTCAATGGTGTCTGGTCGCTATGATTTGTTTGTTTATTTCATGGGTTCATCTCCTCGTGAACAGCTAAGGTCTTTTTAAGGCAGGGTCTCCTTGTAGAAGTTGGCGACTACCTTACTGAACAACATACGGGAGGTCTGTCACATGCCATCCAAACAATAATGGTAATCTGTCTTATTAACAACAACAGCAGAGAGCCAGAGACCAGCCCTTTTTTCAGCTTCCCGAGAAACACAAACCGACATGGGTAGAGACGAGAGAGTATCTATAAATAGACCACCAAAAGACCCGCATACTTACATGTGCTTCTAAGAAGGTCTCTGATAACAGGCCCTGTTGCATATCCCTGAAACCTTGTTTCATCATTGGCAAGAAAACCTGATCTTTGGTCAAGGAAGCATATTACCAGAAGCGACTATAACAAATTACAAATTACTTTCTTCTTAAACCATTATATATAACAAAGCATTTTTGTGAAAAGCAGAGAAAGGATACACCAGATATGCTGACATGATCCCCAGGCTGAGCAAGGCGTGTCATTTCTCCACGACAAAGCACTGTCATTCCTCGTGGGATGTTTCCAACTGGCACTTGATCACTCTGAAGTCAGAAATGAAAATTATCAAGCATATCTAAGGAAAATGAATTATCTGGATAAATTAACTTATTTAAGGTATATTCTAATGAGTGAAAAAATTGAACCTGACGTCCCTTCCATCCATAATTGGGTTTCTCAACCAAAGCAATTTAAAATGTAATTGTTAATTTCATGACAGATGCAAAATAAACACCACAGAGTTGGAGACTTGTTCAGCTTTAATACAATAGTACTCATAATGATCTATCAATATTGTTGCAACTTACATGTTCTTGAATTTTCACTTCTTGAAATTTGATGAACTTTGACCCCCGTGTCTGCAGATACAGACGACCTCCTGATCGATTTGTTGTACAGTCCTGACTGGGGCACATGATCAAAGGCATGAAAGAAGGCGAGTTGATTGGCTGATAAGTTTCATTACCACAGGTATCACAGGTGTAGGTGGCAACAGATAACATGGGTTTTACCTCTGTTGCCCTGGTAACAATGCCCTTGACACAAACAAGCTTCCCTATACTATCAGCCTTGACATCACGAATGGCAGAATGCTTCTGTCCAGATTGAGATTTGAAGTAAAGTTCACTGGAGAAAGAACAAACAAAATTCATGTGATACTTGGAAACAGTTCCAACATCAATTTTGCACAGCTCAAAACTGAAACAATATTGAAGCAAGTATAAAATTCAAAAACTTCTCTTAAAATGATATGATCACAAAATCACTATCAATCACTTCAAAATGTATGACTCATCTCCTGTAAAGGGATGTTTACTGAGAAGTGATTGTTGAAACCTTTCCAACATTTGCAGCATTAAGTTTAATGCCTTTCCTTGATTTCTACTGAACCAAAACAACATTGCAAGTTGTTTCTCTTCACCATGTTTGTACTGAAATTTCCTAATTGTTGACTTTTCAAGCATTAAAGCTATGTCCTAGCTGTACCTAGCGTTACATTACTTACAATCTTCTCATTAACTCAGCTGGGTATTTATTTTTTGGGTCACGAGTAATCTCTGCTCCATCTGGATGATTCCTCTGTTCCATGAGAAGACGATGCTCAATATAAACATCCAAAGCATCTTTGTTCACAACCTGAAGAATTAACATATACAAATTCTGATATCACAAACATGAATATTTTAATATTAATCTTTTTAGAACAATGTAAGCCACATGCTATCAACAATAAAATTCTACATCATACTAATGTGACCATTCTTTCACTTAGGCACTGCTGGAAATTGCATAATTGCATACTGAACAGATTTTTCTTCATAACTTTACTTACTTCTCTCTCTTTGTAGTCTGGCAAAAGCTCCTGAACTGCATCGCTAAATATGTTGATGTATCGCCTGGTGTTGTCAACAATAGCCTCCCCTAAATCCGGATCATATTCTGTTATGTCATCGATATCAATAGTCAGACCAACCTGCTCTCTGTGGGCAATTTTCACCTGTTAAAAATGAAGATTGGGCTAGTGCTGAAAGTTAATGGTTAGCATAACTGACTCGGATTAAGTGAACCTTAACAGGATAACCTGTTGTAGGATGTCAAAATCGTACCTGTATTGTACTTTGTACATTGATAAAACACATGCTGTTTGCGTAACATAGGACGCAATGTACAACACACTGAAACAACAGATATCGCTAGCAATGGATTTCATCCAGGTTTACACTGTACTTTCAGAAAACTACAAATTGTAACTGTAAAACTTACAGAAATATATCAACAAACAAATAAATGTACTGGTGAAGTAAAGCCTTAGGTAGCTCTAAATCTCGCTCACATGCGCTTTTTAGAACAGTGTGATAACATGACCTTGTTCGATCAAGGGGAACTCGGTCAAATTATAACTACATTTACTTGCAGTATACTCGACTGTTGTTTATAAACGTCCCCTGCAAGTTTCAGGTGTCACTTTTGCGAGCATGCATTTTGATAAAAAAAGAAAGAAAAGAAAAGTCTTTTTGTCAGTTTATTATTTTGAAATATACCATTTAATGATGATTTAATTTACAACAAGGTAAATAATATTTTACTTAAATATGTTTATTGAAAGCATTGTCTACCAGTACCTAGAAACTTTATGTTAGTTACACTGCCGGAAGTATTGCATCAATTTTTGGTACTTTCTAACATGCAAATCATTATTTTTTTTTGCGTTTGTTGGGGGGGGGGGGGGGGGGGGGGACACATTGGTCAGCAATGATAGATTTAATTAATAGTTTTTGGCCATCCACCCCTTCAAACATTTAATAAACTAATACTACATTGAATAAACTAATACTTGTGGCCAAAATGAAATTTTCAAAACTTACCAGTTGTTGTCCGTAGACAAAATCTTTTCCACCGTCTGCACCATCAACATAGAACTCACGGAGAAATGTCTTGATTTTTTCTGCAATTCAATTACAACAAAACATTAAAAACAACTAGTTTGTGGTTAAAATATAACAAGAAGTGTCATCGTGATCAGGACACATTATTTTTTAACAGTGCTGACGCTCATCAGCTTCTTCTTCTTTTGTCATTCGGCCTCCGTCAAAAAATGACGATTACGGCTAATTAACACTCGGACTTATTTGTGAATGTCTATTACTAACTCATTTGTTGTGTCAATGATTGCTTACCTTTATCGGCTTCATAATCTCTAGGTGGCATTTTCTTCTCTTTTTTTCAGTGGTCGGTTATGCGTTTTTACGTTGGAAATTGTTCTTTCTCCCCCTGTGTTTACAAAGCCCACCAAAAACCGCGCGAAAATCCTGACCACGTGAACAGAATGACAGGAAGTATTTAAAAAATAATAATCGAGTCGGTCTGAACTATTCGCATCGGAACACAATCTTTACACATTTTTATGAGATAGCCGTGGATTACATTGGTTTTTATCAAGCTTTTATAACATTTGAAAAAAAAATCATGTTAGTGTTCTGTCTTAATAAGCAAACCTCAGGGATGAAAGGGAAAATGAGTGATGGTCTAATGTAAAATACAAAGTTGGTGCTGTCCGAAGACCACTAATAATATAACCATTTCATTACTTCTCTGGAACTTATTAGTATATTTTAAAATATTTTCTATCCTGACTACAATATTGAGTACAGATTAAAAAAATGAATAATAAAACAAATATTCACGGGACCATGCTTTCCGGATTTATCCATTGATGGTTTTTTATTTAGACAATCCGAACATTCTATTTTATGACTTCGTGGAAAAGTGAAATATTTAGCCACCATATAAAATAAAACCTCAATATTTTAAAATGCCAATAGAATGATTAAGTAATTACTTTGTTGTCTTTATATGGTCTTATGATAACTTTGACCAGAAAATTCTTTTCCCATTGCGCATGCCTGACCCCATTGACCCTAATATGGCGAAAAACAGAAATGGTAAGGCATCTGTCAGATACGTAAAAGAGAAAGTACCATTCAACAATGGCGTTTACTGTGTAATGAATTCATAATTCTCTTTCTTTTTTAGCATAAATTAAAGAGTTCACAGAAAGACAAAGTAAGGCAGTTCATAGCCTTTACACAGACTGGAGAGAAGTCAGCGATCACTTGTCTGTCCGCTTTCGATTGGAAACTGGATGTAGCAGTTGACAACTTTTTTCAAAATCCAGACCGCTACAGTTGTGATTCCAGGGCAACCGTGGACAGAAAAAGACTGGAACAACTATGGACAAGATACAAGGGTAAATTCGGTCAACATGGAAACCGGATGTATTTTGACAAACACTCGTGGTTAGCCGAGTCACAGAAAATGTCTTCCATTTGTTTTTTGCTTGAAAATGTAAATAATGTGTATTGCACCACATTCGTCAGGTTATTTTTACTCATATTTTGTAATCAGTTATTGTACATTTATTCTTCGTTAAGTTGTTATAAATAGACCTGAATAAGATGACAATGTTGTAATTAAACACCATTTACCACACGTATACTAAGTTCAAATCATAACCTGTCAAGTGTGACTAGAAAGCCGTATATGGACAGCCATCATTAAACTCAATAGACTCATAATTGACATCTTGGATGATTATTCAAAATATCTAAACCAGAATGAAAGTTAAAAATTAGTGTCATACATTGATAAATTTTCCCTGTGACAGGACTAAGATAAGTAGTATTTTGGCTTTTGATGACTGATATCGGTCTTGAGGTCTTGCACATCTATTATTATTTTACTATATGTACCTTATTACCAGTGACTGTATTGATCCCTTCAATTGCTCATTTGAAGTTAAAATGACGTGAAATCTGTATCAAATTAAAGTATTCGCTACTTGAAAAATTATGTTGTTGGATAGTTTAATGGCATGTAATTAGAGTGCAATGGTACTCGAAAGACAGTTACTCTTATGTTTAGAGTGGATGGGAACCCCCACCTGGGGAATTCTCACCTTTTTACACCTATTATCCTAGGCTATATATGTCTTTCTTTTTTTCGTAAGAATGTATATTTTTGATTTTCAAATCTCAACACCCTACTCTTTATTCTCCTACATGTAAGTACCCATTTTATTTGCAGGTCTGGTGTAGGGCCAGAGCGCACTACTAGTACTATATGAAAACATGCAAATACAATAAAATCGGGTGTGATATAACATCTACCTTACATATATAGATAAATGAGATATTTATCTACCCCAGAACACCTATTTAATCCCATCTAGGTGTTTTATTCCGTATGTAGGGACCCTCGCTTTATGGTTACCGCAGTTAAATGCTGCCTAACACATAATACCTGTGGTTTGTGATAAGAGTTAGGTGATATGCTACATGATACATGTGATATGTGATAAAGTTAAGGCTATATGCTACCTTACACATGATACCTGTGGTTTGTGGGAGTTATGTTTTATTATACCTGTAATGTGTGACAGAGTTACGGTTATATGTTACCTTACACATTATACCTGTGGTTTGTGATAGAGTTAAGGTTCTTTGCCATTCTTACTTACACGTCATAAATATATTTGAATTTTCTGATATCATGAAGTTGTAAATGAACTGATTGATTAACTGATTTGATGAATATTTTAATGTTTTGTCAAAATTTTAGGTTTAGTTTTCCTTGAACAACCTGAAAATCACATTAAAAAAAATGACATTAAGATGTCTTTGTGTTCTTAAAGATCCAAATGAAGATGACAAAATGACAGTGGATGGTGTGATGAAATTCCTAGAAGATCTCAATCTCAGTCCAGAGTCAAGAACAGTCCTCCTCATTGCATGGAAGTTTAAGGCAGCTACTCAATGTGAATTCACTAAAGAGGAGTTTATCACAGGAATGGCTGATCTCGGGTAAATCTTCAATTCATTTTCATCAACTACAGATTCTGTAATATTAAAAAACATCACTGTTTGACCAAAATTTCACATGTTAAATTGATGTATTTAAAGCTTCAGCAGTAGTTTTCTCTTTTCTATCTACTACTGTATAGGCAGGAATTTTTTGCAATTTTCATTTAAAACAAAAGAAAGAAATTTTAAGGAATTACAGGTCACAATCTGGTTGTAAGAGGAGATATCATTTTCATGAGTATTGCTCCCGATGTCAAATTACAATGTGATTGCAGATATAGTATATCTCCGGTAGGAACAATTATTACAATACATGGCTTGACAAAATAATTAAATAACCTTGAATGATTGGAGGCAGTCGTGTTAGCTAATGATGGTACAACATGATGACAGTCTTCACTGCATTTTTTTTAGCAAATATTATTCACCCCTGTAGGCTGTCCTGTTATTTCCTGGATTTTGTGATAAACAAGGTTACCATCTGTCAGAATATTGTGACTGGGTACAGGGCTTTTTCTGAGGGCTTTTTTTGGGCAGTTAATAGGCCCCATTCCCAATTGAAATTATTTCATATTTAAGCCAAATTCCCAAAATTTTCAGTTTACCCCAGAAATAATGTTTCCCAATTCATCAGTTTTCTTCTCAAAATGAGATCAAAAGGCCCCTTCCCAAATCAGTGAGAAAAAGCCCTGGGGTACAAAGAACCTGTCTAGGAGTGAGGAAAGCACTTACAGTGTATGTTGTAAGAGTCCACTGACGGTGGGAGCCCCATGTAGGGTTGGTTTTCTACGTGTCTGCTGTATATTATAATAAGGGGTCATAGGAGAACCCAAGAATATTACAGTCTACAGTTTAGTGAATTAGATTGGTGTCAAATAGAGCTTTCACTTAAGAATTAGTTTGAACTCTTAAAATTTTTGTTATGACTTGCAAAATTGCTAAATGTGTGTCAAAGGTCAACTTATAGAACATCTAGGTGTATGAAAAGCTGACATTTGTTTTAACCAGAGTTGTTTCTTCTAATTGATGAAAGATTTGCTTTTTGTTTTGTCTTGCAGATGTGATAGTGTAGAAAAACTTAAAAACAAATGTCCCGGTCTGGAGCAGGAAATACGAGATCAAAACAAGTTTAAAGACTTCTACCAATTTACATTTAATTATGCCAAAAATCCAGGACAAAAGGGTCTAGGTATGTGTTGTCAGTGTTTTTTCTAAGGGCTTTTTGGGTCTGTTTATGGGCCCCATTAACCAGTTAAAATACTTCATATTTACAGCGCTGCGCGCTGAAGTGTGTACGGTACTTTTTCAATAGTAGTACAGCAACTGTTGATTGTATTGAATCGCCAACCGATAAGCTTGAAACAATGTATCGACCTTCCTGATTGGTTCTGTGCCGAAAGGGGCGGGGCGAACATGGAGTATGTACTGTACCAGGACCGTGGCTGTGTATACACACGTGTGCGATTATATATAATTACATGACTATGCAAAACAACGACAACTTTTACGTTAAGTTTTAAGCATTTAATAAAGATCTGGTACTCGTTGAACACATGGGTTGTTACACACATATATATGCCATGTTGTTATGAACAACTTATATGATACCTTCCGTGATTATAGATATCCACACTGTCGGAAAAATCCAGGCATGAACGAAGCAGGGAAATCCAGAGCATCTTAAATACTTGGCTTACATTTCTTTTTGAATTCGATGAATTCCATAACATCTTGAGTCACCTTTTTACTTTTCAGTGGTTTCCGTTTGACGATGGGCGCTAAAGACTTAGTCGCATAAAAAATCTTCATAATTTTGCGACATCCTGATTAGACAAACCGGTCTTATCACTGATGGCTGAATATGAGAGTCCTTCTGAATGTAGATTATAAACAGTTTTTTCTCGTTTTTTTATCTTCACTTTTCCCTCTGGTGTAAACACGGCCCTTGGAATTTTACATGTTTGAAGTAGTACGTTATATGCGTACCGTCGTGTACACCGTCTAGACCTATAGTTTCACTGTTTTTTTGTCAGACATGTAAGTAACCAAGGTGATTTGCATTACATGTATAAGCTCACAACTACATGAGTATAACTGCAACTTGCAAGGTTTAACCAGCTAAATTTACAATATATCTAATATTTATACATTCAAATGTTTATTATGCAGATGTTCTTTCAATATGGACAACACAGTCAGTGTATTTTGAAAATTACGCACGTATTGATTGATGATCGTCAAGCTAACCAGCCCTTCGAACTTTGTCACCAGCTGACCAGGTCGACCCTTCAGTTCGGTGATATATTTTCCCAATACACTGATTTGAGAGTGGGAAAGTCCATTGTATAGGGTAGATAGCATTTGCACTTCCTTTCACACCTCGTGTACAAGCTAAACTATCTGGGTCACGATAGCGATTCAGTTTACATGTAATTTGGAAGGGTCAAACATCAGACAAAACTGGGTTCCGGAGCACAGGGGCTTGGCACGATGGTGATGACGTTCCATATATGTATGTATAGTATATACATAAAGAATACATGGTCAGTGTCTTAAAATATAAGCTGTATTTTGGCGAGGGTAAAGAAATCGCCACTTTTGTCTTTCTGTCCCGAGCCAGAAATACAGCTTATATTTTAAAACACTGACTATGTATTCTATTTATCCTCCAACAGTCATGAAAATAATCATCAAAAATAATCATTTTTATGTGAAACGGTGTCAAATATCACAGAAATATGTTCGTCTTTTAAACGTAGTTTCACTTTGAAGTAGGTCAGTCGAACTGACGCACGTGCGAAGATTCCAAAATACAGTTGTTTTCCGTCACTGCCGTATATACAGCAAAAATATATATACGGTGGGTGTATTCCGACAATGCGGTGGCAGTTGCAGGATAAATTCATATATGGACCTTCATTTATAAACTTGTCACTGAATATTTCACTTGAAGAACATTTTCATAACCCGCCATTCTCGCAAGTTTACTCATGTGCACACGAGTGCTGAGAAAGGTGTGTGCATTCAGTTCGACCAATCAAATCAACGCTTACTCAGCGCGATCGACTTTGTTAGAGTACTGTCGATACACAGTAATGTAGTACCAATACCTGTCGTACTTGTGTTACACTTTGACCGTACACACTTCAGCGCGCAGCGCTGTAAGCCAAATTACAGTTTACTCCTGAAAAAATCTTTCTCAGTTCACCAATATTCTTCCTGAAATGAGAGACAAAAGGCCCCTTTCCAAAGCTAATGAGAAGAAGTCATGACTGTGTTTTTATTTGATCTTAATAAACATGTGTATAGAGACTTTTTTAAATCCTTGAATATTATACTTCTGAGAAGAATTTTATTTTTATGTTTGTACATGCTTACACAATTTATAGAAATCTGACAGTAATTTGACTTAATCAGTATCGGCTATAATTCCCCTATACATATATATAAAAAAATGTTGATGATTTTTTCCAGATTTGGAAATGGCTATAGCATATTGGAATATAGTTTTATCAGGAAGATTTAAATTCTTAAAACTTTGGAGTGACTTTTTGACGGTAAGTTAACTTTTTCTCCTGCTCTGAAACAATTTGATCAGCTTGAAGTCCTTAATCATGGAGAATTTGAAAAAAGGTATCTTACGAAATGTGGCTATGATAATTTAGTGAGTAGGGCATTCAACTAGGTGCATATGAAATAATCTGATCAGCTTGAAGTCCTTATTCATAGAGGATCTAAGAAAAGGCTGAATTATTTTAATTGTTTTATATTCGATTAGCTTATAAATTGAAGCTTTGATAATTCAGTCAGAGGGACATTGGAACTTGAGGTGAAGATCAGAGGTTTCTGGTTCGTTCCTTTCCAGATACATCCCTGATTATAAGACTGACAGAACACTGTCTATAGGTGATGAGATGAAATCTAACAATAGAGGGAGTCATGTAGGCAGTAAACAAGTACATTACTAATGTTGACAGAAGATTGTCTATAGTTGATGAGATGAAATCTAACAATAGGCAGAATCATGTAGTAGTTAAAAACAAGTTAATAACTAGCTGATTATCCTCTGTTGTTGTGGTTATATCCTTGGGAAATCATTTAACCGTGATTGCTCTGGATAGCATGTCAAAGGTACCCAGTATATTTTTCTGTAAAGTAGCTGCTAGTTACTTCAAAATTGTTGATGGATAATGTGTATATACAAAAAGGTATGGGGTCACCTGTCCACAATTAGATCCCATGTGTTCTTCCATCTTGGCCAACGATAGTGACCGATATTATAAGTAGATATATATTAACTGGTTTTGCGTTTGTTGTCATATATATGTAATACCAATATTTTGCCTTTGTTGAAAATGTACCACCAAAGTCAAAACTTGACTGTCTTGTGTCTTTTAGGAGATTAATCAAAGGGTTTCACTTATATCCTTTTAATTGTGAGTAATGGAATAAATCATTTCACTTGTGTTAAATCTATTGTATATGCTTTAACGCATGTTTCAAATGAAACTATTGAACTCGTTTAATGAATTCTGTGTAGCAGGGACACTCGGGCAAGCTCCTCTTTATAATTTATGTATTCATAAAATTCAACATTATATTGAGCTGCATTTCAAAATTTGCTTTTTCATCAGGAACACCACAAACGATCCATCCCAAAGGACACGTGGAACCTCCTTCTGGACTTCTGTACAATGATAAATGAGGATATGACGAACTATGACGAAGAAGGTATACAATTAGTATCTTGAATTAGCAGGAATACGGTCACTTAGATTTTAAGAAAATTACTAGATAAATAAATCTCCAATTGAAGAGAGATGTTTTTGCCTCTACCAGAATGCAGCTGCATTTTAGTACATTGTGTATTTAAATCTTGTCTTGTCAGAGATCTCCGTCTACAGTTTTCTATCTATTTTTTATTTGAAACTTGGTAGGCTTTATAGTCATGACATCAAGTTGTATTTAATGAGTAGGAGGCTTTTGATTACTTGTTTTCCTCAAACTGTTCAAAAATTGAACATTGTCAGCTAGCCACTGCAATGATGATGGACATCTTATTTTAATGCAGTGTAGCTTACATGTAGTACATTTAACACTAATGACTAACTAACACTGCGACGATAATATATTATTCCACCCCACAGTACTCTTGTTGTGTGTCAACTTGATATTAATGTTATAATACTATGACATGTTAATGTTTATTATGTGTAATTTGAATTACAAATGTATTCGCATTTGTGTTCAATTTTTTTTTTTTTTTTTTTTTCAGGAGCATGGCCTGTGCTCATCGATGAGTTTGTAGAATATGCAAAACCTTTGATTCAGGGACCTCGCAGTACAACTGTATGATAGTGATTGCCATTTTTAAACGTGTGAACTATTTAAATTTTACTTTCTGTATGAAAATGTACAGAAAAACAGCAGTGAAAGAGTATGAGAGGATTGCATTTCAATTTGACCTTTCAACTACGAACAAAAAGATGTTAGGCCATTGTAATATTTAACTGTTGTCAACGTTTATCCACGAGGGGGGGCAAAACATTTTTTTATTTTGTGTAATACTAGACAGGGAAATTTTGTTATTGTTACTGTTTGTTACCGAGATGCATGTATTCTAACTAAACTACTTGTAATTTATTTTATGAAAAAGGGATATCAAAAAGGAAAAAGTTGCATCCATTTGCAATATTAGCACTTTCATGTTATAAACTCTAGTTCTGGATATTCCTGTCTTAATCTATGTCACACATTTCTAAACTTCTGTCATGTTTGCATTTAGTATTCTACCAGTAAATAATACTGTTTTTTCGCTCTACTAACGATTTGATCATCATACATTGTAAGGTAAAATGATAAATAAAGTTATAGCTTTAATGTTTTTGAGACAGTTCACTTGTTGATAGAAAAAAAGGTGGCAATATAAGTGAACATGAAATGAACATTAACAATTAGAAAATAACCTATTTGAAAGATGTTAATGAGTGACTGGACCGAGTGTCATTGATGTTCCTTCACATAGGAAACTCCTCAAGATTTTATGAAGGAAAAAAATAACTGTTATGAAGGAAAACAAATTTTTGATGATCACTTGTGGTTTTTAGATAGAAAAAAATTGTTGATGTTAAGGGACATTAATGAAATTATGGCCAGTTATACATCCTCATTTTCTGTAGCATCCTTTTGATATATCAAAATTACTATTAACCTCTGAGTCTGAGGTGCTGACATCCATCAAAAAGAGAAACGTTATAACATATGGTTATAATTTTTGCAATTTGAGATACCATCTCCTGTTATGAGACAAGATCAGGGTTATATTTGGCTTTAATCTCATACAAATACTGATTTTATTTATCTTAAGGGTGTATGTTACGTAAGAGTTATCGTCCAATATGTGAAATTCAAATTTTCGTTATTTGCCTGGAAGACATTTTCATTGCACACATTTCCCCAAAGTTTTTGTTGATTGAACTATTTTTAAAAAGAGTTTAATATCACAGGAAAATATAAGATCCTTAACTCTGTGTCACAGTTGGGTAACATACAACCTTAATTCTCCTTGTCACCATAATTTAGCATACAGTCTTAAGGAGATGCTCATCAGCTCTAGACTTAAAACAAAAATGGTTACTTTGAATCCCTGTTGTGGATAGAATATTATTTGTCAGAATTAGTTTGAGTTTCATTTTTGTTTAAAAAACCATGCATACTAATTTTGAAAATATAAAAATTCACACTCAGTTTCATAGCCATCGTCAGTGTTCATCCATCAGAAACTGTACAGTAGCCATCCAATTTTTGAAGCATTTCATTGTTACATTATATTTGTATAGAAACAAAGTACTGTTACAGTATATTGGAAATTGTCATAGATACTTATATGTGTGGATTTCTTTTTGCGGAATGATTATTGATATGTTGGTACAATGGTATTATTTGTTTCAGAGTACCAACATTTGGTATGTTATCTTCTCCAATATGTAAAATATATTTCATGGTTAGATATACATGTATATATACTTTCATGCTGGTTTGCTCAATGCAAATATATACTGGTAAGCAGATATTTTTGCATTCTGAAATTATCCGTTTCAATAGCCTAAATTGTCCCTGTGACATTTCACTAAGGTTACTGTGTTCTATATGTACCTCTAAAACAGGAGTGTTTCAGGTTAACCTGTACCTCTTAGATGAGGAGAGTTCCAGATTAATCTGTACCTCTAAGACAGGAGAGTTCCAGGCTACTAATCAGTCTTGTTGCATTAGTGTGTTGGGTTTAACATTTTGTAAGGTTTGACTTCTTTATAAACCTTGAAATCTGTACAGGGTTGAACTTGTGAAGAACATTTTTTTCTGATGTGAATGATAAGTCCCTAGCAAATATGATGTTATTATGTCACACTTTTAGAAAGGGATTAGGGTTATACTGTAAAGTACAAAGGTATCTTCATTTGAGGGGAATGGGCATTAATCACAACTACTAGTACGATCATGGTAAACAGGATAGGTTATCGCTGACCTTGGCAAATTTCAATTATTTAACTGATTGCAATTTATTATCCAGATGTGAAATAAGATCTGAAAACATTCCATACTTACCAAGAATGAAAGAAAAAAAAAGTTATAGAAATTATAGCAGAAAAATAGATTCAGACTGGGTCCATTATGATAATAATGTAGGCTTCATATAGTTGGATATATATTAAGTTGTCTTGGTATTAGATTAAAGGTATGATTTAGGAAACATTTATTGATCGAACTCATCCAGGAAAGGTAAAATCTGAAACCCTTTGATTTGAATATATGTTCGACTGCAACACACAGATAAACTTTTTGCTGCTGGTTAGCTTAAAGTCCATCAGGTTAAAATTTTGAAGTTCAGGAATGCAATTCAATTGCTTTGTAATATTGTATTATTATTATGCTTAAAATATAAGTTTTTGTGCATTGCAACAAGAACTGAATAATTATATGTATGGAAAACTGGCAAAAAAAAATTCCAAAGTTTCAAACAGACCAGGCAGTGGAAACCACTTTTTGCATTTGGTGATAATTAAATGAACAGGTATTTTCGTAAACATAATGTGAAAATTGTACAAAATTGATAATTACTGTTTCAATAAAAGCATCACTTGAAGCACTCTGTGACTATTCATCAGTATGACAAATGTAATGACACTGTGTGTTGTCAGAGCCTATATCCATACTACAGCTAAATCATAGAGGTGTCAGAAGTGTTGGGTCTGATTGAAGACTTCGGTGGTGGAGGAGTGTTTCACACAACAATAGGAAATAAAATTATGTTTTTTAGCAGAGAAACTTTTGTATATATCAAATTAAAAAACAATATTTTATGCTAAACAAACTTTAAGCAGTTATAGCAAACTTAACTGCAGTTGGTCACTGAAATAGTTCCAATGATAGATTCTAGACTATCAATGCATTTCAGTACAGAAATACTGAATGAAACAGAAATGTCTTGAGTGGACGAATTCTTCATGGAATGTAATTTAATTGTTTACATGTTGATATAATGGTATTTGAATATCAACTGCTAAAAACTGGAGTAAATTTGATAGATATATATATATATTCTACCATAACTTAAAAAAAATTGTCCATGATTCGACATTATATAAAAAGGAATGTGCTTCAGGATAGTAATGTTTTCAACTTAATTACAAGGTAAATGTAGTTACTAAATTGAATACTTCCATATATGTACATAATCTAATGGCAAAATCCTATTCTGTCCTTATCAAAATAAACATGTACTTAATCCTTATTAATTCAATAATTTGGGGAGGTAACATGTACAGGAATTGGGGATAAACGTGATCATGACTAAGAGGAAATTTCCCAATATCGCTTTAACACCGTCATTTAGCAAAAAAATGTCTTCCTCTTACATACTACTTCTGGTTGGTTTTTTCTTGCTCATGTTATTCACCTTAAAAATTGTCAAGATTTAAAAAAAAAAATACAAGTCTGTAGCAGTTTGGAGAAAGCTGAGATAACTGTTGAAAGAGTTTAGGGCTGGGATGGTGTGTAAAATTCCTCTTTGATATGACATTAAGTCTTAATTTTGCAAACAAGGAAGTTTTAATATGATGCTGTATTAAAATATTTTGTGTATTACCAGTACTACAAAATAAACGTCTTTATATATGAAATTCTAATGTTGTATTTGTTTTCATTATTTTAGTACATGCAATCTGAATCAGATGGTGAGATATTCACATCACCCTTCTTCCATTGTCCATATGTCTATATATAATCCATGTTTATTACCATTTCTTGAAAAGTACTCAAGATTGAGGATTTTCCAATTTGATTGGTAGTTCCCCTCTCTGAAAGTTCTTAATCTTTCTCAAATTTCATGTGGTAATTAAGGTTCCCATTGTTTTCAAATGATTAAGAGGAATGGTGGGAACCAAGATCTCCCTAGGGTCTCATATTGTTTTCCCACATTCAGTGGTCAAATTCATTGGATCAATACTGTATTCAACTTGCTCTGTAATTGAACAGCAGTGCATTAATTTACATTTACTACATGTATGTTTGATTTTGTTTGTTCAAGAAATGGTCTAAAATTGTTTGAAATAAAATTATCAAAGCTAAGATAAAAGAAGCTTTATTCAACATTATATATATATATATATATATCAACGGAGATCTGTGGTCGTAGCTCTGACCATGAGTGCCATTTTCGTGGGAAAAGAGCACTATAATTACTGAGATGATACCAAGGTAGAGGTCTCTAATAGGAGTTACTTCCCTTGAATTAACTCTTTCGTAGTAGAAAACAAGAAACCGTGTGGCTGACAACAGCCAAACAAACCGAACGAAAGGTAAGATAGTCTCTTTTTTACGTAAACTTCTACATTTTTTACGGTATTGATTTTAAGGTGACGACGGTTTCTATTACTATCTGTTGCTTTACATAAACCCGCGCTTTTGGCCATGTTGGCAATGCTAGACGAAGTGTAATCGGGTTTATCGTATGCTTCGTCACGTAATCGGGTCACATTTCGATTTCGTCCTGTTACTCAATCCTTTAAATGGCCACAAGGCACTAATATTAACTTGCTAATCAAAAACGGACTCGGACATCCCTAGTTAACATCTATCTAAATATCTTTGTTAAGTATTTTTCAGCAATTTCCAGCTAATGTAACAGCGCGTAATTCTCATGCATAGGTACTTGGGGTCAGGAACTAAAGTTATAATGAAATTGTCTAATTTTAATTTGTAACATCATTTCTTGTCTATTTAGACAACATTGGAATCGATTATAAAGTGCTTTTTCAAAAAAAAAACCCGTTTCTGGTTGTTATAATAAATAGACAATAAATGATGTTACAAATTAAAATTAGACAATTTCATTAGGCCTATAACTTTAGTTCCTGACCCCAAGTACCTGTAGTAGTTTTAGCCCGAGTTTTCTCTGGTCCTGACACCATGTATGGTGTAGGGGCCCTACACCAGACATGGTGACAGGGCCAGAGAAAACTCGGGCTATGGTAGTTCTATCTTGGGAAAAAAAATTGTTTGGTCGTTATAAAGTTCAGCAAATTTCCACAACTTATTTTGTTATCGGTTCATCTAATTCTGTACAGATTTTTTTCATAAAAAAATATTATGTCTTCTGGCGACAGACAGACTTTATTTGTTAATAAGATAAACATTAGTTAAGAAATATATTACAATCTGATCAATGCCATCAAAATTTAATCTAGCTCTGCAAAATATTTGATATGTTTCCGCATCTACTGTATTCATAAAGTAATTACATTCGGATATTGATTTTTGTGAATGCATGTTTTAGATGCCAAAAAAGGGAGGAAAAAAGAAAGGTGGAAAGAAAGGAAAGAAGAAATCAAAGACAGTCGCAGGAGCAGACGCCATTATTCAGAGGCTTCTGAAAAGCTATGAAAGGAATTGTGCCTTAACAGAGTCTCAACCAAGCCCATGGATTAGAAATGCATTAAAAGGCTGTCTAGAGAATGGAACCGTCCTTGATAAGGTACCACATAAAAAGATTTAAATTTACTTGTGTAACCCTGGTAAATACTAGCTGCAATATACCGCCCGGCTAGAGAGATCTTCTCTTTAGCTCGATCGGTTGAGCGTAAGACTAGTAAGCCAGAGGTCCCAGGTTCGATTCCTAGCAGAGGCAGTGATTTAAATTTAATTAATCATGCGCTCTGTTACACTTGTTCACTAATCAGATCAAGTGTCATTTTCCTCAATAAAGATATATTGATGTCTGATGAAGACATATATATGTACAAAATATATATCTCAAAATATTATGACATCTTGTGTTTGGGCCAGAATTATTTTTCTTGGGACATGATTACTGCTGAAAGTTTGTCAACATTAGATACTTGACAGGTATGCTTTGTAGTATCAAGTACATACAGTAATTTTTTTGTTCAAACAAAATTAAATAAATATTAATGAACCTGTTTGAATTATTTGAAATCATGCTTCAGATAATAAGCGTGAGTTTGAACTCTCCGAGTCAATATTGGCAAAATTTTCGCTAAGAGTAAAATCATTAGACAATAGACACCAACACATCCAATATAAATCTAATACGAAACGACGGCCTGAACGATGGAACATTTGTAAGTAAAATAATAGTATTTTATTTAATTCAATGTTAATTGATCGTTAATAGTGTCAGTTATAAAGAACCAGAGTTCAAACTCTTACTAGCTAAAAAATTATTGTTTTTCCAGAAAAAAATGCATGTTCAAACTATAACAGAAGGTTTACTGGGGAGACAATAGGTTTCTTTCCCATCTCTCTATTTGTCTGTCAGTCCTTTTTCTTGCACTTTTCTCAGCCATACATTAGATTATGTTGACGAAAGTTTGTATGTAACTTCAGTAGGAATTGCCTCAGATTATGTTTTGAGTTTCAGGGTTTTTGGGTCAAGGTCACTGTTACTATTTGTAGCTTGGGCAGCACGCTTATTTTAATTTATTCTAATAGTTTGTTACTACTTATAAAGGCTGTCAAATGCTTTCGATTCTAGTTACTTTAGTCATGAATAAATCAGTTAATGTCCTGAAAAGTACAGGACATCATTCCTCCTGATCTCTAGTGAGGGGAATAATCAATTTTTGTTTTTTCAGTTCGTTGTGGAATCATCAGTCGTGGAAAAGGAAGGAGACATGCCTGTTTTGTTGGAACCCTTGCTGGCAGCTATACGACAGGAACGCTATATACACATCAAAGACCTCCGTATATGGAACTATCCGATGTCCCACGAAAATACTGCTACATTAGTAAGTGGTTGAATATTTATTCACTTTACCAGACATTTCCAATCCTAACATTATAGATCACGTTTTTTCCCTTTGAAGTTTCTTTATTGTTCCCCACACAAAACAAGGAATTATTATTCAAATGCTTTTCCTGATGTCTATAATCCTGTTTTATATTGATCAGTCATACAATTTATATAAAACACTTTATGAAAATAAAATGTTTTGATACTTTTAATGTCCAGAGGTTGGAAACAAATGATCATGTAAGTTTTGAAGATAAAGAAAAGCAAGTTAGAATACCAAAGTGTGCTTTCTTTGCTGTAAAGCTCCATATTCCATGTAGAAATAATTTACAGAACTTGCATCATGGCATCTCCACTATTGTCTGCCAACATTTGCTTTCATTAAACATTATATCTTCTCCAAAATTTTTATGGAGCAAATTTCAGTGTAATTCTTTTTTTTTCTTTTTGTATGCATCCTTAGCTCTTGAGATCAAACAAAATTATGAATTACAAATCAAGGGTCTGATATCTTTTAAAGTGGTGTAACTATTGGGCTGGCATAAATTGATGTACTGGGAAACTTTCCAATTAATGAGTTATTCCATTCCTCATTCATGAGCATCAAATGTGAAAAAAACCCATACCTATAATTAATTTCTTAAGTATCTCAAACCAAAATACTATATAGATTTCAAGATGAAATAAAGTTTTCAACCACTTGTAGTTTTCGAGTGTTTAACCAAATGGTTTGATATTTTCCAATCTGGTCCACATATTAAGAATTGTCTGTTCAATTATTGTAACTCTTCAGTAGGTTGAGGTAAAAATGTACAGTTTCCTGTTGTAACCTACTGATATGTTTGCAGGGCTTACTCCTGGAGAAGCAATGTTATCCTCTGCGTCTGGTCGAGTGTATGGACTGTCTTATGGAGCCCTACTCTGTTATGAGGTTTGCTCGATCCTTCAGGGCCTGTAGTACATTGACAACCATATCACTAGACTACAATGAGTAAGTATATATCCTCACTTTAATAAACCTCCACCCCTACTCCACATTGTATCTCCTACTTCCTACCATATACCTACCATCCTTATTGCTCTCATACCGCTCCATATTCCACCATGTTTACATTATATCCCCACCCTTACTTGTCTCCCACTCTCTTCCATATATATCTACCATTTTATCACTCCCCACACCTCTCCATCTTTCCACATCCCCCCCCCCCCCCCCCCACTCCTCCTTTACTCTCCATCATATATCTCTTCCCACCCTCTACAATATCCTGTCCTTCTCTATTGGTCTCCAGACTCCTCCATATCTTTCCTTATTTCTAACCCTGTCACATCCATCCATCTTCCCCCTGATCATATTGATCCTCCCCATCCCTGGAGCCACTGTGACAGAGTGGTTATGGTTACCGACACTTTATCACTAGCCTTCCACCTCTGGGTCACGAGTTTGTGTGGCAGTTGCCTGGTACGATGGTTTTTCTTTGAGTCCAGCTTTCCTCCTCCTCCAAAACCTAGCACGTCCTTAAGGGACCTTGGCTATTAATATGTTATTAATTTTAACATAAACCTAAACCATCTTCCCCATCCCCTCCAAATCACTTCCATTCTTTTAACTTAATATTGAATGAAAACAAATCACAACTATATCAGGTTAAACAGTTTTTACTCATCACCAGTCATTTATTTTATTGTTGATTTTTCAATTTTAACATTAGATATTGATTTATTTTCACTTTGATCTTTCAATCTGCCTTTTCCTGTGTTTAAATATAGATTTGGAGACGAAGGATGTAAAAACCTAAGTAAAGGTATGGAGGGGAATGTCACTATCCTGTCTATCAGTATGTGTTTCTGTGACCTCGGGCCTGAGAGTGGAAAATATCTAGGCAATATTGTATCACGGACTGCAGTCAGGTAAGTGAAGGAAAATTAATGGTAACATTCTGTTTCCTAAAACAGTAGAGGTGAGGGTGTATATGGTATCATCTTTTTAATATTAATTCCATCTCGTAAAGTGTCAATGTTGGATAAACTGCAATTCTAGAGATAAGATTCTTGAATGCCTAACGGTCAGCTTTAAGCTATAGCATCGATTCAGTCACTTTCGAATATCGGTTGTCAGGTATAAATTTCTCTTTCATAACCTCATGATAGTTGAAGATTTATAAAACTTCAATCCACATGCAAATCCACAATCAATCCGGAGACATTTTCTCCAATAGAGGTAGAGATGAAAATGAGGGTTGGTGTCTTTGCTAGCCATGGGTTCATTTTATATACACCAAGAAATGAAGCCTTGGCTAGCAAAGATGGGGAAGGGGTAACAAAATGTTTTTTTCAGTTGAAAGTTCAATTTGGTTGAATTAGAATCATTACCAACAGTAAATTTTTAATCGAAATGGTTGACGAATAAACCTCAAAAGTTGTTACAACTGCAATACATATATGAATAAATTATGATATAAACTAGTATATTGTAAATTTTTTGCTTATTTGTATTAACAGGGACCTTTTTTTAGATGGAAATAACTTGGAATGTGAAGGTGCTATTGATATCATTAAGTTGTGTGCCGAACAAGCTGACTTTGAAGCATTTCAGAAGGCAGAGAAAGCTCGTCTGAAGGCAGAAGAAGAGGCTTTGAAGCTTGAACAAGGTAAGTTTGAAAACTGACATTCTGGACATGGAATATTAATAATTTATTTTAGGCAAAGAATTTGTGGTTTTCGATGTAGTAAAAACCTGTCTACAGAGTTATGTTAACTACATTTTCCCCAAAATGTAGCTACTAACTCTCATAAAAAAAAAAAACGATGAAAACATATATGAAGCAGACTATACTCATTGTGGTAGTTCAACTTTTATTTCATAAAACATGGTAGCAACACATGATGAAACATGCTGTATCTTTTGGAAGTGAGGTCTGCGATAATTAGCATCGCATATATCATAATAAAGAGAAAAAGAAGGATAAAATTTTATTTTTCCTACAGAAAAAGAAGGTCGGCTTAGAGTCCATTCGGCGTTATCTGGTGGCATGGCTTCAGGTTCTGAGAAGGAAGATGCAGGAGGGGATGATAAAAAGAAAAAGAAGAAGAAAGGTAAAAAAAAAGTTTTTTTTGCAGATTTACCAAAAACTTGAAATAATGCAAGGTGTATTTTTTGCAGAAATCATTTAACAGAAGGTTGTTTTTTTCCATTTCTTTTATTGTTGATGGATATATTTCAGTGATTTGAAATTAGTGAAAAATAGATCTGCATTGAGATTAGATAACTGTAGTAATTCTTCTGCTTTGAATTGTTTTCCCAATGTTCCTTCAATTCAAGTCCAGCTGTCTGTCCATATGTCCAGTTGTGTGTATATGTCCAAGTTTTGATACATATAATGAAAAATAAATTTGTGAAATCATGGTGTGATGCTGTTTCAATTAACAACATGATTGAAAGTCCTGTTTTTTTTCTCTTTTCTTGAGAATTTCTCGGTCTCCATTTTACATCTTACAAAAATCAACATAGGTATATTATATATTACTATTACTTAATTTCCCCCCATCTTAAAATTTTGTCTTGAAGTCTATCAAAATATATTTGTATGAGTGGAATCTGCCTGCTTACCCAAGTGTAAACTTAACAATAAGACCAAACATGATTTCTTGACTTGCATCATATGTAGAAAGAAACCTTGAGTTAATAAAAAGCTTCCCAATAAATTCATTTTTCGAAAAAACATAAGAGGACTGTTTTGTATGGATTTAATATATAATAAAAGAAAGACTATGTTGAATTATATTTATCATGTTAAGACAAACAGGAAAAAATATTTTACAACAGTGAGAAACGTCAATTTGAAATCACAACCAAATAATCATTCAATTTTGTGATGTATTTTCGCTTTCTAATTTCCTAGAACATTGGATATTTTGTAGTGAATAAGATATATTGTTTTGTCCGGAAATATTTAAACATGTAGCCCTTTTTTGTCTGAAGGTAAAAAGAAGAAAAAGAAGAAGGAAGAGGGTCCACCACCAGTTGGTCCCTGGATACGAAAGCTTCACTTGGCAGACAATGGCATTGACAATGTCGCCTTTGGCAAGGAATTTGCACCAATAATATTTGTACGAGTTTTAAAAAAGTAGGTTTAAATATGATGTAGCATTAGGGATGTTTGTGTCAATCCAATTTCTGTTAGCATATGATAATCTGCTATATTGAATAATGCAGCTAAATGAAGAAAAAATCATTTTGTAAAATTGTTTTAATTTAAGACAATTATATTGATTGACATTTTTGCTCACATGGCCATGCATATATAGTAAACAGTCTTTTTATCACACTGTAATAGCAAAAATAGCTTTTCATTTTTACAGGATACTCGATTGAGCATCTGTTTATGTCACTTACAATATGTTAAAAGTCATGCAACTTTCCAGATTAATTATGGGCTCTGAGTCATTAGAGGAGCTGGATTTGGACGACAACCTCATTGGGGACTTGTCTGCTCGGGAAATTGTGGAGGCGCTTGAGCATAGAAAGGAAGGTATGAACATCCTGTATCTGGAAATAACCTCAGTGTCAAATGTTGGAGTCTGCACTCAAGACCTCAACTAATAATACAGATTTATTGCTTTGGTTTGAGCCATATATCATTTATCTTTGACTGCTTGTCAATCAGTCATCTCTTAACATTTTCAGTTGTAAGACTGATGAACATGTCAACATTAATGTTTGCACTATGTCTGTCCTTAATCAGTTGATGAACTCTTTCGGTTCATCTACTCAAATATGTTGGAGTACAATAAACAAAAATGGTGCTTATGAGTTTTAAAATTGATTAATAATGAACCTGTTTATTCAAAGTTCCGATTCCATTGAGAATTTGTAACTGTAAGTGGCAGTAACTTTTTTTTTTTTAGAAAAAATGGGAGGTGTGAAATTAAAGACAACACACAGACTTCAAGCTGATACATTTAAAAATTTATGTAAGCTTGGAGCTGGTCTGAAGAAAAAGAAGAAAAAGGGAAAAAAGGTAAGATGTGTATTTATTTACTGTAATTCATGATAGAAATTTAGTATAACTTAGTATATTCTGAATGCAGGCATAATTGCCTCTATGTTCCGATCATTGTCCATATAATATTCAAACAAAGATATATTGGTGTTTATGTTGTGACGTTACTCCTAAATTTGTCCAGACGGTTTTCGAAACTGATTAAATTTCATTTTGATTTTTTTTATGTTGTGAATGAAATATTTCTGCTGATTTTACAATTATTGCAGCCAAGGTCAAAAATAAAGTGAATGGAAATTCAATTCAAACATCAAAATTTTAACATTCGTTTTATGCATTACCAGCAACAATTGACAAAGAGGTCAAAAGTCACTCACTTTACCCGAGATATATGATAACTTTAGATTTGGACTGTACTGCCGGGAGAAATCACCGACCTAGCTAAAATTATTGATTGATTACTGGCCTTGCAGCACTGTTTACCTCATTAGAACTTTGAGGTGATGACCTTGGCATTCAACTGACTTTTTGAGACTGTTGACCTTGACCTCTGGAGACTCTTGATATACTGGTAGATCACTGGCTATGAGACGTTAAGTGGTGACTTTGAAATTAATAAACATTGGAAACTCTTGATATTAAGAGGCATTTAGAGTAAATAATCTATCCACCTTTGTACACAAATCAAAAATAGTTCTACTGTAGATTTGACTCCTTTTAGCATGTTTTGAAAATAAAGGACATGATTATCCCCCTTTTCTATGACCTTCCTTCAACTCCTACTTTATCAAGTGTTGCTGATTATGATACTAAATGTCTTTATACTATAAAACCTTTTGAGTGATCTGTTGGGAATCAAACTATTAGGAAATAAGAATCTGAAAAAAATGATGCTGATTTTAGATGGAAGAGTTTAATGGTAAGATATGAGGTTATGGTTTTTTTTTTAAATCATTATTGTTATTTTTTAATTTTTACCTTTTGGTGAAGTCCATGTTGAATACTGTATCTGGTGAACCGTGTTTTTCTATACTGTAGAAATGAGGTGAGGACGATACCTACTGTAGTAAGGTGTGTTGGAATGCTGTGGTCATTTGTAATGAAATCATAATGCTAATATCGTATGGCATTTACCATATACCTAACAAGTCATATTGAAATATTTCACCAGCTTATGGTGTAAAACAATTGTTTTAAACCTTTATACATAGTTTAATTGGTGTGTTGTGTTTCTATCTTAATTAAAGTTTACATCTATATTGTATTGTTATATTTTACAGAGTAAGAAGTTCTCTTTAAAAAAGCAACTGATAAAAAAAATGAAAATATATAATCAAATAAAAAAATCACATACATTAAGTAAAACTGCCAATGAGGTCATTATCATTTGTCATTTGATATGTGAAATCTGTTACGTAGCCATTGTTTTTTTTTGTTTTTTTTTTGTTTATTCTTTTGGTTTTTTTTTCGAATTTTCGTTAATTAATTAAGCTTTATATCTTTTAACTCAATTTTCAACATGTTTCTCTAAAATGAATATCTAAATGGCGAGGGCTTTCTCCCCTCTGGTAATTTAATGTATACAATGTATTCATAATCTTATATATGTTATATATCCAGATATGATATATATTTTCAAATTTGCAATAATTCTTTATTATTTTAGTGAACAGCACAGATATTTGTTATTTAGTTTTGTGAAATTCATCTTCATCGCATCATGGCAAAGTGAAATATATCATTAAATTTCATAACCATGTTAATGAGTGGCGAATATTGCTACATATAATAATGTGCTTTGGGTCATATTTAACATCTTGTTTGCTGTGTTGCTAGGTCCACAAGTTTTCTGACATGAATGCTTATTTGGGAGAATATGTATGATATACTACAGATACAAATGTATATAATCATCACAAAATGACAAAAACTCAAAAACATCCACATCATAATCTGGAAAAGTCGAGGAATTTTAAAAGCACATTTATTGGGACATCTACAAAAGTAAACGTTATTGGGAAATTTTGTGCTGGATTACAAAATGTGCTTTAGAGAAATATCATAATTACTATATAACTAATACTAAGTTTTAACGGTCTATAACAAAATTGTTAGCTCACGTTTAACATAATTGGTTAGTCTGGTCACCCATATTCAAATGTACAAAATGTTGTTACAAGGTGTTTGTTGTTAATAAATTATATGTGTGCGTTTCATATGATTTCCCCTTTAAATGTTGCTAAATAAAATACGTTAATGTTGGAATACATACTTAGGCATGACTTGAAAATATTTCACTTCAAAGTATTTAATTAAATCATTAGGATTCCATGGTAATTGGGTAACGGGCTCTGCCTATACAAACCTAATTCTAAGAGAAACATACATTTCAGACAATAATAAGATTATTATCAATGTAAGATTTTCTAACATCAGTGATTTAAGATTTAAGTCTAACAAAAGAATTGTACCTTGTTATTAGAATCTG
Organism: Pecten maximus; assembly: GCF_902652985.1. Classification (NCBI taxonomy): domain Eukaryota; kingdom Metazoa; phylum Mollusca; class Bivalvia; order Pectinida; family Pectinidae; genus Pecten; species Pecten maximus. The sequence continues at coordinate 17,876,024 of NC_047028.1, forward strand.
ATTTTGAGACCACTGGCAAAAAATGTGATAATTCCAAACAATCTAACCTATCGAAATGAAACTAGATGCACAAGTTCATGTTAAAAATAATCGATAAAACTTTATCACAATAACGGACGATTTGGAAAATTGCAAAGCATCATGAGACAGTGAAATGGATTTGGTAAAGAATATTTGCTAATTGTTGAAACCATGGCATACATCCTGCTCAATGTGTTACAGATGTTGACAATGTTTCACGATCGCTTCTCTGTTAATATAAAGACAAATTGAATAGGTTCGTCATGCTGAATCTAACGCTAAAATATCCACTTAAAATGTCACTAGATGATGTCAAAATTAAGTTCCCTAAACGGCGCTAAAATTTGCGTTCTAGATTTTTTTCGTTTATTGTATTTCATTCTGATTTTATATTCGTTCTATTTATTCATTTATTTATTTATTTTTCAGAAAAAGAAGAAGTGATAAGCTACATGGAGCTAATGGATCAGGACACGAGTCATTAACATCTGAGTTCACTTCAGTTTCTACTTCCGTAATGATGTCACCACAAACACGACATGAAAATAGATCTCCATAACAACACTAAATTACCATGGTAACATGAACAGACATTCCTTCTATAACGACAGATCCAGGTACACTCACGTCTAGTCAGACTCCAGAGCGTTTTCACATTTTAAATCGACTGAGTTACCATGGTAACTGACGTTTTTGGGACTTATATTCTGTTATTGTATTAGCTAGAACCCAAATCTTGTGAAGGTAGAATATACCGATTGGTTTACAGACATAAATTGACTATTGACTTGTCAACTACTTTACCATTGCCAAATGTAATTATTTCCTCTTGACACACCATTCTCATCAGTAGATATTCAAAGAAATCTGCAGAAAAAACGTTAACGCATTTATATTTCTGGAAATATTTTTAATAAAATATTTTTTTTTTTATTCGACATCGACATATAATAAAACATCAAGAAAAACCCATAAAACAGAGTTTTCGCACCTGAAAAATCTGTTCTTCCTGTTTGTATGTGAAGTTATCTGACCATTGACCTTTATTTCAAATATAATTCAAATATTTCAACGACATGCTTTTTTGACAGCAGATTATTCTTTTAGAAGTAAACTCTCTAAAACTGATATTAAACAGTAATGTCATGTGTAATTTAATCAAACTAAAGATATGAAATGTTAAGAAGTATGACACTGAAAACAACGTTATTTTGTTCTTCAGCTGATTTTCCTGCTAGCATGCCTGAGCGTGATTGTATAATAAACTGTTGTTGAGTGTCTTTATGGATGATTGTGCCAAATGGTTTGAAACATATTTGTTTATCTTAGATAACATTTATACCTTTGTTTATGTTTATTTGACGCTTTATAACATAAATGTTTCGTTTTCCCGTTAGACTCTCTCATTATGAAGTGTGAAAATCATGTGAGTTATATAAATTTCATGGAAGACGAAGTACACTAACCCTGGGTTGTACCGTCAGCAATGTTTACTTACTGTAAGCTCCCTGTGATCTGATTCAGGATATATATATATATATATGATTTTACAATGGTACAAATGTATCGTATATGTTTTTCAGACGTATGTAAAATCACCGTTAAGTAAATCCCTTTTTTGTAACTCAAATTGTTTGAAAATGAGTGAATGGAAGAGTAGTTACTGAAAAAGAATTCCTTGTAATTTTCAGATGCATGTATACTAGGGAACATTAAGTTATTGTTTTTAGTGTGATTTAAAACCTGAAGAGATATGTAATTGAATGTGTATATTAAAACTAGTTCGTATGGAAATGATAACGATATAATGATCTGTGATCTCTATGTTATGTGGATTTGGTAATCGGGGAAGAACTTTTTATATGAGCAAATCCCTCAGCTAAATTGCCAAGTTAAGAAATGGTGTAAGTTATGATTTCAAGAAAGTATATGAATCAATCACACATAAACCACTAGCTGGTTATTTGGTCAAGTAGGTGTATTTTATGTATCGCTTTATAGTATCCGACTACGTCTATATATCCTTGTTTCTGTTCAATAACGTTTTACATAAAATTTCTGCAATAGTGTTCTAGTTTTTTCATCTGATTATGATATACCTTGTATAACATGCCATACATATGACTTACTTTTGCAATACCTATTGATTTATTTTTAATAGCTTATATGTTATAATGCTAATTGTTATAGATAGATCATGTCATTGGATGTGTATTGACACTTAGCATTAATGATGAGTTCTGTAAATATATGTAAGGTATGGATTTGTCTCCCTTACAACTTCATTTGGTTAATAAAAAGACAAATATTAACTCAGTCTACTTAATTAATATATTCTGTAGAAAGTTTGGTGATTTTGTTTTATTTACTGGATAGCAGGTACCTGTGCTGTAATGGAAGATATTTGAGGGCCATAATTGCCAAATAGATCTTATGTATTGAGTAAACATCTGTAATAATTAATTGTTTATCGAATCACAATTAAATAGTTAAGTGAGGTCAAGAGCTACTACATATAAGTGCGAAATGGTATCTACAAGAAATAATTTAGTCCTTATAGCAAAACATTTAAGACTTTTTCATTCCATCATATAGGAGTTTAAAAAAAAAACACAAATCACTTGCGACATTGTTTTAGATTTCCTATTAAGCTGTTGTGCTGCGTAATAATCCCCTTAAAACAATCTTAAATAAGAAAAAAGTTGTGTTAGATTCAAATAGAAGCATTAATTGAATTATTTCTTATGTAATGGCCATTTTAATTTTAAGTACTGTAATTATTATATACTTGTTGTATGTCACCGCGACATAACTATAGTGTCGCTTGATAGAATTTAGTTTCGTTGTTGTCATATCATCGAAGTAAATATAAATATTAAACATTAAAAGTAATAATGCCTATGATGTATGAATCTCTTGTAAAACATTCTCTGACGGAGAGTGAATCTGAAATATCGTCGGATTTGACACTGTTATAACATACTGAATATTTTAACAAATAGATAATTTGTGAAATATTTCGTTGCATTTGTTGTAATATGACACTTTAAGAAAAGACATGACACATTCTATGACTTGGAAGTTTTAGCACTGTTTTATATATACGCAGTTGTTTTCAGCCTGTTCTTACCTGTTATCTACAACACGTTAATCCGTGAACATTTATATACAATGTATTTGGTATGTGAGTTATATTTCGGTCGGTAATGTTTGTTATTAGTGATGAAATATAGAGAGAGAATATTTGTGGTATGGCAATTGTATTTCGGTCGGTATGTTGGTTATGAATGAGGAAATAAAGAGAGAGAATATGTGTAATTAATGTTCTATATACTTTGTGTAAATATATACTTTATGTAAATATATTCATTACATTAAAAGACATTTTCAAATACGATATATAACCTGAATTTTCCTTACAAGTATTTTGATTAGTATTTAGATGTCTAAGCCGATCTAGAATCCAAACAAAATCTGTATATGTACATTCTAATAAAGCAGATAATTTCTTTCCAGCAGACCTCATGTTCATTGTGAACTAAAATCAAATCGACATGGTGCATATTATATAACTATTAAAACAGTCGTAAACATTAGTCTATGTCATGTCTGACTCGGTAAACAAGAACCCGAACGTCTAATGCATGATTTGTAATGTCGTTTTGTTAAACTTTCTGCACGTCGTTAAATATAACAATCTACAGTTTCTTACCTTGGAATCGCTGTTGGAGCAATCATTCACTGGATCTGGATGAAAAAAGAGAATGAGAGAGCAGGGAAAGGTGTGTAGACATTTCATAGTTTTACGTTTACAACAGTTTGGCTACATAGGAAATAATCTGTTAAATTGTTTTTCATGCGAAACATGCTAGAACAAAAAATACAGTCAAACCTGGAGACTGATATTGCAAAGTTCACCAGCTACAAGGTTACGGCCATCCCTGTAGAATGATACTCCACTAGCTACAAGGTTACGACCATCCCTGTAGAATGATTCCACCAGCTACACGATTATGAAGAACATTGTGGACTGTTAATCTACCAGGTAATGGTTAACCTCAACTCGGAGACAACGGGAACACTGGTAAATCAACAAAAATAAAAACACATCTAACATTACATGGAACAAGAAAATCCGATACTTTCGATGAGAGTATGATGGTGGCCATACGTCTTCCTCATGACCTTCAGTGTGCATCTCTTGAAGCCCTGTAATTGTATTTTCCCCGGCAGTACATACGACCTTGCACATGGGATCAACTGAGACACACAAACACCATAGGAAATCGGGGATTTAAAATCATAAGTAAACTTGATCATAAATAAATTAAGTAAATTGAAACCATAACAACAGTAAATATGCAAGCTGTCATGGCTGATTACGATGTACGTAAAGATTGAGGAGCTGATGTTGAAGAGTCTGTTAGGCCATAAGGGAAATTCAAAGGTACTACTGCTACCCCTACCATCAGTAAATTACTGAACGCTGTCATCCGTCTATATCTAAATCGAACATTAGCTCAAGTAACCATAGGCTCAAAAGATCAAAATAAGACATTAGCTCCAGGAACCATAGGTTCGAAAGAGTATTCGACACAGTGTGTTAAGGCAGACTATTAATAATGAGAAAAGAAAGCTTTATCAAGCATTTTGTATGTATACAGACACCATCAAACTTGTTCACGGAACAAAATAATGTTACCCCAATATATAGACTAAAAATAGCTCTGATTGCGTAACATTTCTCTGTATTTCGCTCACAGCACAGATAGGTATGCCTTAGACTGTTCGAATAACATTTTTTGCCTAAACACGATGCAGATCTGGAAATTGATGCGCATAAAATCATCACATAATTAAGCGACTGGCTTTTTATTGATATGACTATTATGACTTTCTCTTCCCTGGTATTACGCACGTTGATCCGACCTAAAAAGACCAATCAAACAGCGAAAAATATTCTAAAAAAAAAGACATTGTCAGGCTGGTCATTCCTATCTTCCTTTGTCAACAAAACTCCTGTACATTGTATAAGAAACATTTAAAATGAGTGTGATTTTAAATCACATTTTCGTATAACTTATACATATACATGTTAAGTGTGATTGGGTCCAAAAGCTAAACGATTTTATATCTACACATGCGTACTTCTCCCATCACCGACAGATAATATCCATTGATTAAACGGACCAAAGTTACCTACCGGCATTAGGCTGTATATAGGTACATACATGTAATTATATACCGTTATACATGTACATATATAGACTTTTATTATGCCTTCGAACCAAAGTGTTGATCAGATACAGTAACTCTTCAACGGCAAGTTCATAATATTGCAAATAGTATCGTGTTGACCCAAGGGATACCGTAATCATTGGGCAATCTCCGCCAGAGTTGTCGTTCCTTACACTCACTTACACGCGTACATAGCCACGTGAGTGGGAATCAATCGGAATACCACTGGACCTTTCGTTATATTTTCGGGGGAAAACGACTGTTTTCCGAAAGCGCGGTAATGACAAAAAGCGAAAGTGAAAGTAGAGCTGTTAGATATATATAGATTTTGGATTTTCTTTGAGCGTGTAGATGACGTGGATTTTTTGTCTGTTTTCACCACAGAAAACAAAAGAGACAAATGGATGTCTAGCAATATCGTAATCACCATAACATGATGTGGGATAGTCGATCAGTAGTTGGTTACATGACGGTGTATATTGTCCTGTGGATTTCACGTGAGGATATCTACACTGCAGGTATGATTTTTTTTTATGAACATCACGTGCATTTTAGGTCTCAGTTGACCTATTGCGATCGCCTTTTGTCCGGCGTCATCCGTCGATGAAGGTCTACAAAGTTTGTTCAAATGGATGACCTTCACCTTCATTCAAGGTCAAAGGGGTCAAATATACTAAAATCTTTAAACGACTTCTTCTTGAGAACCAAACGGCCCAAAGACCCAATATTAGGTCTGTAGCATATTGGATGAAGGGTTACCAAGTTGTTAAATGGATGATCTTGAACTTTATTCAAGGTCACAGAGGTCAAATATACTTAAGCCTTTCAATAACTTTTTCTTGATAACCAAAAGGCCCAGAGACCCAATATTAGGTCTGTATCATGCTGGGATGAAGGGCTACCAAGTTTGTTCAAATGGATGACCCTGACCTTCATTCAAGGTCACAGGGATCAAATATGCTAACATATTTTTACAACTTCTTCTTGATAACCAAAAGGCCCTGTGACCCAATATTAGGTCTGTATGACGCTTGGATGAAGGACTACCATGTTTGTTCAAATGCATGACCTTGACCTTCATTCAAGGTCACAGGGGTGAAATATGCTAAAATTTTTAACGACTTCTTCTTGATAACCAAAAGTCCCTCTGACCCAATATTAGGTCTGTATGACGCTGGGATGAAGGGCTACCGAGTTTGTTCAGATGAATGACCATGACCTTCATTCAAGGTCACAGGGGTTAAATATGCTAAAATCTTTTAACAACTTCTTGATAAACAAAAGGCCCTGTGACCCAATGTTAGGTCTGTATGACGCTGGCATGAAGGGCTACCATGTTTGTTCCTGACCTTCAATCAAGGTGACAGAGGTGAAATATGCTAATTTTTTTTAACGATTTCTTCTTGATAACCAAAAGGCCCTGTGAACAAATATTAGGTCTGTAGCATGCCGGGATGAAGGGCTACCAAGTCTTTTTCAAATGGATGACCTTGACCTTTATTTAAGGTAACAGGTCAAATAAACTAAAATCTTTAAACAACTTCTCCTTGATAACCAAAAGGCCCAGAGACCAAATATTATATATGTAACATGCTGGGATGAAGGGCTACCAAGATTGTTCGAATGCATGACCTTTACCTTCTTTACCTTCATTCAAGGTCACAGGGGTCAAATATGTTAAAATCTTTTAACAACTTCTTCTTGGTAACCAAAAGGCCCAGAGACCCAATATTAGGTCTGAAGCATGCTGAGATGAAGGGCTACCAAGTTTGTTCAAATTGATGATCTTGACCTTCAATCAAGCTCACAGGGGTCAAATATACTAAAAATTTTAAATGACTTCTTCTTGATAACCAAAAGGCCGAGAAAATCAATCATAGGTCTGAAGTATACTGGGTTGAAGCGCTACCAAGTTTGTTCAAATGGATGACATTGACCTTCATTCAAGGTCACAGGGGTTAAATATGCTAAAATCTTTAAACGACTTCTTCTTGATAACCAAACGGCCCAGAGACCCAATATTATGTCTGTGGCATGCTATGATGAAGGGCTACCAAGTTGTTTAAATGGATGATCTTGACCTTTATTCAAGGTCACAGAGGTTAAATATACTAAAGACTTTCAATTACTTCTTCTTGATAGCCAAAGGCCCCAGAAACCGAATATTAGGTCTGTATCATGCTGAGATAAAGGGCTACAAAGTTTGTTCAAATGGATGACCTTGACCTTTAATCAAGGTCGCCAGTGTCAAATATTTTAAAATATTTCAATGACTCTTCTTGATAACAAAAAGGCCCAGATACCCAATATTAGGTATGTAGCATGCTGGGATGAAGGGCTACAAACTTTGTTGAAATGGACGACCTTGAACTTTATTCAGGGTCATAGGGGTCAAATATGCTAAAATCTTTAAATGATTTCTTCATGATAACCAAAAGTTTAGAGACCCAATAGTATAGGTATGTAGCATACTGAGATGAAGGGCTACCAAGTTTGTTCAAATGGATAACCTTGACCTTCATTCTAGGTTAGAGGGGCCAAATGTGCTAATATATATCAAAACTCGGGTGACCTTTAAGGCCCATGGGTCTCTTGGGTTTTCTAAAGAAATATGTCTTTTGACAAAAAGTGCATACTCTTTTATATTCATTTAGTAAATTAAACACTATTGTTATTTTAGCTCACCTGGTCCGAAGGACCAAGATGAGCTTATATTATCAATTTGGCTTAATTGATATGAACCACTTCTTCTCTGGAACTAAGCAATGGATATCGCTCAAATTTGATTCGTAGCATCGTTATGGTAGAGGGATTCAAAATAGTACAAATGATGGTACGGACCCTCCGGGGACCAGAGGATGGGGCCAAAAGGGGTCAATTTAACTGAATTGATAAAAGCGACTTCATCTCTGAAACTACAATTGTAGCTAACTCATATTTGACGGGTAGAATCCTTATGGAGAAGGGATTCAAAATTGAAGAATTGGTGGGGCTGACCCCCTGGGGGCCTGAGGGGCATGGCCAAAAGGTGGTTCATTGGCTAAATTGATGTAAACTATTTCGCCTCCAGTGGATATCGCTCATATTTGTATGGTAGCATTGTTATGGGGTACGGATACAAAATTGGACAAATGGTGGGGCTGAACCCCTTGGCGCCTGATGGGCGGGGCCAAAAAGGGGTCAGTTTGGCTAAATTGATGTAACAACTTCTTCTCTGGATCTAAGTAATGGATATCATTCATATTTGTCTTGTAGCATTGTTGTGGGGTGGGGATTAAAAAAAAATACATGCATATGATTAGGCTGATCCCCGGGGGCCTATTGGGTGGGGCAAAAAGGGGTCAATTTGGCTAAATTGATATAAACAACTCTTCTCTGAAACTAAGCAATGGATATCTCTTCATATTTGACTGGTAGCATCCTTATGGGGTAGAGATGCAAAATTGTACAAATGATTTGGGCTGACCTCCTGGGGCCGAAAGGCGTTAATTTGGCTGAATTGACAAAGACAGTCTCTTCTCTGTAACTAAGCAATGGATATCACTCATATTTGACTGGTAGCATCGTTATGGGTTGAGGATTCAAAATTGTACTAATGGTGGAACTGACCCCCTGGGGGCCTGAGGGGTGGGACCAAAACGGGGTTCATTAGGCAATATTGATATTATTGACTTCTTCTCTGGAACTAAGCAATGTATGACATTGGTATTTCAGTGGGAACATCATGGGATTTTAATTTATACAAATGATGGGGCTGACATTCTTTCTGGGTTATATCTTTGAAGCAGCTGAGATCCCCACAACATAATCATACAACAACATAAAAAGCTATTAGCAAATGGAAACATTATTTTGATGTTTGTTCAAATTAACTAGGTGAGCCATACAGCTCTCTGGGCCTCTTGTTTCACATTATTTTTATTATGTAAGATTTTATTTTAATAAACAACTTTACGGATATTTCTATTTCATACTCCAAAAGTCGTTCTATCTATACTGTGGTTTGATCAGGGGAAGTAAGCAAATTAATCTAAGATTGAGTCCAACTACTTCACTCCTGTACACACTCTTAGTTTTGTGAAAGAATTATTGTATCTTTTCAATATTCACACAAAGAAATATACAATGCATGTCTTATGCACACTGATTTAATCAATGTTGCAAACGCTGAAGAATTTCGTACCCAATATCTGCAGAAAGCATCCATGCACCGACACCAAAGATCAATATACGTTTCCGTACTCTGTTTTCTGTAGTCAAAGATAGCAACTACTAGGATATGATTTGCGCATGTGAAACAGGAAGGCGACACCACGACAACACTCATTTTACCGCGACAACTCGAGATTCTGTACACGCTAATTCAAAATGTCGGGTTGTCGTGTTGTCGCCTTGTCGTGGTTTGAAAATGCAACAAGACGATATCTTATTTACTAAATCTCGGGTTGTCGCAGTTTCTGAACGTGACAAAGCGACAACACGACAACATGAACACGGGCCAACAAGGCATGGCCGTAATCAGCCACCATAGTTTAGGATCCCGCAACCTCGCTATATTGGCCAACATCAGGAACAAAATTGTGTCAATGGTTATTGTACAGCAGCTATGTCAGCAATGTCATTGTGATTATATCTTGTTGACAAAGCATTTTGATTCAGTGCTAGACGTATTACAAAAACATAATGAAGAATATTTTTCCTAATAAACACCACATTATGTTTTCTCTAACGAACACCACGTGATGTTTTCACTGACAAACACCACATGATGTTTTCACTAACAAACACCACATGATGTTTCCACTAACAAACACCACATGATGTTTCCACTAACAAACACCACGTGATGTTTTCACTAACAAACACCACATGATGTTTTCATTAACAAACACCACGTGATGTTTTCATTAACAAACACCACGTGATGTTTTCACTAACAAACACCACATGATGTTTTCACTAACAAACACCACATGATGTATTCACTTACAAACACCACGTGATGTTTTTATTAACAAACACCACGTGATGTTTTCACTAACAAACACCACATGATGTTTTCATTAACAAACACCACGTGATGTATTCACTAACAAACACCACGTGATGTTTTTATTAACAAACACCACATGATGTTTTCACTAACAAACACCACATGATGTTTTCATTAACAAACACCACATGATGTTTTTATTAACAAACACCACATGATGTTTTCATTAACAAACACCACATGATGTTTTCACTAACAAACACCACATGATGTTTTTATTAACAAACACCACGTGATGTTTTCACTAACAAACACCACATGATGTTTTCACTAACAAACACCACGTGATGTTTTCACTAACAAACACCACATTATGTTTTCACTAACAAACACCACGTGATGTTTTCACTAACAAACACCACATGATGTTTTCACTAACAAACACCACATTATGTTTTCACTAACAAACACCACGTGATGTTTTCACTAACAAACACCACATGATGTTTTTATTAACAAACACCACGTGATGTTTTCACTAACAAACACCACATGATGTTTTCACTAAACAACACCACGTGATGTTTTCACTAACAAACACCACATGATGTTTTCACTAACAAACACCACGTGGTATTTTCACTAACAAACACCACATGGTGTTTTGACTAACAAACACCACATGATGTTTTCACTAACAAACACCACATGATGTTTTCACTAACAAACACCACGTGATGTTTTCACTAACAAACACCACATGATGTTTTCACTAACAAACACCACGTGGTATTTTCACTAACAAACACCACATGATGTTTTTATTAACAAACACCACATGATGTTTTCACTAACAAACACCACGTGGTATTTTCACTAACAAACACCACATGATGTTTTCACTAACAAACACCACACATAACAAACACGAGATATAATGTTTACGCACTCATCATCAGGTTGGTTTGGATCGACTGTGAAGGAGAATGTGTTTGTGGAGAAAGGACAGGCCTTAGAAGCTGCCGGACAACTAGTTGACGCTCTTGCACATTATAAACATGCGCTGGGTAAATATAGCTTCTTACCATCTAGGTAAATTTACATTATCTATCCAAATTTCTTAATGTTATAACTGTGAAAATATACCATTTGTTTCTATGGTTGAAATTATGGCAGCGCAGTATAAACAGTAGAAAGGTTTGTCGTCGGATGGCCCCGTGGTAAACGTACTCACCTTTTACATAGCGACCTAAGTTTCTATTCCTCGATTGAAAAAAATACAACTTATTTTGACCAATTTTGTAACTATCCACGCAGAAGTGGCGTTCATAATAGGGAAAAAAAGGATATATATTGGGTTTTACCAGCTTCGATGTCAAGGTCATCCTTTTCTATATGATTCCTATAGTATAAGCACTGTATTTTAGTACTTCTGTTTGATGATGAAAACATACAAATAACATAACATTCACAGTATTATGCCATTAATAAATTTTGTTGTCCTGACTAGAATGGTTGTGACCTTAAATAACAGGTAGGTACAACACTTGTGATTTACTCTGATGTATTTTGTATAATTATATCTTATAAAATTTTGTTATTTCAAATTTCTACAGTGTTTGTTTGTTTTTTTAGCTCACCTGCTGACCTGGCCCGAAGGGCCGGTGAGCTTAATTATGGCATGGCGCAGGGTCCGTCGTCCGTCGTCCGTCCGTCAACTTTTCCTTTAAATCGCTACTAGTCCTAAACTACACAGTGGATTTTGACCAAATTTGGTCTGAAGCATCCTTGGGTGAAGGGGAACCAATTTTGTATAAACGGTGGGTCTGGCCCCCAGGGGCCTTAGGGGCGGGGCCCAATAGGGGAAATATAGTAAATTCTTTAAAATCCTTCTTCTTCTGTAGAAATGAAGGTATTTGATTCATATTTGGTCTGAAGCATCCTTGGGTGAAGGGGAACCAATTTTGTATAAACCGTTGGTCTGGCCCCCCAGGGGCCTTAGGGGCGGGGCCCAATAGGGGAAATATAGCAAATTCTTTAAAATCCTTCTACTGTAGAAATGAAGGGATTTGATTTATATTTGGTCTAAAGCATCCTTTGGTGAAGGGGAACCAATTTTGAATAAACGATGGGTCTGGCCCTCCAGGGGCCATAGGGGCGGGGCCCAATAGGGGAAATATAGCAAATTCTTTAAAATCCTTCTTCTACTGTAGAAATGAAGGGATTTGATTCATATTTGGTCTGAAGCATCCTTGGGTGAAGGGGAACCAATTTTGTATAAACAATGGGTCTGGCCCTCCCAGGGGCTTTAGGGGCGGGGCCCAATAGGGGGTGAAGGGGAACCAATTTTATATAAACGGTTGGTCTGGCCCCCCAGTGGCCCTAGGGGTGGGGCCCAATAGGGGAAATATAGCAAATTCTTTAAAATCCTTCTCCTTCTGTAGAAATGAAGGGATTTGATTCATATTTGATTTGAAGCATCCTTAGGTGAAGGAGAACCAATTTTGTATAAACGGTGGGTCTGGCCCCCCAGGGGCCTTAGGGGCGGGGCCCAATAGGGGAGATATAGCAAATTCTTTAAAATCCTTCTTCTTCTGTAGAAATGAAGGGATCTGATTTATATTTGGTCTGAAGCATCCTTGGGTGAAGGGGAACCAATTTTGTATAAACAATGGATCTGGCCCTCCCAGGGGCCTGGGAGGTGGGGCCCAAAAGGGGAATAAAGCATATTCTTTAAAATCCTTCTTCTTCTGCAGGAATAAAGGGATTTGATCCATGTTTGGTCTGAAGCATCCTTAGGTGAAGGAGAACCAATTTTGTATAAACAGTGGGTCTGGCCCTCCAGGGGCCTTAGGGGCGTAGCCCAATATGGGAAATATAGCAAAATCTTTAAAATCCTTCTTCTTCTGTAGAAATGAAGGGATTTGATTCATATTTGGTCTGAAGCATCCTTGGGTGAAGGGGAACCAATTTTGTATAAACGATGGGTCTGGCCCTCCCAGGGGCCTGGGGGGTTGGGCAATAGGGGAATATAGCAGATCCATGTTTGTTCTGAAGCATCCTTGGGTGAAGGGGAACCAATTTTGTATAAACGGTGGGTCTGGCCTCCCAGGGGCCTTAGGGGCGGGGCCCAATAGGGGAAATATAGCAAATTCTTTAAAATCCTTCTACTGTAGAAATGAAGGGATTTGATTTATATTTGGTCTAAAGCATCCTTGGGTGAAGGGGAACCAATTTTGAATAAACGATGGGTCTGGCCCTCCAGGGGCCATAGGGGCGGGGCCCAATAGGGGAAATATAGCAAATTCTTTAAAATCCTTCTTCTACTGTAGAAATGAAGGGATTTGATTCATATTTGGTCTGAAGCATTCTTGGGTGAAGGGGAACCAATTTTGTATAAACAATGGGTCTGGCCCTCCCAGGGGCCTTAGGGGCGGGGCCCAATAGGGGGTGAAGGGGGACCAATTTTATATAAACGGTTGGTCTGGCCCCCCAGTGGCCCTAGGGGTGGGGCCCAATAGGGGAAATATAGCAAATTCTTTAAAATCCTTCTCCTTCTGTAGAAATGAAGGGATTTGATTCATATTTGATTTGAAGCATCCTTAGGTGAAGGAGAACCAATTTTGTATAAACGGTGGGTCTGGCCCCCCAGGGGCCTTAGGGGCGGGGCCCAATAGGGGAGATATAGCAAATTCTTTAAAATCCTTCTTCTTCTGTAGAAATGAAGGGATCTGATTTATATTTGGTCTGAAGCATCCTTGGGTGAAGGGGAACCAATTTTGTATAAACGATGGATCTGGCCCTCCCAGGGGCCTGGGAGGTGGGGCCCAAAAGGGGAATAAAGCATATTCTTTAAAATCCTTCTTCTTCTGCAGTAATAAAGGGATTTGATCCATGTTTGGTCTGAAGCATCCTTAGGTGAAGGAGAACCAATTTTGTATAAACAGTGGGTCTGGCCCTCCAGGGGCCTTAGGGGCGTAGCCCAATATGGGAAATATAGCAAAATCTTTAAAATCCTTCTTCTTCTGTAGAAATGAAGGGATTTGATTCATATTTGGTCTGAAGCATCCTTGGGTGAAGGGGAACCAATTTTGTATAAACGATGGGTCTGGCCCTCCCAGGGGCCTGGGGGGTTGGGCAATAGGGGAATATAGCAGATCCATGTTTGTTCTGAAGCATCCTTGGGTGAAGGGGAACCAATTTTGTATAAACGGTGGGTCTGGCCTCCCAGGGGCCTGAGGGGCGGGGCCCAATAGGGGAGATATAGCAAATTCTTTGAAATCCTTCTTCTTCTGTAGGAATAAAGTGGTTTGATCCATATTTGGTCTGAAATATCCTTGGGTGAAGGGGAACCAATTTTATATAAACGGTTGGCCTGGCCCCCCAGTGGCCCTAGGGGTGGGGCCCAATAGGGGAAATATAGCAAATTCTTTAAAATCCTTCTTCTTCTGTAGAAATGAAGGGATTTAGTTCATATTTGGTCTGAAGCATCCTTGGGTGAAGGGGAACCAATTTATATAAACGGTTGGTCTGGCCCCCCAGGGGCCTGAGGGGCGGGGCCCAATATGGGAAATAGGGTTAATCCTTTAAATCGCTACTAGTCATAAAGTTATGAATGAATTTGAACTAAATTTGGTCAGGAACATTCTTGGGGGGAGGGGAACAGAGTTTGTATAAATTTTTACTCTGAACCCCCAGGGGCCTGAGGGGCGGGGCCACATAGGGGAAATAGAGATTAGTCTTTAAATCGCTACTAGTCATAACGTTTTTAATGGATTTTAACTAGATTTGGTCAGGAACATCCTTGGGGGAA
This sequence comes from Pecten maximus, assembly GCF_902652985.1. NCBI lineage: Eukaryota > Metazoa > Mollusca > Bivalvia > Pectinida > Pectinidae > Pecten > Pecten maximus. The sequence goes on from NC_047028.1 coordinate 17,891,089, forward strand.
GGGGAACAGATTTTGTATAAATTTTCACTCTGAACCCCCAGGGGCCTGAGGGACCGGGCCAAATAGGGGAAATAGGGTTAATCTTTTAAATCACTACTAGTCATAAAGTTATAAATGAATTAGAACCAAATTTGGTCAGGAACATCCTTGGGAGAAGGGGAACAGAGTTTGTATACATTTTTACTCTGAACCCCCCGGGGCCTGATGATCGGAGCCAAATAGGGGAAATAGAGATTAGTCTTTAAATCGCTACAAGTCATAAAGTTATGAATGAATTAGAACCAAATTTGGCCAGGAACATTCTTGGGGGGACGGGAACAGAGTTTGTATAAATTTTACTCTGAACCCCCAGGGGCCTGAGGGGCGGAGTCTAAGAGGGGAAATAGGGGTTAATCCTTTTAATTGCTACTAGTCGTAAAGTTATGAATGAATTTGAACCAAATTTGGTCAGGAACATCCTTGGGAGAAGGGGAACCGTGTTTGTATAAATTTTTACTCTGAACCCCCAGGGGCATTAGTGGCGGGGCCCAATAGGGAAAATAGGGGTTTATCCTATGAATCGCTATTTATCATAAAGTTATGTATGGATTTGAACCAAATTTGGTCTGGAATATCCTTGGGGAAGAGGGGAAAGAAAGTTTATGTAAATATTGACTCTGACCCCCAAGGGGCCTGAAGGGTGGGGCCAAATAGGGGAAATAGAGATTTGTCTTTATATCGCTCCTAGTCATAAAGTTTTAAATGGATTTGAACCGAATTTGGTCAGAAACATCCTTGGTGAAAGGGGAACAGATTTTGCATTAATGGTTACTGTGACCCTCCATCCCATACCTATGTATAACATCGCTGGACATTAAGGGATAAACACAATTCTGATGTAAAAATAGGTCCAATGGTCTTTCCCCACCCTAAGGGACTTAGTTTCTTCAAACACAATTAGGTTGTAAAAATAATCCATAGGGTCTTTCAGTCCCTTAGAGAGTATGTGTATTAACAAATTGAACATGAACATTATCTTGACATTTGGTCAAATCCAACCAGGTGAGCGATACAGGCCCCATGGGCCTCTTGTTTTATATGAAGCACTGAAGCAAAATGTATGGTGTTAGCGATAGACATGCGCATATCATTATTGTTATTCAGAGGAAAATCCATCCAATTACCTGGTACAATTTCGATGTGGTATGGTTTGCATCGAGTTGGGTTTGTCCAAACAAGCGATGAAGTTTCTGGACCAAGCGTACGAGCTGCAGCCTGATTTTACTGAAGTGAGTAAATTCATCAACATTTTGGCGTTGTTTATGTTAGTGTATGTCTCCCTTAGAATTCATAAAGGTGCACACACGTCCTCCTCGGCTTATATTTTTCAAAGGTTTATAAAACCACTATTGCCGTCACTCGAAGATTTATTGCAAGGCCCTTTAACAAAGACAAGTTTATTTTAGATAAAATATGTTAATTTTTGATACTTTTGGTCTAATAGATCCCATTTACGTTTTCATGCAGGCAAACGCTTATCCTAAATCTATTGATGGAAAAAATAATAATGAAAAAATGTTGTTAAAAACATAGAAAAGTTCAATTTTAGCAATTTCATTTTTTAATTTAAGTCTTTTTGCCATGTTATTTCTTTTTTTCTTTTGTCTCAAAATTGAAGTATCTGTATTCCATTTATTTTTAGGCAATAGTGGAAAGAGGAAGTGTACACTTAAAACTTGGAGATCTGCAATCAGCGAAAGATGACTTCAACTTGGTTGTGAGTTTTTGTAATACCATTACACGTATGTTATTCGTGACACCAAAATAAAATCAAACACTCGTGAATAACATAATAACATTAAATTAATCTATAGAATATCTTAATTTTATATAAAAACTTTTTATGTTGACATGAGTATTCTGTTTTGCATTAATAAAATCGAAAAGAAAATTGAAAGGGAGACTCATTCACCCACAAATCTTGGTAAAATGCGGATAGTTTATTTGAAAGCAAAATCAAATCTTGGTAAAATGCGGATAGTTTATTTTAAAGCAAATCAAATCCGGTGACACAACACCACTTTTCAGGATACGAGGCATGCTTGTATACAGCCAACACCTTGGGGACCTAAACAGCCATACAAAAGTTGGGATCTAAGAAAAAGTTAAAGGAAAGAGAGAGTTTTTAAGTTTCTTTACTTTCTTGTGTAACTACATGTAGTCAAATGTATCATAAAAGGCGATTTTTTGGTGTCTTGAGTGTTTGTCGGTGCTGTTTTTTTAAGCTTCGGAGGGAACCGTCCAACAGAGAGGTAAAACTAAGAATCCAACAAATAAACGGCCTAAAACAGGACATACCATTCGCTAAACTGTTATTCAAGCAGAAAGACTATGCCGGTTGTAGAGAGGCTCTCGACCAGGCACTGGCGGTAAGTACTGAGGTGATGCGTTTGTTTATATAACGTTAGTGAGGTATATATTAATTCAAGAGAAAAGTCATAATACTCTATTTTTATATTTCTATTCAAATTCAACGACGAAAATGATACTCCATTAAACCTTTGGCGCTACGCCCTGCAAGGCTGGAATGGTTTGTCCATTATCTTCTGTTTAAGGACTATGGGAGGGTCCAAGAATAAGGCCCGCTGTGTCCCACTGCATGGTGATCATTGTTGTGTTATGTGACGTGTGCGTGAGGAGTATAGAGATACAACAAACTCACTGTAGTCCGTCAACGTGGTTTTTAATATGGCCGCCTCGGCAACAACATCTGTACTCAGTGCGCGCATGTACACAAAACTAGACACAGCTATAGTCTGTTTCATATAAGCTAACACTACAATTATATATGGCGACTTAAAGGGTGTCCCTTGAAGAATATTTCCGTGTTTATTATTGAGGGGACATTGAAAAGAGTAAAATATATCTTTTGCCCTAATACTTGGGATCTTTAACGCTATGTCTGTCTACGGATTTGAATGCAGTAAATAGAAAATACTATTCTGATTGGTCAATACCAAAATTTATATTCCATGCGAATATTTATTGAACTGAAAATATTAGTTTTCTTTTTAAACGAGCAAATGTCAAGTTTAAATGTCAAATAATAAGAAAACATTTACAAGTATGGCACGGCTTTACCGTTATATTGTGGACGACCTTTTTGTATTTTTTGTAGTTATGTACCTGGGACGTTATGTTGAGAGAGATTCGTGCTGAATGCTATTTAACTGAAGGCAAATATGGAAAAGCTATTGCCGATATCCGGGCAACACTTCGACACCGCCGTCTCAAGGCACCAGCCTACCTTAAGCTCAGCATTATTTCCTATGATATAGGGGACACAGGAAATTCACTAATGTATGCACATGTTCATAATATATGTTTCTTAGTTACTGCATTTGGCCAGCTCTTTACTCAGTTGTTGATTTAGTGCATTATTAATTTATGAAGCAAATTATACCTTAAATACGTTAAGGTCTTGAAAAATAATAATTGTTCCTAACCTTTCACCCGAATATTTGAAGTGGAATATATTCATTTAGCCAATAATTTTGATAAAATCCATTCGATTTTATTTATCTGTTATTCCTTTTCTTCAGTTATTATAATATCTAGGACACTTAATAAAACACAAGAAACATGTAAAAGTATAGAAGAGTATGTTTCTATAACGCTGTGTTGATTTATTTGAAAAGTTATTGTGATGTCGTTGAGGGTTATTTTGTTGCTATTTGAGCAAACTATTTTGGTTCATTTCCCCAATATCTTGTTGTCATAATTGTGATGGTGTTTAGTGAAATTCAAATATCGTTAGAACAAAACGTATTGACTTGTTGTTTTTAGTATTTATGCTTGTAATATAAGACCCCTTCCGATGTTCTATACCAGGTCAGACTTCACCATATTCAAATAGCAATTTATCCCATACACAGCTAGTCATGAAAACTTTCCTTTATCATTTCTTGCTACTGTTGAAATATATTTGAAATATGAATTGTTCAATTTGTAGAAATATACGAGAATGTTTAAAGCTAGATCCTGATCACAAAGAATGCGATTCACACTATCGGAAAGTGAAGACGCTGGTTCGACTGATGGATGCTGCAGAAGAAAACAGAAACGAAATGCAGAACGCTAGGTGTATGAAAAAGGCACATACTATGCTCCAGATAGAACCGGACGTACAGTACTACGTAAGGAAAGCCAAAGCCTTCCTGTGTCATTGCCATCTACCGGTAAGTTCTCAACACTGACTTCCTGTCTCTGTTAGCTGAAAAAATAATAAACAAACAGGATACATTATATCTATACATTATTTATTGATAAGATAGAGATGTATTTGTACTTTGCAAAGTATGTACGACAGACTGGGGATGATCCATTTAATTGGTCTTCTGCGACTTTTTACTAATGTCGCGGCTTCCGTGTCTAATGTCGACTGCCGGCGGAAGGGCTAACAGTACAGTATTTCGGTGCTGGTGGCTGCTTGGGAAACCTTGGGATGGTTCCGACATTGTGGTTTCATTGGGAGGTGATCTATTTCCTTGTCTGATAGTGGATCAAACGTGTTCGATGTTTGTTGCCATGACTGGATTACGCGGTCTGGTTATCGTTTTCTCGTGTTCTCGTTTTGAAGAAGATGGCGTATCCGATGTTAGCTCTGGCTTACATCACTGGAGCAGGGTGATTTTGGTTTTTTTCTTGACATGGCGTTTCCTGGATCGCTGGAGCAGGGTGACGTTAGACGTTTTGTAACAATTTTTTCTAAATGTTGTACCTGAATTAGATCTGGCTAAAGTCGTTGGAGCAGGGTGATTTAGGCTCTTTCGTAAAACCTGTATTTTTTGAACATGACGTATCCGATGTAAGAACTGGCTTACGTCACTGGAGCAGTGTGAAATTTGCTGTTCCGTTACACCTGGCTTTTTTATTTGTTTCTTGACATGGCGTATCCTGGATTAGGTCTGACTAATGTCGCCGGAGTAGGGTGACATTTACTCTTTCGTATCATCTGTTTTTGTACTTGTTCCTTTTTAATGGTAGCCATCTGAATATATATTGTTTGTCCCCTGTGTTAGTTGTGAGTTAGAATTACAATATTGTTTACATGCTGGTATTGTTACACAAGTAATCAAATGCTTTAATCTTTGCCTGTATTGACTTTTCTTAAGACGAGCATAATGGACGCCTTGACAGCTTGTGACTTTGTTTTGGATGAGCAACCCGATAATATTCAAGTCAGAATGGCGAGAGCAGATATATCTATGGAAATTGCGAATGACAAGCTTCATCAAGGTAACTTTTAAAAAACACTAAAATATAACATCTTATTAGCTAGAAATACTGTTTTTATCAGTCACCAGTATGGTGCTGACATTACCAAAAGAAGCTGCTGTGTAAGATTCCTCTGATCATATTTTTCTCTTATAATTATTCTATCTAAATACATCAGAGTGATACATGTTCTTCTGGATGATACCGTATACTATATCTCACAGGGATATAGCTCATTTACCGGGCTATAGTCTAAGGACTATTTCCTGTTCATAATGAACCAATTCAATCTTCACGTCGAACCACATCTGACTAAAACCAAGCTTGTATCATGTCATCATACCACACGGGGCAAGCCAATCAAGTGTGAGGGGGGAGGATCTAATATTCGAACTTGGCGCCACCTGTTGGCTATTGATCAAGCCATTACTATTAAGAATATGAAATTAATTGATATGACTCTCATTAGAATTTTAAAACCTATGACATGGGATATTGCTTTTAAACATGTGATCTACAGTTGGAATCTGTATATTCTTAATGGAACATTAAAATGTAACGTTGATCGAAGACATTTTATTTTTCAGCGATGGCCGATTATCTGTACATCAAATCAAGAACAGAAGATAATAACCATGCAGGTGATGGATTGAAGAAGACAAAGGAACTTGTAAAACTATTTGATAAAAGGGACTATTACAGAATCTTAGGTTTAGATAGGTAACATTTTTATGAGAGTATACAAAGCCTGTTAAATCTATTGTAAATAATCAGAAATACAATTTTGTTTGCCTGAATAATCTATAGTACAATGTCTTAACTTAATAAAATTGAAATTATGACTTTCTGCAGATTCTATGATAAAAAATCTTAATTAAATAAAATTGAAATTCTTTCTGTCTGCAGAATCTACAGTGAAAATTTAAATTTGATAAAACTGAAGTTCTCTATGTTTGCAGACTCTATAGTAAAAATCTTTTTTAATGTAATTGAATAAAACTTTTGATTTTATTGAATTGAAGTTCTATCATAATGTAGGCATTTGCAGTATCTGCGGTATGTAAATATATAGATACGTACATTTTGTATTTTTTTTAGATTTGCAAGTTATGGAGACATCATGCAAGCATATAAAACGTTTGCTATGGTATGGCATCCTGACAAATTCAAGGGTGACAATAAAAAGAAAGCAGAGAAAATGTTTTTAGATATAACTGCAGCCAGAGATGTTTTGTCAGATCAACGTAAGTATAATCGAAATACATGTAGTTGTATTGTATACCAACACACTTTTTTATATTCACTATGATATAAAGGTAAATGTACATGTATAATGTCCTATTAATTTTTACTGTAAACAGGCGTTCCTAAGTTATTTTACTGCTCAGGCAGGTAATCGAAAATAATTCCAAAAAATTACAGGTCTTTGTAGTTATTTTTCCTGTTAAGGTAGAGAGTGCACCAATATTTTCTTCTTTATACAGACCTCCGTAAGTTAATTTTCTGTTAAGGTAGAGTGCCCCACCATTGTGTTCTATATACAGACCTCCGTAAGTAATTTTTTCTGTTAAGGTAGAGTGCCCCACCATTGTGTTCTGTATACAGACTCCGTAAGTTATTTTTCCTGTTAAGGTAGAGTGCCCCGTCATTGTGTTCTGTATACAGACCTCCGTAAGTTATGTTTCCTGTTAAGGTAGAGTGCCCCACCACTGTGTTCTGTATACAGACTTCCGTAAGTTATTTTCCTGTTAAGGTAGAGTGCCCCACCATTGTGTTCTGTATACAGACCTCCGTAAGTTATTTTTCCTTTTAAGATAGAGTGCCCCACCATTGTGTTCTGTATACAGACCTCCGTAAGTTATGTTTCCTGTTAAGGTAGAGTGCCCCACCATTGTGTTCTGTATACAGACTCCGTAAGTATTTTTTCCTGTTAAGGTAGAGTGCCCCAACATTCTTCTGCGGTATACATAACTTTGTAATGTCTCGCCATTTTTCCAGCGTTTACAGGCCTTCGTAGGTATATTTCCTATTATGGTACATTGCCTGATCAGTTTGAAATGTTAACAATAATTCTTGAGTTATTTTTACTATGAAGGTAAAGTTGAATAAATGAATTAAAAAAATAACTTTATATTGTTCTCCAATGAAACACCAACATGTGGCAACAAGACCTATAGACTGTTCACAACGCATCGGCCTAAAAAGTACCATATATTGTTTTGTTATCACAGGCATAATTAAGGAAATATTGTTAATTGTTTACCTGCCAATTCATTATCATTATACCGATAACATTCAAGATGAAAAAGTTTCATAATTCATTGAACATTTTAAAGCTCTAGCTATATCAATAAAAACAGATGATATTTTTGCGAGGAAATATAGATTCTCTGGTTTAAAGTGAGATTCGCTGAATTTATAATGAACCTGAAAATAATGCACACATTTCTTTTTCGGACCTCAGAATACTACAATAATTATCATGTATGTAGAATATATTGTACATTACTCTGTTTTCTCGTTATTTCAGGTAAACGTGATACGTACGATAGAGGAGTGGACCCATTGACTCCCGGGTATTAATAAATCATCACCATTTCAAGTGCTAATAACGCTAACATATTACAAAAATATCGATATCAATTTTCCTCAAAGTGCTTTTATTTTTATACGTCCATCAAAATTTGACGGAACTATTATAGTATGAAGTCGTCCGTCGGACGTAAACTTTTCTCCAGAGATCTCATACATTTTCCAACAGATTTATTTGAAACTTTTATAATCATATATAGTGTGTTTTGTGTTTCGCGAAATAGCATTTTGAATCAACTATTTTTTTTTCTTTTGCGAATGCCATTGCCCATTCTAACTTTGAGTGTCTAAATCTTAAGCATTCCTTTCCACCTTTTAACAGATCTGTCTAAAGCGTATTAGAAGCATTTTTATTAGACTATTTTTTGCAAAAGTGATCGTCCTTCTTCAATTATTTCTTTATAGATCCTCATCGTCGATTTTCAACAAATATTTTACAGCTTTGCACAAATATGGATTCACATTTAGACACTTTAAGATCGATTATCTCAGATCCATGTAATTCCATAAAATAAAAATTTGGAGCAACCTTTAAAGATACTAAGGCACCGACAGCGTGTGCGCTTCTTGTCACAGAAGCAAAGCATGGCACCAGCCGTATAGAATTAAAGGTAAATAAGACCAACACATAATAGGTTAAACTCAGTGTCCTGTTACTAATGGACTATTCAGACCGAAAATCACAGACCAAATATAGAGTTGGAGTACGATAGAATTTCTCCGGGATTCAATTAATTAAGGAGTCACTTTGAATTTAAACGATGAAAAACAGTAGAGTGTAATGTGTGTAACTTGATTTATATAGCTATATGCAATAAGTTAGTCTTCTTTTAAATCGATCATTTTTGTCAACGATTTATCATTTTTAAATCGTCCAAGCGAAGCTATTTGCGATAGATCACAGGCGTCTGCTTCTGGTTTGTATTAATAGAAAAAATATTAGCCCTACTCCTACTTTATCAACAAAGTGTAACACTCGAAAAACCGGAAAGAGGGGATGAGCTTCGATTCACTTTGAATATAGGTACAATCCGATTAAAATATCAAATTCACTCTAGTAGCGCACCTTGGTTTAGAATTCTTAAATATCAATATTAATGCAGGGGGGGGGGGGGGGGGGGGGGGGGGGCAATCTGATTGGTCGACATCTCTATAAACAGTAATAGCTTTACTTGTCGAACCAATCAAGTCTACTTCCGTTCCACAGTCGATGCATCGTAGATCTTCAATTGTTATACCTTGTTGACATAATATGAGTAAGGTCTATTTTTTCCCATGCTAACCAGATGCATACGCCTGTGGATAGATGAGACTTATATGTATAAATACTGTGATACTCGTCTGCTGAATAACACTTTGCTTTACATTTGTTTATAATTATTTACTGAGTGTATTGTAAAAACAAAGATTAAACCAACAATAAAACAAAATCGTAATTCTAATTCAAAATCAGTAAAACCAGAACAAGAGTTGAACAAATTTTAAAAGTATAAATAAAGTGGATGGATAAATATTTATAGGTAGTCTTCTTACATAGTCCTCGGTTATATTTGCTATCTACCTCATTTGCACTCTATATTAATTTTTATGTACTGGTAATATTTGCGGGGGGTTTAGTTTCGCGGTTTCTGTGGTCATTAAATATAGCGAGAACATATACACCAAGTCGATAAGTATAAATGTTTACTGCAGATTGTTTACAAGGCGTGGTAGTTCTAAATCTAATACCGTGAACTAAGTCACCCGGGGCAGCCATGAACTATCGGCTCGTGATGGATATCTGTCTCTTCAGCGCTTTGATATGCAAATCTTCCTATTAGACTGTCATTGTAAAGTGATTAAGCAAAAGTATTATAAAGGTGATATAAAGTATTATCAAGGTGATATGAAGTATTATCAAGGTGATATAAAGTAATATCAAGGTAATATAAAGTAATATCAAGGTGATATAAGGTAATATCAAGGTGATATAAAGTATTATCAAGGTGATATAAAGTATTATCAAGGTAATATAAAGTAATATCAAGGTGATATAAAAGTATTATCAAAGTAATATAAAGTATTATCAAGGTGATATAAAGTATTATCAAGGTAATATAAAGTAATATCAAGGTGATATAAAAGTATTATCAAGGTGATATAAAGTATTATCAAGGTGATATAAGGTAAAATCATGTTGATATAAAATATTATCAAGGTGATATAAAGTATTATCAAGGTGATATAAAGTATTATCAAGGGTATATAAAGTATTATCAAGGTGATATAAAGTATTATCAAGGTGATATAAACTATTATCAAGGTGATATAAAGTATTATCAAGGTGATATAAAGTATTATCAGGGTGATGTAAAGTATTATCAAGGTGAAATGGTATCGTAGATGTGGATTTGAAGCCCGATCAAGACTCGATTGTCTTACTTCATCTTTTGTGTTTCGATATTATATACCGACACACTTGATAATGTCTTGGCTACGATAGATTGGATATAATATCTGTGTAATTTCATTGTGGTAAATAATATTTCAAACACCATCAGTAATGGTAAAGAAAAATGGTAATACGTTCAAATTAATGAATGGTTTCCCGGTAATAGCTATGTAATACTGGGACATGTGGGTGCTGTATGCTTTCTTCGTGAATACCTCTTGTGTTTGTATCTTTATGATATCCTCTTGTGTAGGAGATAATACAAACATGTTTATTTGTATGATTGTATTTATTGATGAAAAGAACGAATGGATCTCATTAAAACGTCTTCAAAAACTATTCCATTTGTCTGTTTGTTTTCTTAAATCATATGCATGGATGATTTGTTTCGTCGGTTATTCGCTATGTTATATAACCTGCAATATTTTTCATGAACGTAAACAATGGCTGTACGTATGGATACGTGTCTAACTACACATAATTTAAATATTACTAGACCGCCATAGTACGTGGCCAGTGTGTCGTATTTAGCAAAATAACGACAAAATGATTTTAAGGCCGGTGGTTTTTCTCCGGGTACTCCGGCTTTCCTCGACCTCCAAAAGCTGACACGTCCTTAAATGACCCTGGCTGTTAATGGGACGTTAAACAAAAATAAACCAAACAAACCAAATTGCTATGCAGTCAACTTAAATTTGAAAGAAACCGTTGGGATTATGACAAAGAAAATCAGTAAAGAGACTAAAACAGCACTACATGTTTAGAATCGATTAGTCGATTAGAATGAATTGGCATCACACGAGTGTGTTGTTCGAAACATCTAACATTGATTTATCAAAACGAGGGCAATATTTGAAGAAACCATAAAAGTACAATGAGAATAACTTTGAGACCAGGTGTTCCGGAGCGAAAGCGCTTCATTTTTATTGGTGAAACCAACCATACAAATCTAAGTAAAATTCAGGCTTCTATTATTAATAAAGTAGCCCGCAGAGTGTTACGGGATATATATATAGCGGTCTAAGAGTCTCACTAGGTTTTCTCAAGGCCTAAGGGGAAAATACGAAGAGTTTGAATAATGTTTTAAATTCTAATTAGAGTCAATTAATACCTTAATATGTATCCTACATCCTACAGTTGTTACATCTGTGCAATGATGTGCTTTAAGAAATGTGTCCAATTTAAAATGATTTTTGTTTTAAGGAACACATTGGATACACAACATAATCACAATGCTAAGAACTGGTTCCGTGAATTACATTGGCAAGCATGAAGTAATAGAATTAGATGACATCGAAAGGCTAGAAAACATCCACGGACATTTGACATGAGAATCATTATGTTTCGCTATGGTATATTGTATTTCGATAAGGTATATTGTGTTTCGCTATGGTATGTTATGTTTCACAATGGTATATTGTGTTTCGCTATGGTATGTTGTGTTTACACTATGGATATCGTGTTTACACTATGGATATTGTGCTTCGCTATGGTATATTGTGTTTACACTATGGATATTGTATTTCGCTTTGGATATTGTGCTTCGCTATGGTATATTGTGTTTACACTATGGATATTGAATTTCGCTATGATATATTGTGTTTACACTATAGTGTCTTTTGTTTCACTATATATGATATATTGTGTTTCGATAAGGTATATTATGTTTCGCCTTGGTATATTATGTTTCACTATGGTATATTGTATTTCGATCAGGTATATTATGTTTCGCTATGGTATATTATGTTCACTATGGTATATTGTATTTCGATAAGGTATATTGTGTTTACACTATGGATATTGTATTTCGCTATGATATATTGTGTTTCGCTATGGTATATTGTGTTTACACTATAGGGTATTTTGTTTCACTATATATGATATATTGTGTTTTACTATGGTATATTGTGTTTTACTATGGCGTATTGTGTTTCGCTATGATATATTGTGTTTCGCTATGATATGTTGTGTTTCGCTATGTTATATTGTGTTTCGCTATGGTAGATTATGTTTCACTATGGTATATTAGGTTTCACGATGGTAGCACACCACAGAAAGACTGGGTGGCCATGGGTGTTTTTTTTGTTGTTGTTGTTGTTAAGCAAATGACTCCTGTATTATGATATGCATATACTAGAAAATAAATGAACGTACACTATAATTGGTATATTCATTATGAAGTAGTTCATACAGTCTTCAGATTTTTAAAAACGGAAATGATAAACCGGCTTCGGATTTTAACTTTCCGGATTTTCCGAAAGTGAAATTTAGTTTTGCCTTCGGGGGAAAATGGAGACTCATAATCAAGGTAAGATTGCAGGAAAACTTTATTTACAACATACGTCAAAACAAGATTAATTCTTTTTTTGGGAAAGATCGAGATATTTGATTCATTTCATATAGGTTTGTAGAATGTGTAGAGAATTGTGTCATTTTGGGTCAAATATCACAATATTTTGCAATTTATAAGTTGTTACCATGGTATTCGCAGGTCTGAAAACATAGAAAAAATAAGTTTACTTAGCCTTCAGAGCTGTATTAAAATTGCAAATGTTGCATAGATTAAAAATATATATACTCTATTAGAGATAATATGTAGGGTTAACTGGCAATGTTTACACATCTAAAACATGTGCCATATTTTTCAGAATTTGGTATTTTTACGTTTTCTGCTACCTATGGTATATTGTGTCTCGCTATGCTATATTATGTTTCACTATGGTATATTGTGTCTCGCTATGGTAAATTATGTTTCACTATGGTATATTGTGTTTCACCATGTCATTTTATGCTTCACTATGGCATATCATGCTTTTACAAGGCGACACTTCCTTCGAACAAAACATGTAGATGTATTTAGTAATTAAATGTAAGGACATAGTTGTGATCTCAATCCCAGGTTGACTGGTTTACAGAACTAGTAAATATACAAATACCAAGTATGATTTAGACCAAACCCTTGCATTCCTGTAGAGGAAGAAGAAAGGAGTAGATGTATTAAAGACCACAACATTTTACCTAATCTAGTTGATGTATAATGAAATAAAATGCATAATGCATACATCGACATTTGACCTAATCTAGTACATGTATAATGAAATAAAATTCATAATGCATACATCGACATTTGACGTAATCTATTAGATGTATAATTGATATCATAACGATAATAACCTTGATATCATATATTTTAAACATTATGTTGGTGGTGTTGTTGAAAGCTGAAGAGCTAGAAATTTGTAATGCTAACAAATATCAAAACTGCAGTTCGGACAGGTAATCAGGTCAACTTGTCACTAATCCCTTATTTGAAACATTGCACATCTGTGTCCAGAACTTCATACACAAGTAATACATGTAGGACAGAATAGCATTGGTAGTCTCTGCTGTTGGATTCTTCCAAACTCTTGGTAAGCTTTAAACAGGTATTACCTGTGTTACGAATATACATTCAAAGGTGATTGGAGCAAGGTGGGAACCAGACCGATATCGTGATTTTTTTTTTAACTATCCTGGAGACAATTTCAGGAAAAAACGATCTGAAGTTCCTGTGTTTAATAAGCGGGATAACTTTGGTTTTAGATCTGACTTTAAAATTAAATACTCATTCTTGAATGAATATCAACAATCGTGCCGGCGTCTATTAATTGCTTTATTTCAAATTTTGCCAATAACAGGTCATTGTGTTCCATTATATCAATATCTAACTTATGCCTCCTTCAGTACGTACAATACTTTGATTCATATCACTATTTATAATTACACTGTAATGCCTGTTTGTAAACAAAGGATCTTGTTTCGTGTCAAAAGTACAGATTGATGTTAAAGGTGAAAATAAGCCAAACACAAATTACATTCGACTCTTGTTTTATGAACTGAAGTAAGAATCACCGTATCTATATTCATTTATATAAAAAAAATATTTCATTGTATCACGTTTTAGAAGGAAGTCGAGTGACATGCTCTAGATTTTTAAAATGTCGGTTAAATATCGATACTCCCAACAACATGCATAGTTACCGATAGCCCGCTATACCTGTTCGCTTGTCTAAATACATACAACCCAAATATTTCTTCACGATTTTATGATAGATTCCATGCCCCTTGCTGTCGCTGGTTCTATTTAAACATTTAAATCCTTCGTTGTATATCATAAATAACTCACGCTATTGCGTCATACAAAATACCCAACAAGAAGTTAAGTATACATTCCGACATGTTGACAGTTTGGCCTTTTGTTTGAATAATATCGAGTCATTTTACACAACGTATTCAAAGCGATGAAAACTGATTTTGAAGTAAGGAAATCTTTAACGCTTCGGTGAGACAAACAAGTTAGATTCTAACTGAAACTATTGAAGATGAAGACGTGTTCTAAGCATAGTGGAAATCCTTATGTTATGGTGTGTTTGTCATGCGATAAACAATGTCAGTTTGTATGCTGTGAGTGTATCGCCAGGGAACACAGAGGGCATGATCTCGAAACATTTGAAACTACGGCAAATACTGTTTTAGAACGATTAAGGAAGGACAAATCTCTTGCTTCAGCCAAACTGAAGGATTTGCATGTCGAATTGAAGAATTGTGCAAGTGTTCAGGAAAATGAAAGAAAGAAATCGGAAACCACAAGACAGTTTATACAGAGGAGACGCGAACTTCTGAAAATGACCATAGACGAAGCCGCCGAAATATTGCTAGAAAAACAAGAATTATCTGACAAAAGAATCACACACGAATTGCGTATCAGCAAACAACACGCAGAGAACCAAGTGAAAAACATTCTTGAATTTCAAAGTAATTTGGCAATTCTTGAAAACTTAACTGATTACCAGCATATGATTAATTCTGGTAAGGATATGTGCTTTAATAACTTTTCCCAAAGGCATTCTCCCATTCCGGCAATCACCAGACATACATTGAGAAGAAGAAACACGATTAATCGTAAGCTTGTTAGGGAAATGTTTGGAGAGGAAGTTGAAGAAGACATTGGAGCTTCCTACATACGTATACTCCATTGTCTCGAGGGAGAGAAAGAAGGGGACACTGACAGCGTATCTACGACTGATTTGTTTCCGGAGGCAACAGAATATGAAGATGATGTCAGTGACAGACACAATGCGGACTCGGATGGAAATATAGGATCTTCGAAGACCCAACGTCATCTTGGGGCAGTAGGAACGTGTAACAGTCTTTCACCACCTATAACTTCCGAGATGGAGAAGGAAAGACAAGAGTCTAACGGAATAAAATGTGGAATCATGTACACCAAATCCTCGCGAGAAACGGCTGCACTTTCTTTAACTTCTCACCACAAGCCAGAATTACAAAACATGGCAGCTTGTGAAAACCAGCTGGAAAAAAACTATTTTAATGTGGGAAAACAGGGGATATGCATCAATAACTCGAGCTTCAAGCAGCCGGGATGATAATGGATGCCTAGACCATTCTCAACTTCAATACAAGACCTTGAAGGAAGATTTCGTTAAGAGAACAGTAAACAACTTGTCTTCACGAGTTCTTAAGCATGGAACCTTCACAAACAGGGAGGGATGCGTCTAGGTGTTTTCACATTACATATGGTAAGAAGAAATTATATGCTTATTGATATGACACCAACATTTACCGCACTTCAATTGCAGCCAGACATACACTCAAATAAACCTACATTTAAATTTGGATTCAAACATGATTGAACATTTAGTTAGCTAACTAAGGGAGTCTACTAATAGCGTTTGAAATAACTCTCAACTCAAATACTCCTTCTCCAGGGCTCCTGCTCTGATTTTTCAGTGACTAGGAATGTACACAATGGTGGTGTGTATGGAAAATTTAGTGTTTCCCGGTTGTTATTGCTATGGAGTGGAAGTGGTGATCGAGAACCAGTTAGTTTTGCAGTATCATTCAACTGATAATATTAAATATTACCTTCATTGAGTGGAGTTCCAAGTCATCTATGTTTATATAATATTAGATTATGTTGTAAATTGATATTGGATTATTTACATTCATGGTTTATTTCTTGAAATAATTTGATATTTGCTGGTAGTTATGAAGAGAAAAGGATGGGAAATCACAAAAACAGTACATTATGTCTATTACTCGGTAATTTTTAATTTTGCAAGGGAGAGTGCTTTTATATGCATAGCCTTTTGTCTGATTGTCATTAAATCATTTACTTTAATGAGATATGTTGAAATGGAAAAGAAATGTACAGCTGCTTAAATGTTTTATTGATGTATAGTTTCAAACGCCCGTAAATTATCGGCTGATAATATTGCCAAATGGTGATAATATAATTAATGTAATGTATATAATATTACCTTTCATTTGTCTTCCCATTCAGAAATCATTTACAACATATATGCGGAAAATAAAATACTTGCATATGTATATCTATATCTCAACAATTGTTATTGTCGCCAGTACGCAGTATTGTTTTTAGACGGATTTCCAATTCGATTATTGTTCTATGAATTATGGATATGATGATGTGTATGCATATCATTTATGATCGATAAATAAAATAATTAATTCATGCCTTGTAGAACACTCTAATTTGTAATATTCGGCAGTTCTTTTCTTCTTTTTATAGTTAATACAACAACATAGCAAGTAAGAGGGAGTTTCATTTAAACCTTTGTTACATCAGCTTCGGATAAAACGGAGTTACCGTTTATTTGGAAGCTATAGACAAACAATTTAAGATCGTTATAAACAGTGATGCCTGGCTTAAAGGTAGTATTATTAGAAGATAGCCCAATCTACATAGACAGTTGGTATTTATAGACAGGAAAAATTGACTTTATAGACAGGTATAATAACCTGCAGTCCACCCTTTCCTCACAGACAGGAAGTAGTTATAGAAAGGGGGGATAAGGCTGCTTACACTGGTAAGAAAAAGAACAGTTGTGTGTTTCCGTAAATCTACATTGACAGGAGGTGGACAGGTAGTATAATTAACAGCTCATGGGCACGTTGAAATATATTGTCAACTCAGTAATTTACTGCTTTTGTTTCTGTCTATTATATTTGAGCTAATATGGAATGTCAACTCATTACAGGTAGACTGATTTACAAAACTAGTTATATATCTACAAAATAAAAGAAAGAAAAAAAGAAGCAAAAGCACAAAAAATTCACCAAACAAAAAACACAGGTGACGGTAAAATAATACTGATAGAAAATTAAAAATAACAAATAATATAATGTCTCTTAAGAAGGGAGTGGTACGTGTGCGTTGTAGATCATCTACTGCGTTACGTACATGTGTATACATGTGTGTCACGTGTACATTGTAGATCATATCAATATATAGGTTCATACATGTGTGTGTAACCTGTTCTTTTGTTGTGAAATAAGTGGTCCACCTTTTGTTATCGTGTGTACTGTTTCATATTTTTATATCGATGTTTCATAAGTCATTATATGTATTTAGATAACATCCGGCTAAAGTATATATCTGATTTGTTATAGATACCGAATGAAGGCTAACAATGTGATATTTATGTTTTGAACAGGGAAAAAACAGGGATACTTTCAATTTTTCAATAAATGTTTCAGTTTAAGAATGTTATCAGGGCTTGTTAAAACAGTCTAAGACAGAATAGAAATCTATGCCATATCAACATCAGACTCATTGTAAGACGCAGTAACCGTTAATAAATTTTACAAACAGTCTGACATTTTTATTCATTCTTATCATCTCACCTATTTTTTCTTTCTCTTTCTTCTCTTGTATGAGGGGTGGGGTGGGTTGGGGGTGGGGGGTGGTCTGTTGTTTTATGTTTTTTGTTTTGGTTCTCTTTTCCTTTAAGTTCTTAAAAACACTAAAAATATAATGAAACTTCTATAGGCTTTAATAAAAATATAAATAATAATTATCATTCCTTATATGCGAGAATATGTATGTGTTCAATCGGTGTGCGATAATATGTAAGTTTATATTGGTACGCCAGAATATGTATAATCTACCTGGTATGTGAGACCAGGTATGTTCTGTTGGTGTACGAGAATATGTATGTTATACTTGTATGAGAGAATATGTATGTTCTATATTGGTATGAGAGAACATGTATGTTCTATTGATATGCTTAAATATGTATGTTCTATTGGTATACAAGAATGTGTATGTTATATTGGTATGTAAAAATATGTATGTCCTATTGGTATGCAACAAAAATATGTATGTCCTATTGTATGGTGTGTAATCATAATGTATATATTGGTATTTGTGTACAATGATCTCTTTGCATGCCCAGAGTATTGGTATACCGTATATACCAGTAAAAATCACTGCATAATTGGAGTGTGTGATAATCATTATACAGAATTTCCTATGTATGTGTGTGCGTATGTACCAATATATGAGCAGATGTACGAGTGGTGTTATATAGTTGTGTAGTAATCATTACCGTATACAGAATTTCTTATACATTTGTGTATATGTGTGTGCGTATGTTGTACCAATATATGAGCAGATAACCGAGTGGTGTTATATAGATGTGTGTAAGTACATAGATGTTGTGTGAAGATGTTACAAAGTGCTCTGTTTATCATGTACACGTATCATTGTATTGAATAAAAAAGATAAGTTTAAAAAAATTGTCATTCTTCTGCTCCCAATCATATTTGTTTTAATGTATAGATCAATCAGTTAAAAATATCAAAAACTAAATTATTAACCACTCAAAACACATACAAAATAATATTCGAAACGTTTATCCCTAAATAAACACATACATTTGCAGTAAATTCACGATGAAGATATTTTAGGTCGAACATCTTTAATAATCTCTGTTTAATAAAGTCGGTATCATCCATTTATTCCATTTAACATGTATTGACTGTGTAGCTATACATACAGGGATACCCTTCACGAACACCTTTCTGATTTCAGCCAAGATAACACATTTGATTTAAACTTGAATTATGAATACCAATATACCTTAGTGAATACAAAAAATAAAAATGCAAATGCTTAATGATGAGCTTAATTTATTACAAAATTAAAATATCTATGTTTTTACAGATTTTGTAGTTACAGAGTTCGATTTAGATTCTTTTTTTACTTGCAAGGAATATAATGTATGTAAAGATAAGTAATGATACGTATTTAATAAACAGTCAAATTTTGAACTTGGATGATTCGAAGACACGTTTGACTCAAATGAAATAGCACAAACTATATGTACAAAACATGCTCGGTTAACTTTTTTACTCACATATATATCGAAGTATTTTCATGGATCCACTGATTTCGGGGCTACGAAGTTCGACTGTAGAAGTTTGAGTATCGGTTGTTTAATTTCACCATTGTATATTTATCTCATTCAAACGTATTAAGTTCCTCAGAAAAAAACCCAGTTTCCGCGTCACTTATACGACATCAATTTCATAACTGATACATCAGAAATTGAAGTATCAGCTTATAAATAATGACTCAATAGTCATCTAAACATGTCATTGTCCTTTTATTATTTTCTAAAAATGAGAAGAAAATAATTTGTAATTGATTTCTTTCCAAACTGGCTAAAATGCAATATATGTGATTAGTAACGATGTACATGTATATAATTAATTTTCCATTGTTTGTACGCAGAATACGGCTTTCTGATTGGTTGAGATTTTTTTCATACCACTATGAAAAAAAATCCGAGAATGGCGCGAAAAATGTGACGTCACAATACGACAATTGACGTTGCGTATTGACTTGAGAAAAAGAATCCCATATAAAACCAGTAAAATTGTACATAAAACATGTTTAAAATCAGAAAATTATTTTCAAAAATTAATTATAAGCATTGATGTCAATTATTTTTTAGTTTCATAGGGGTATGAAAAAAAAATTGTTTGCAAACTTCTGTAAGAATCCGCTATGCGGATTCACACAGTTTGCAAACAAAATTTGTTTCATACCCCGATGAAACTAAAAAAAATTGACATCAATGCTTAAATGGTGGAATATTTTATGCTTATATGTGGAATACATACCGACATACAGATGAATCCAGAAAAGAAAGTAAATAGATTTTTTTTTTTTTTTTCAATTCAATTTCAAATAATTTTATTGACAAAAATACAATTGTCAAAGGGATTAGACATCAGGCATTGCCTATATAAGTCTTCTCCCTAAGAACAACACAGTGGTACAAAATACAGACATTCATTAACAGTACACATACTCAACACACAACAAAAATAGTCATCTAAATTAAAATGTAAACAATTGAAGGGAGATAACTCCAATATGATTATCATAATTAAATGGGATTTAAATGGTGTAAGAAAATAAATATATAATTCAAATTTTTCATTAACATAATAACTTGAATAAATGATTCAATTTTTTTAGTTGGTGATTATATTTTGCAAATATGTAGTGAAATTGTGGCCCCCTCCAAATACAGATACAGGCCAAGGACTGTCCATTTCACTTTAAGTAGGCCATCCACTGATGAGGAAGGAGACACAACTACACAAAACAGTTAGCTTTTTAAAGAAAGTAAATAGATATCTGATCATACATTATCTTAATTTCTGTAGAAAAAACCAAAACTCACAAAACCGTAACTAAATATACGAGATAAATTTGGTTATCCTGCCTGACCCAATATCTAACAAACAGATGTAAAAGTGGAGAGTATTTGATACCAGCACCCTAGACCTTAAACGGAAATTTTAGGAACCGGAGTAAATAACTTTATAGCTTCCCAGAATGTTTCCAACTTAAAACTATAATATGAGAAACGGGATTGCGTCTCTTGCGTCATTTTGGGCATTCCAGTTTTATCAATGACTAAAACACATGTAAACAATGTTCCAAAACATATCTAAACATGTTACAGCTAGGTGAAAGTATGTGAATGATTTAATAATATACTATAATGATATAAAGTAATATAATCTCAGTAATATATATGATACATAGATGTACAGATATATTAATGTATTTAATATACAATTATGGACTTGGTGATGTTGGTTAGTATTAACCGAGGATCAAGTACATGATATCTTAAGATTTAATCTGTGGTCAGAATGTGATATAACTAAACGCTTCAACATCAACAAACATCAAACACGCAAAATTTACAAATCTTCAATTCACGAAAAGGTGAAAATATACAAATATATAGTATTTAATGACTATCGACAATTCTAATCGACAAGCGCAAAATGACATGTGACTTGAATCATGATGTGTTGGACGTGACAATAAGTATCAAGATTTTTTTTCCGACTCTGAAATTTCGTTTAAGATGGTTGCGAGTAGTAAGAGTAGTCTAAATTGGTGCATATTTCTTTGACATTGACGTTTGATCTGGAAACCTAATTGTTTTACTCCACATGTACACAGAGTACACTACCGTCTCCTGATACAACATAGACTTGGTTGTAAAAAACACTCTGTCGTATTTATCATGGCCTATCCGACGAAGCCATATCCCACTGATCATCTGACCATTGTCCAGCTCCCCGCGTCATGTATCAATGGCCTTGTCAGATTGATCCTTTATTACAAACTCATACCGATCATCATCAGTCGTACATACCACGACAGCGACATGTCCTGTGGATAGACAGACGATACTCAGTCCTTTCCCTTCACACGAGAGTTGTCTGACCTTGTCCCCGGACTTGTTCAGTACCAGTATTGTTTGAGAGTTAGTATTAACGACCACCTCATCACTGTTACACTGATACCCCAAGCTTGTAATGGACTGATGCCAGCAAAGGTGGTAACTCGTCTGTCCTCTGGAAGATTGTATTTCAGGGATGATACATCACAACGTGTCAGCAATATACATCCCGTGTTGGCCAATGCCACACACAATGGTATGAAGCCAAGCTTTACACTCTCTGAGACTTTGCCTTTATGGCTAACTAAATACAAATCTTCGCTGTTATCTAAGGATATCCCCACATGCTTGTCATCGATAGGACATATCGAAATGACACTTCTATAACTAGGGGCTGTGAATGTAGATATTTGTTTAGGTAGTTGTTTCCATGTCAAACAATCGTTTGAATAAGTTAAACATCTCTTTCATCTCGATAATTTTTATATGACAAAGTTCATTACAAGTAACAGATATATATTTAATCTAAAAAATGATATTAGCGCTCAGGGCAGTTACCCCCCCCCCCCCCCCCCCCCCCCCCCCCCCCCCCCCCCCCCCTTAATACAAATAATACAAAAAAATATATGGATCGTGGTTTGGGACTTTGTAACAAGTCTCTGTGGTGTGCATCGTGAACCACAGGCATGATGTCAAAATTTTCTAGGCTGATGGTTGATGACGAAGGCTAATATATTCAGCTTAATTTCTATCCATATGATATTGAGATTTCAAAATATGAATCCCATTTTGATTTTTCCTTTTTATGTGGTAGGTTACGGGTATGATTTTCTGCTGAGATACAGGTACAATTTTCACATTTTTAATGGTAGGATATGGATTCAATTTTCCTATTGTAATATGGTAGGATACTGGTACAATTTTCCTATTGTCTTATGGTAGGATACTGGTACAATTTTCCTATTGTCTGATGGTTGGATACGGGTACAATTTTCCTATTGTTAGATGGTAGGATAAGGGGACTATTTCCTATTGTTAGATGATAGGTTACGGGTACTATTTCCTATTGTTAGATGGTAGGTTACGGGTACTATTTTCTTATAGTTAGATAGTTGGTTACGGGTACTATTTTCCTATTGTTAGATGGTAGGATACGGGGACTATTTTCATATTGTCAGATGGTAGGATACGGGTACAATTTTCCTATTGTTAGATGATAGGTTACGGGTGCTATTTTCTAATAGTTAGATAGTTGGTTGTGGGTACAATTTTCCTATTGTTAGATGGTAGGTTACGGGTACTATTTCCTATTGTTATGTGGTAGGATACGGGTACAATTTTCCTATTGTCAGATGGTAGGATACGGGAACAATTTTCCTATTGTCAGATGGTAGGATACGGGTACAATTTTCTTATAGTTAGATAGTTGGTTACGGGTACAATTTTCCTATTTTTCGTTTCATTGGTGTTTTTATTCCAATTAATGCACAATTGTAAATTATAATTGAAACAGAGCCATTAGAATGATTTATAAAAAGGAAATTTGCTTTATGCCAAGAACACACATACAGCAAACATTAAAGAAAACTGTTTGGTCAATAAATTACTGTCACTCACTATCCAACACACTTACGACATAAAACACTTGCGACAACAGACAATTACGATAGAAGACACCTTCAACAAAAAAACCCACTTTTAATCCACATAGCACTAACGACCTAAGATACATGTACATTGTACTTTTAACCCGGGACACTTTCGACCTAAGACACTTTTAACCCAGGGCACTTTCGACATTAGCCACTTAAACCCATGACACTTTCGCCTCTGATGCACTTATAACCCAGCACACTTTCGACCTAAGACACTTTTAATTCAGGACCACTTTCGACCTAAGCCACCTTTTACCTAAGACACTTTGAACCTAGGCCACTTTCGATCTAAGACACGTTTTCCAGGACACTTTTGACCTAAGCCACTTTTAACCCATGACACCTTCGAACGCTAGACACTTTTAACACAAGACAATTTCGCCCCTAAGGCTCTTATAACCAAGGACACTTTCGACCTAAGCATCTTTTAATTTAAGACGCTTTCGACTTAAGATACTTTTAACCCCGGAAACTTTCGACCTTGGGACACTTTCGACCTAAGACACTTTTAACACAGGACACTTTCGACCGTAGACACTTTTTACTCAGGACAGTGTCGACCTAAGACATTTTTAACCAAGGACACTTTCGACCGTAGACACTTTTAACCCAGGACACTTTCGACCGTAGACACTTTTTACTCAGGACAGTGTCGACCTAAGACATTTTTAACCAAGGACACTTTCGACCGTAGACACTTTTAACCCAGGACACTTTCGACCTTAGACACTTTTGACCCTGGACACTTTAGACCTAAGGCACATACGCTCTTAGACACTCATGACCCTAGAAATAATTGCCTTAAGACATTCTTCACTCAAAATAGTTTAGCATATTTCCAAAGAAGAAAGATATATTAATAATTTTTTGACCTAAAGCGAATCGAATTGAAACTAGTAATACCGTTTCATAATTTGTGTCTGATGTCATGCTCTATCACCTCAACTGGATAGCATTGAGCTATTGTTTTAACCGACCAAGTCTGGTATCTTGGACTTGTTTCTCGCTGACAATAGGGATAATCTTCGAAGTAAGATTAAAAGAAATATTCAATTTCGATGTTTACTATGATTTGAGTAAAACGATAATTATGAGCTTCAGTAACTTTGCAATACAAGTCAGATGTAGTTGTAGCTGAATTAAAACATCTAAATATAGCTGACGTGTCACTTCACCCAATGGTATAACAATTTGAGGGATGTAGAGAATTCCTCTAATCCTTATAATGAGGCAATATAATAAACAATCATCAAGCAAATTTTAAAAGTTATATCTGAAAAATTCAGTGAAATTCTCCTCAAACTCCGTTTCAATTTTAGAATAAAGAATCTCTTTAAACTAGAATAGCATGTGTAGGAACCACTTTAGTGTCCATCGTCGTACCTTTGATCTGTTGGAATAACCCTTTATAAAAATGAAATTAATTAGTTTTCAAAACATTGTAGTTTTTGTTTTCAGTATTACATCATTACTAAAGTGGAAATCAATCTTCCCTTTTCTTGTTCAACAAATATTTCACAGAATCCCCAGAACAAGCGGAATAATAGTGGATAAGACTAACTACATCAAAAGAAACAGGTCCAAAATTATGTTCGACCTGCCTGGGTAAATTGCCAAGAAAGTTAAAATCGTGTTAATATACCCGATGACACTTTTGTAAAATGGTTTAAGTATGGTGTCTTAACAATGACTGAAGTGTTGAATAACACTATTTGGATCACTGACTACTGATCTAGATTTTAAATCTATAGCACTTTCTACCTCAATATAAGTGTCAATGTGTTCCTCAATAGATTCAGGGCTCTTGTGATTTTTGGTAGACCATAAAAACTAGTCTAATGCATATAATTGACAAGATAATCCATTTCTTTACACGTACGTACGCATGCGTCATGTTTTTTTTTATCAGATCATTAACAATTTTACCAGTTCAGCTTTATTAAGCATATATATATGTTCACAATAGAAACCTCTATTTATTACTACCACTGTACTACCTTTATTTGCTTCATTGGTAATAACAGAATGGTCATTTTTAACAAGTCAACATCATATCTCTGTAAGATTACTTTAAACCTGTTTCTTGATTTTATTGTCTAAGGGAAATTTCATTTCACGGTTAGCAGGAAGTTAAAAAGCAAACATGCAGACGAACACCATAATCATTTATTTTATTTTTCGGTTGAACTCAAGGAACAGAGTATCCTACTACACACGTACACGGTTAACTTCTTCCGTAAGGTTATAGTGCTGACGAAAAAGCTATGTTAATTTCTAAAATAAATTTCTTTAAACTGTCATTCCGAGCGGAGAGTTCGATAGTGCCGATGAGAAAACATACAGAGAACGAAAGATTTATTCTATTTCAGGATACGCGATTGAACTCAACGAACACGAAATGTCAAATGTGACTACGCTGAGTAACCGCCTCCGTAAGGTTATACTGTAGACGGAAAAAGATCTCTCAGTTTTATAAAAAAAATCGTACATTTAACGCATTTCCCTAATGTAGGTAATAGAGTGTAATCACTGAAAACGTCATGTTTAATCCAAAACAGGTTGTCATGTAGTAGGAGTGGGAAAATGCACGGCCAGACCGGGGTTCGAACCCGGGACCTCCGAACACTAGCTGGATGCTCTACCAATTGAGCTACCTGGTCGCCGACGATCGACCCGGTCCAGTTCCGCTACAGTCATATACCAACGTCTAAACGAGATTTTATATTCTCCCACAGTTCACCGATTTATCTCCTGTTTGAGACGTGAAAGATTTCTCTGTCAACACCTAGGGTATGACAGATTGCACGCGCTAACCTTCTGAACCGGAAATACTTCTGGAACTACATTTTGAGTGACGTCACTATGGTTCCCGCATTGTTATTTAATGTTAAATATGTGTAGGAGACACAGTTTTATGAAATGACGAGCTGTAATATTGTTAAAATCAGAGTAGTTTCACTGATACCTTATTTTAGTGTTTGTTTTAATAGATATTGTGAATTATTTCTAGACCTATGTTTTCTTGTGTAGTGATATTAGTTTGCATTTGTTTGGGATTGTGATGAGTACTTCTTCCAATGAGGATGTTTACAAACGGACATTCATCACCGATGGGATATGCATTAATTTAAAGTTATGGGAGAAAAATAATCATTCCCTAACTAGGGGGTGTGACAAAGAAATCTCAACCCTCGGGGTAATTCATGAATGTCCAACACTCGGCAAGTCTCGGGTAGGACATTCATGAATTCCCCCTCGGGTTGATATTTCACTGTCACCCCGAAGGCAGGGAAAGATTATATTAAACTACGAATGAGCACTTTCAACGTGATAATAATGGAAGATACCTAGATGAGATATAGATTAACATCGTAACATAATAGCACATGCTATCTGACACTATTCTGGTTTAATAATTCACGGAATATACGAATAAGTTCAATCTAAATTGAATACCAAATTGAATTTAACTGTTATAATTTAGCATATGGCAAGCCAAGTTGTAATTTATTCACGGAGCAACGTTGATCGAGGATTTTACCAAATTATATTTTAAATGATATCTTTTAAACATATGTTTTGCATGTTGTTTGTGTGAGGTTGAGTTTGGGGACTCACTTACATGGCAATGAATATCAACGGACACAAAACACGTCTTGTTCCAAGTCTTTAATTCATACTAATGAATCATGTTGATTTACATAGAGAGCTCCAATAAAGGAAAATAACTCTTACAGTTTGAGTTCCAAATTTTCTCCCCTAGACCATATGAATTTACTGTCACAAGTTCGTATGTAATCTCATCACACCCATACATCCATATACACATCACATATAAGATAATCTCATAAACAAATAAGATATCTTATATACATGTATTATCTATCTTCTAACCTTTGCTTGTCATATTAGCATGCATTATTCCATTCCACCCGCCGAGATTTCATCATGTTTTTATAGTTCCATCACTTGCACCGTGCCATTAAGTTTACATCCGATCCAAACGTGTCCACACCTATCTACACCCACAGCAGTAGGGCCTGTGAGTCTATGTCTCTCGTCCAGGAGACAGCTGACTATCCTTCCGTCTCCTGATATAACATATACTTGGTTACACCTGTAATCGGGAACAAACAGCCTGTCGTACTTATCACGGCCTATGCGACAAAGCCTCATCCCTTTGGTCATCTGACCATTGTCTAGCTCCCCGTGCCATGTATGAATGGCCTTGTCGGATTTATCCTTTATTTCCAATTTATACCGACAATCATCAGTCGTATATACCACGACAGCGACATGTCCTGTGGATAGACAGACGACACCCCGTCCTTCCCCTCCACACGAGAGTTGTCTGACCTTGTCCCCGGACTTGTTCAGTACCAGTATTGTTGGAGATTCAGTACTAACTACCACCTCGTCACTGTCACTCACACTGATACCCCAAGTTTGTAATGGACTGATGTCAGCAAATGTTGTGACTCGTCTGTCCTCGGACAGATTGTATATCATTGAAGATCTATCACTGCATGTCATTAGTAGTCCTGTATTGGTCAATGCCAGACACCATGGTCCGAAGTCCAGCTTTACATTCTTTTTGACCTCGCCTTCTTTATTAACTAAAATCAAATTTTTGTTCGAAAATATTGACATCCATGCGTGTTTGTCGTCGATAGGACATATCGAGATGATTTCTTTCTGTTGTGGGACCCTGAAAGTAGATATTTGTTTGACATGCTTTGAATCAATATGTCTCTTCTCGTAGCCGATGACTTTCTTTCCCTCATGACCGATCCGAACATACCCGAGCATTGATTTCAGCTGGAATTGGTTAATTTTACCGGATACAAAGCGTGGATACAGGGGTACAACATTTTCACTAGAAACTCCATACGACGATTTGGCAGTTCTCAGTCTCTTCGTCATCGCAAAGATTGATGACAACCCCTCATTGTTTTCAGATTCTTCCTCGACAGCCCGAATCAGCTGTTTCATTTCCAGTATAGTTTTCTCTTGACGCTGGCAATCCTTGTCGTGGGTTTTTAATTCTTTTTCAAGCAAGAACGATAACTCTCCCGTGACTGAGTCGGCAATTAAATCAACTTCCGCCTTCAACGCGGATCTCCTGGATTCTACTTCCCATATAACGTTTTCAATGGTACCTTTAAATGACTGAGTGACTTGTTTGCGTTCTGTAAGTTTTTTGTAAAATTGATCTAGATTTGACTTCAATGTAGCCAATTCATCTCGCATGTATTTTTTCTGCGAATCAATCTCTTCTTCAATATGTTTGAAAGCGTGTTGTTTATGTTTTTGTGTAAAACACATTGAACACATAATGACGTCACACTCGCTACAGAACAAGTCGGATGATTTGCCCGGATGTATCTTACATACCTCCGGGATTATTGTCTCGCCTTGTTTGTTTGCCTCCTTGATTGGCACGATATCGTCATTTCTTGTTTTCTTTCCGCGTTTATGGGAGCATTTACACCTATCACATAAACTTTCTTGGCAGTCGTTACAAAACCATTGAACATCTTCTGTATTATCACATAATGCACACATGTAGGATACGTGCACTTGGGCATGGTGGATGGAATGCTTACTTGCCATCGTCAGCTTCTATTTGACATCATACATGTTACTTGAAGTACAAACCTCTATATGTGCATATGTTAATCCGCCATTTGCATTAGTATAATACTTCCCGGTTCAGATTGTATTTACCTACCTGTAGTAAGCATCATGTGATTGATTGTTTGTTACTGGTGGTTACCATTGAGGGTGTGTAGTATGACATTGTACAATAACCAGGTATTAAACGCTAGTTGGAGTATGAATTTGTTTCTAAAAAAATCAAAATCGCTTCAATAGTATATTTTGCAATATATTATTTAAAGTCACGTTAATTTACGACAAGGTAAATGTAAATACCAGTTTACTAGAAGATGTTTACTGAAAGCGTTGCCTAAGAGACACTTTCGACCTAAGACACGTTTAACCCAGGACACTGTTGACCTAAGGAACTTACGATCTAAGAAACGTATGGCTAAAGACACTTTTCACCCAAAAATATTTACAAAGAGGAAAGATATCTTATATAGAAATAAAATGTTAAATATTTCTTAACCCAAAGCGAATCTAATTCCTATTTGAATGTTAAATTTGTTTAAAAGGGAATTTAACTGTAAACGTATCGGTTAGAGACGTGACTTTGCAACACCTGAAGTCCACTTAAGTGGAATATTTGTTAAAACGGCTTGAATCTTTAATTACAATCATCCATATCCAGGCACAATAGAAATGTAATATGTATGTATGACAGAAATATGTTACAGAGACAGCTAACAACTAGGTTGTTGGATTTTCTTTTACCTTTGATTCTTGTGTGCCACAGTTGATTCAATATCCAAGGTGTTTGCCACATTGTTTCCGTGTTATTATCACGCGAGGCTTCGAGAGATGCTTATCGATCACACAAGACAAATTTTATGGTCGCAACATCACGTTCTCATCGCAAAATATACTTACTCCCTGTATGATATAGAATGATGTTTATTTGACGCCCTTTGATATATCTGGTTGCTGTATTGTGAATACCCTGGTCCTGATGCTGAGGGCTAACATCATGGCAATAGCTGTCTCACGCCTAAATTAACATGGCGTGATGGAGGTGGATTCATAAAGAAGAAGACGTTGACCCCTCCGGAACATGTAGTATTATTTTGATTGTCTACATGGAAATGGATATTTTGTTAATTGCTTGCCCTGCTTTTATCATTTAAGATATTACGGTTATTTTTTCACTTCGTATTCTCTGGTAGTTATCTTCAAATCTATCCCACTTCATGAACATCAAAAGTGTCTCACGCAGTAATTTCCTCCTGGAATTGATCAGAGGCCATCTGTGTGGAAATAAAAAAGGAGAGTAAAAAAAATCGAAATGGTCCTATAAAAGTTGTTAACAAATATACCGACAGGCAAATGAAACAATAAGTCTAACCTTAACTGAAAAAAACGAGGGGGAAATATCTATAATAAAATATGGACTTTAATGAATGTACATGAGAAAACCCGAAGAGAATATACATCATGTAACCCGTTGCTCCTGAAGGGTGAACATCGTTTGCTGTATCGACGATACGCGCCATGCGAATCTAAATAGTTAATTCACATCCTCTAAAACAATAATAGATAACCGTCTTTCCGGATTTCTTGCCCAAGATCCGAAAAATCTTGTCGACCTCGATAGGAAATATTCAACTCAATTATGTTGAATTAAGTGCAGCTATCTAATACGCGCTGTCACTTCACTGGTTATATACCACGTTTATGTGGGTTTATCAAATTTACATAGTGAGCTCTATCAATGAAGCAAAAACAACAGAGAACAGCGACATGAAATCATGGATACCGATGAAAAAAATTAAGGGGAATAAAGCCATGCGTTCCGGAAGGGAAAGCGTCTTCTAATTCATCGAGGTCACCCACAATACAACATCTCGGTCGAATTCAGTTTAAGAAACCATCACTATTCCGGATCTTTTGATGGAAAATTTATTAAAAGGCGAAAATAATTATTTGATAAAACGAAAGTAATATTAAAAAAATGTAAAAGATGTCTTGTGCACCACTATGACTTATTTTCTATTCAATGTCATTCTCACTTTTTATTGGTTTTTTTTCATTGTGTCTAGTTTTTATCGTCATTATATATACACGTCGTTATGTGGATTTGATCTATCTCTTTTATTGTGTGGTATTTTTTCTCTCTTTCATAACATCAAATGTTTTCGGACCGTGTGGTATACATTTCCTCTTTCCATTTTCTAAAAACTGATTTATAATTTTCTTGAAATTGTCTCAACTGAATTAATCAAGTGCTTAAATGCATGTTGTTCAAAACCCAGAAACCCAAATGAATGATTAACACTATTTTTTTTTAATTGTTCTTTCGGTTAGAAATCATCTAAAAATTTACAGGGTATACTTGCCTGTTTAGGCATATTTATGTAAAAAAAAAACCTCTATGTTATTACTGATTTCAATAACTAACTGTATTCTGAGACTTTTTGTATAGCTTATCATGTTATAAATGCAGATATAAGAGATAAAAATATTTCGTTAAGTTGCAGTGAAGATGACAATGCTTTTATCAAACAAGTCTAAGCTCCAATGGTAATCATTATCTGTGATTCACAAATAGCTGAGAAGACAAGGGACGTGGACACAGTTGACTAGATAAGATATACCTTAGTATCTACTCGTGATCGATTACATTACTAATTGGTTCATAGTGAATTCAAACAATCTACCTGGATATATGCCCTGATACACCACAGACAGCTTGACCCAGGTGGATATAGGCTGTATGAGTGTTACTACTACCGTGACAAACCAAACATTCCATTATCACCGATACAGTCGCATTAAGTTTCCCACATACAGTTAAGCCCCATTTCTATATATAGTCTAAACAGCAAACCTTATCGCTACGACTAGAGAAATTTAAAAAAACACAACACGGAAGAGGATAAATCCAAAATGGCTGACAAGCTCAGATCATGATATCGCCTCCTGATACATTTCAAGGAAGATGGCAACGTGTGGTGTGCATTCTGATTGGGTCTACGATATGGTATGTTCTACGTGCAGTGATTTTAAGTTAGTGTGTTCTCGGTGTATAGAGGACGAACACAAAGGTCACATTATTGAAACATTCGAGTCAGTAGCCAAGAGTGTGTTGGACCGATTACGGAAAGAAAAAGCAGACAATAGTCCACATTTCAAAGAAGTAAAATTGGATTTGAAAACATGTGCAACTCTTAGAGAAAAGGAAAGGATCAAATCTGGTGATACTAGGAGAAGTATTGAAAGGAGACGGGATCATATCAAGCAGGCCGTCGATGAGATCGCAGACGACTTGTTAGATCGACATGAGGCGAGTACAACCAGAATTTCAAGAGTTTTCGATGAATTTGAAAAACAAGTGGAAGAGAAGGTTAAAAGCACCCTCAAATTTCAAAATGATCTGGCACATTTGGAGAATTCCTCCAACTACAAACTTATCATTGAAACTGGTAAAAACCTGAGCGCACCTTCTTTGCCTTGTTTTAAAGTTCCCTCTATTGGTCGCATAACACTGAAGCAAGAACCTATTGATCGCCTGTACATTAAACAGATGTTTGGGGAAGAAACTCAAGAGGACATTAGAAAATCGTTCATGTCAGAATCACTGGAGCACAGAGAACACCAACAAAGTGATATAAGCATGAGTTTAAAGGATAAGAAGTCAAAACGCCGTTCAAAATCTAAACAAGATGTTCTCGATGTTGAATTTGGAGACAAACGCGTGTCTGAAGAACCAACACAACGACTTGAGGGCTCGGCCAGTCTTCATAAATCCCAGTCCAAGAGTCATCTTACTGAAACACTTGAACCAAAAGGAACTGATGTTACAAATAACATGGACGGCGAACCCTGTCCTCTGTTAGCTAACGACTACACATCGACAAACAAAAACAAGGAATCACCTCCTACACTTAAGATAACTGATCCGTCCAATATCAGAAAGAGACATGGCTCCTCCAAAAGAAGCATGAAAGGATATTCTTTAGGTGAAGCTAAAATTATATCTGATGGCTTGGAGTATGATATAACCAAAGACAATGGTCATATAAGTTTCAATCCTATTGAGAAACCCTCCTCTGAAAAGTCAGATCCGCGATTGTTTGGCATTGAGGATGATATATTGCATACAACTGGACAGGTCCTCACCAACGGTTTCGGAATCTCCCCAAACATACCGGAGGAGCACATCTTTGTATGTTATGCCCCGAGATACAAATGGTATACTAGCTTTACCTACACCTAGAAGTACGCCAGTCAGAAGGACAAGCTCAAAGGTCACTTCACAAGATGAAGCCGGCGTTAATTCTGTCGACGTTTCAGCATGCTGCCTCCACTCCGACGGCCATTTCTCCCTCCTGACAGTGGCCATTGTTGGATAGTGTATAACAATACAAATGAAATCAAACTTATCAGCAATTCAGGAGTGGTCAAGAAGACAGTGTCTGTTTCTGGATCAAAACATTTGCTTGGAATCACGGGACTGGCTGATGGGTCGTTACTTATCTGCAGTCCACAGACAAAATGTATCAAACAGGTACATCATCCGAGTTGCCACGTGTTTGAACTTTTCCACACGGCTCCATTAATACCTGTTGGGATATGTGCCTCCCCCACGGGGGACATATTGATGACGTTGATCGACAAATGGAGTTACGATAAATCCCGAGACAGCCATCGCGTCTTGATGAAATGTAATTCCAACTGGAAAATGACTGCTGAGGCAAAACATTCCAAACATGGAGGAAATTTGTTTGTTTTGCCGTACAAGGTCTCTGTTAGTAGTACTGGAAAGCTTGTTGCCGTTATCAACCAAACGAGCGATATGACGTCACATCTCATGCTATTTGATAACAATTTCGCTTTGTTATTACGTTGCATTGGTCATGAAAACGTCGTTCTCGGTGACCGACCTGACTTTGCAATGACAGAGAGGTTCAACGTCATGGATGTAAAGTTTGACGTCACTGACAACCTGGTGATCATCGAGGGATACACGGGAACCGTTCAGGTCCTTGACCCCGTCACGTGCAGGCCGCTAAGGATCATAGTTAAGGAGCAAGGAAGCCCATGGACACTAGCCGTTTATGACAAAAACATGTGGGTTGGATTTCAAGATGGACGTATTAAATGCTTGTCATACTAATTTGATATTTTGTCTTAATGAACAAGACACTGGGCACAATTATTTTTTCTTGTAAGTTGATATAATACGTAGCAACGCAGGACAAATATTTATTGTTAGTAATTTTGTGAATGACAAATTTTAATTTTAATGATAAACTAGTATGCTAAATTATGTGTGATTATGCCTACTGAGTTTTGATACTTTGTCTCAAAATGGATGATTCTGATACAGATTGTTATTCCTAGATGGAACATGAGATATATTTAACCTTGTGATATCAAGTAAATCAACTTACCAAGTATTAGTATTCGGGAACAAGAGTTTTACATTTCTTTTAGTGTGACATGGTTCGATTATCTCCCCCTTACTGTACCACGCTAGTTTGATTTAATAGCACGAACTCGGAGAAATGTACGGCAATCCTCGGAAATCAAATCCCGAGCAAATTGCCAAGGATTGTCGGAAATGTCTCCGCGATGTTACGATTGTATTTTGATTTAGTATCCTACATGTGTATGTTGTGAAGGATAGCTGGCCAACCATTACTATTTGGAGTTAGCTCCCTTTCCATATTTTTGTTTTTGCTACTATTTACAGTTAGTTCCCTTACAATAGAATATATTGTTACAAATAAAATATTATTAAGTTGATGATACGTGTTGGGTTTTTTTCGAACCTGTTGGGGTTAATTTTGATAGTCCGTGTACCAAATGAACATGTCATTATGGCAAGCCAAATAGTCATTTATTCATGGAACAAATAGAAAAGATATATTTTATAATTATATAAGATATCTTGTATCTTTTATGAAATATCATAATCTTTAATTATAATATCTTATAAAGATATACCATTAAGATACCTTTGATTATACGTAAGACATTTATTATATAATTATGTGAAGCTTTGGATTAAGATTGCTCCATGGATAAGTGACAACTTAAATATACAAAAGTGTATGTCGCGATCACTTTTATGCCCTGGAGTCATAACATTTCCATAAGAGAGTATTCTTTTGGAATTCGTGACGTTAAGACAGTTTAAGATAACACATATATGTATATGTAGATTAATTTCACTTAACAGAGATTTTACTTCTTTGACATACTTTTCTTATAACTTCTCATGCAGTTCTACTTGCCAATCAAATGGAGTATTTTGATATTGATTTAAGTCATCCCATGGAGAAAATTACTTAAGCCACCAGCATCTGCAGCAATTGTTGTATAAATAAATGTCTGTCACATGTTTTATAGAAATATATAGATGACAGAGTGATTATCATTGCGACACTCTCTATACTCAAACTGATCCTGTACGTGTTTGTATGGTTTCATTTCGAAGAGCAATGGACATTTAAGAACGGAAATAAGCGTTAATTCATTTTTGGATACAGCACCTATTACTGACGTTGTTAATGCAAAACATTTTCCAACTAGTGTTGTTAAAAATGTAAAACTCTGAAAAAAACCCAAGCGAAGCAAAAAACTTCGGCAAAATATTATGACGGAAAGGTACGAGCGGGTTTTCGATAGGTTGTAGACGATACATGATGATAGACAGTCAAGATTTTACACGTAAACTCTATAATTGTTATGAAAATCATAGTGGTTGTGTTCCAATAAAATCTGACGTTCGCAATAGATTTTTTCAACTCGTTGAAATGTAGCTCCGGACTGAGTTATGGCCCTTTGTACATAGAACATTCTAGAGATTGCTATTTTCCGGACTTGTTATTGCTGTCGCTTTCTATAGTTACTCGTTACTTAGTATGTGACTTTATTACATTGGGTTACAGATCTGGCTTGAATCCCGTGTTAATATTCCATTATTTTTTTTTTGTGAAAGTATGGCCCATTACACACAGAAAATTCGCATCATTATGCAATTGTTTTCCATAATCGCAACCCACACAATTTGCTGCTTGGTAATGTATATGGCTTCATCATAATTGATTGTAGTTTTAGTTGGGATCAGGTATCAACAATTTTTTTTTTTTTTTTTTTGATTTTTTTTTTTGCCGGGGTTATAGCCCTTTACACATAGGAAGTTATTATAATTAACTGTATTTTCATAACTTGATGCACATGTCTATCTTTTCACGAATGATGCATTACGTGCTGTTCGAAACCGATTCTCGTGTTAAATTCCATTTACTAGCGGTGCTATATACCACACACAATATGCATCGAGCACTGATGGTACCATCCACGTTTATTTAAACTCGGGTCAATCAGAAGCATATTTTATCCATATTGTCACCATGGAAAATGACACCCTTTCTATTTTAAGTGGAAGCAGGCAACACATCCTGTTCTTTTTATTCCACTTCATTAGATTGAACAGTCATTTGACGGAGAAATAGCGATCGCCGTCCGCCATCGTTACAAGTTCATGCATTACGTCATGAGAGGTGAAGTTCGAGTCCAACTCAGGCAGGGTATTTCCCTTTACTCCTTTATATCACATAGCTAGCGTTACGGTTCAATATTATACTGAAGTACTCGTAAAGATACATGCCAGAACTTATTCTTTATGTTATACTTTATCCACAGGCGTCTGCTTCTGGTTAGTATTTATAGAAAAAAAATATCAGCCCCTACTCATACTACATGTATATCAACGTTGATATTAGGAGTAGGGACTATTTTTTTTTACAAATACTAACCAGAAGCAGGCGCCTGTGCTTTATCTGAAGTACTAGTACAAATACACGCCAGAACTTCTTTTTAAACTTAAACTAAAGTAAGCTACTTTATGCCGTAGTTTTGAAATTAAAATTGAAGTTAAAGCTGATCGTATCCCCATTTGCAAAATCTTTGATACGGCTCTGAGTTTAGACAAGGCATCAGAATCTCTGTAATGTTAAAATTTGACAGGCGGGTTTGTAGTAGCCAGGTCACTGATAATTAAAATCAAATGATAATTTAATGCATATTTTGATTCTGATCTACACGATGGTCGACAGAAACCGGCATATTTCTGTTTATAGAAAATAGGCGTCAGAACACTGTTCAGCTTTAAAATGGCAGACTTTAAAAAAAAAAAAAAAGAAAATATGACATGACACTTTTACACTGTACTTCTTAAAATTGGCCCACAAAGTTTGATTTTATGATAAAACATAAGTCAGGACATTTTTCAATGAAAAACTGTCAAATTTTCATCTTAGGAAATAGCCATATTATTATTTTCCCATTTTCATCAAATTCCTAGTATATTTAAAGTTTCAACACCGGTAAAATATAAACAGGGTGCGCATCTGTGCCCTAATGCCATATCAGCATCCTTGTAGCAGTGGCCCAGTGTGTCGGCATAAGTTCGGCTATTTTATTGGTTTTAAGCATGTAAGACTAATTTTTAATCTACCTTTCCCTTCTTTCCTCTTTTTTTCTCAATAATCTGATAGCAAGGGAAAATTTCATATGAAAGAAAGATCGAAGAACTTTCTGAGAAATAGAAATAACAAAATTAAATCGTCAAAATCCAAGATGGCCGCAAGTCAGCCATTTAGTTTTACCGATAAAACTCAAATTCGATGGCACAGCTATGGAACTAGGGGACCCTACATGTGAAGTTTGAGAAATATCCCGCCTGTACTTTTCAAGATAAAACAACAGAAAAGGATTGTTTACGGACGGACAACGGACGAAGGGCAATTTAAATAGCCCACCATATGAGGCTTCAAAAACCAATATTGGAAATAATGTGATTTATCCCTCTAAAATATTTAAACTGAATTAATTAAGTGTCATATAATAAACAATTAATGCAATTTTAGATGAATGCAAATATAACTTGTCAGCATCGTACATTTCACTGTGACAATTTTGTTGGCGATTCTTTAACTCCAAGTATCGGCCTAAATTACTGGTAGTAACGGTGTTACGATATGTTAGGATATACAATGTATATAGAGTCTACCTTTCCTATATACTTTAACGTCATCAAAATACAAAGACACTGAAAGTGGCGAGCTACATCATTTATTGTGCAACTAGAAATGGAGCTGCATTGAACCAGAAGGAGGCTGGAAAATTGATATAAGAGTTGTTTTTTCATTGATGTAAGCGGCGGAGTGTAACATGTTATGAAATATTTGATTGTGAATTTTGAACGTTTTGCAATGTAGACATTTATTTATTTATTTAAGTCTCATCCTCAAACCCATTAGGTTTACCTGTATAAGACATTAGAAATAATACATATATAAAAACAAACAAACAAACAAAAGCAAACAAAGTCATACCATGGCGGACAACAATTGATAAAATATACATAAAATAGGAGGAAAAACTAGACAACCAGTAAACACATATATCACATAACTTACCCGTTCGAGTATAGATAACAGCCATGTGGAATATATCGTTAGACACGTACATGGGCAAGACCGTCGTTGTGACCGGTGTGAGGTCACAAATACTTATGACGTCTCAATAAATACACACACTGCATACTGCCGAGCTGAAACTCGTCTTTCAAATATAGTCTCATTTTTTCATCTGAAAAAGGTCTTGACGTTTATTGTTTTCAAAGAAAATATGCTGGCTTATATCGGCCATCGTAGATCAGTCATGTAATAGGGCCGTGCCATTAATATCGTTTAACGCGGTTGTGTTAACACTATTAATTGTTACGTCATAAATAAATGATGTCACATAATTGTCTCGGAGGCGAAAATGCTTCCTTCGAATTCCCGTGTCATGTGAATTTATCAAACTCGTAAATATATATCTGCATGGAAACAGATGAGAAAGTTCAATGAGAAATAACCATGTGTTCCCGGAGGGTAAACGTCTTAATAATAATTTATCTGATGATCGTAGTGATAATTCGTTATCGTGTTATCCGAGTCAAGCTATCCTTTTGACTGTTTATGTAAGTTTTACATGTTAGTCTGGATATACAAATGTAGATACTCGTTTCTACATGTGTGTGTCAGCAGATAGAGATTCGTTATCAGAGCAGCCGTTACATAGCGAAGGTATGCTCTATCCTAAATGACACTGTATGTACAGTACATTGTACATGTAGATAATATTCTGTAGCATTGTATAAACGATGTTGAATTTTATTCATCGCACCATCTTCTAAATAATCCTTATGTTTTTTTTCTGTGCTTATATGTATATAGTGTCCATGTGCTTTGCATCATGTTATACATGTACGCTTTATATGTTTGTCGAAGTTCAAGCTCTTGGGATCTTATGTTTCCCCAGAGACTTGTAAGTCTCTGGTTACCCATTGCCATATTCGACATGAAATACATCTTCTTGTATCTTGTATAAATAAATAAATTCGATGATTAAAAGGAAAAATTGCACGGCTTAAATAATTTCAAAATACAGTACATCAAACGACAAAACAACACACAAATATCATTGCGTGCAGGCTGATATAATTAATACGTTAATTTATTTTTTCCATAAAAAAGGAAGCATTTAAAACTTCCTTGTTTTGAGCTATTTCCTTTAATTAGAGGCGTGTATACCAGATACCGTCTGATATACTGCAGTTCATGTCTCTGCGTTTATTAAGCTCTCTGTATTCGAAGCCGGGTCTGAATGATAATCCGTTTCCTGTTTTAGATTGTCTTCGACGTGGATTACAAGCGTCCTACATACATTGACAAGGCAGGTGGACGGACAACATTCCCACACGGAACTGACAGGAAAGATAGCAACAGGACGTGCAACGTCATAATTTTAAGACAGATGTGAAAACAACATGAAATTAGATCTCAGATTTCAATTTGGATCCGGAGAATGACAGACTGCTTAAGGAGATTGGGTCAGAAATTGGTAAAACACCTTATATATATTTAACAATATTTCATTATTTGTTTGTTTATCTACAGGAGTGAGTTCTAAGTTTTATCAAGAATATACAATAATAATCCATATAAGTGATTTTTATATTATACGGAGTATTTTTATATGAATCAGATTAAACTGCAGTGGTCTAAACAGACCTCATTAACCTGTTATTCAAAATCAGGTCTCTGGTTTAAGGACATCAAGCGATGTACATGTGAGAATACTAGGAAAAGTGGGAGTTTTTAAATGCTGATTACAAGTTGTATTGGTATGATATGGTATAAGTATATTTTTATGAAAATTTGATGAAAAAAAAGTTATCAGGGAAATTTTGCCAGAGTACTGGAGGTTATTATTAATTGTTGGGGTACCGTAGTTATTGTCAGATTTTATCTTTTTTTTTCTTTTTTTTTTTTCAATATTTCATTAAATGTTATAGTCAAGTTACTGTAGTTTTTCATCAAACAAATATATTGATTTAGGGAACATTTCTGAGGTTATTTTCATTCAGCCAATGTTTACAAATAGATAATATTGACATTTAAATATTTTAATAATCTTTACATCATATTTTTCTGATGTTCTTAAGTCAATTGATAAAGTAAGTGTACCATCTTTCTCTTATAAAATATCCATATCTTGAAGCAAACATTGGACATGTATTATCTTCAATGCCGTATATGGGCATGATGATAACTGCAGCAATTTGGTATCATGGTCAGGCAGAACATCATCTGTTTAACATAATCCAAATGAGTAACTAGCTTATTCTATTAAAGACCCAATTGTTTGTAATAATACCTTCAATGGCTCTGCATTAAAGTTAAAAATTGGAGGTTCATATTGAAGTCATAGTTTGTGGCCCTTGTTCTGACCTCAGCTGAGTTCATCATAATTGCTATCAATACTAGGCCTATTGTGTGGTGGAACTGGACCAGGTTGATCATTGACAACCAGGTACATGTAGCTCAGTTGGTAGAGCATCTGGCTAGTGTTCGGAGATCCTACATGTATGTTTGAATCCTGGTCTGGCTGTGCATTTTTTTCACTCCTCTTGCATTTAGTGCTATGACCAAACCTTGTTCCAAGTGAGGTGAATACTTGACAAGGGGATACCCGAACCTGGGTTGTGAAGTTGTTAGGTCTTCGAGGTTGAAGACTTTAAAAGGGAGGGAAGAGTGTGGGGTATGGAAGATATATTAAATCAACCATTGCCAGATTGTATAAATTGTAAAATTAGGATCATATCAATTTTCTGTGACATTCAGACTGTATTCACAGCGACATTATGATCAATTATAATCTGAAAATTATTCGTTATATTTACATTTTAGTTATATTGATTTGAAATACTTCTGTGTCTATTTTATTGATTTAAGTTATTGATTTATCGTGCTGTTCATGATAAAATCACCCTTACATCGATGGTCTATTCTGTTTGGCAGTTATCTGTCCTACGAACAATACTTGTTTTCACAATTTCTTTGGAAGCACTAGATTGATATTTCACAAATTTCCTATGAAAAGGTTCCCATTGGTCCCGTGTTGTGACCTTTTGATTTTGGGACTGATCAGAAAAACAAAATGGCTGACAGTGACGGGTAGCCATGGTTGATTTTGACTACGAAAATGTGTTATCGCTATATTTTGAGAAGTGAAGGATGGACACTATCTTTTTCAAATTCTATATGATGCATTTTGGTTTCCATTGTTTTCTAGTTGTCCCCTTGTGATTTTGGTCTGATCAGAAAAAAAGGCTGACAGATGGACATCTTGGATTTTGATAGTTCTTCTTAGATCTGTCTTAGACTTCATAATATGGGTTTCCCTTGTTATCAACTGAAGCGAAAAAATGGAAATAAAAAAGAAATCATTCAATGATAGACATCAAAGTCACTTGTATTGTAATGGTCATACATCAGTCAAGGTTAAAAGGTAAAATAATATTTGTTCCGTCACATAGGTTTCCATGTGGGAGCTAAACCAGTGCACCCAGTAATATGAAGACTATTATCCTGTCCATGATAGAACTTCAACATGCAGCAATCACTTGCTTGATAGTCACATGTTGTACCGATTGACTAAAAGGAAAATTCCACTAGCCAGATCTAGAAAGGTGGCCAAACTCAATCCTTCACACTGTCTTAATCTCCAAAAACAGTCACAACTAAGGTTCTTAGAATTTAAAGAAAACCTCTCATTTTACTCAGGGCATCCAGAAGACCTTTGAGAGAATGTTTTTGACTCCCAAAATAAGATTTGACTTTCAGGATTGAAGGAGCATGTCTATTTGACATATGTTTTGACCCTTCACATTTCCAAGAAATTGTGATTTGACTAAATCTGACATTGCTAAAAATTAAAGGTCAACTGGATGCCCTGGAACTAAAGCTTAATGACACCAAATCAGTAAAATGGATGATGCTCAAACTAGGTTAAAATCTAAGTTAAGGATAAACTTTCCTTGAATTATGTAATGGTTTTCCTTGGACAATGTTTGAAGTTTAGGAATTTCTCTCAAGATTATTAATGAATCTTGGGTGCTTGGTGAGGTAGTTTTTCTTGTAAAATTTAAAAATAGGAACAGAACAGAAGCTAATTTCTTGGAACATCTATACATGTATATGTACACCTTATGGTGAGTTGAGAAACACCTTTTTCTGTTTTGTAATTCCTGTATCTTTTGAAGCTTATGCAAAATCATGCTCATGATATGTACACATATTTAATCAAATAATTACATCTAATTATATATTATTATGCATAGAACTTCAAATGTTTTCATGGATTCTGATTTTGTAAGCACACAGTGTGCTTGTAAAGATAGTGTGTGACCTTAAAGGGAACAGGAAGCTTTGGAGCATGCATATACATAACATATTTCTGCCTATATATAGCTATCTCTATTTCACACAGTTTTGCCAGGTATATTGAAAGTAAATACATGTAGCTTAGGTTATTTTCAGTTTCCTGTAAGAGTTAATTTCTTCCTTAATGTAGAAAGTTCTTGGTGAATGTGCAGGTAAATTGGATTAATATGGTCTGTAGTAATTTTATTAGCATGTCAGTTAAGAAGTTCTGAATCAGTGACATGTCTGATTTCATTAATGATGGTGCCGACATCTCCATGTCTCGGTATGGTACATTTTGTCCTGAGTCTAGTGTACCTTTACTCAAACCTGGCCATTCCTCTCCTTCCTGTTTTCTACGTTCTAATATCTACCAGGTAAGTGAATTTGATAACAGTTAATATGATGAACGGTTTCCTCTGTTGATGACATAATTATGATGTTTATAATCAACCACTGATCTAGGGGATCTTTTGGGGTGGTTGGGTGGCCCAGTGGTAACACATTTGCCTTTCTACTAGGCAGCCAGGGTTTGATTCCATGATCCGACGTGTAAAGGTACAGGGCCACCTGCCCCACCACATACATTTTCCCTGGTTACTCCAGTTTCATCACACAGTCAGACACATTGAGAACTTCCATGCGGACCAAAAAAGTGATTAAACAGATTTATATAAGTCGATATAACTTATCGCAATTAGTGTAAAATATATAAAGATTACATTTAGAGCTTTAAGAAAGATAATCTTCTAATAGTCACAATTCTGTGTAGATTGAGTAGAATGGTTATGAGATGATTGACATATACAGTACAGGACTATCTGAGTGATATGGGAGATATATTATTGTACAGGACATTATGAGTGATATGGGAGATATATTGTACAGGACTATCTTAGTGATATGGGAGATATATTGTACAGGACTATCTGAGTGATATGGGAGATATATTGTACAGGACTATCTGAGTGATATGGGAGATATATTGTACAGGACTATCTGAGGGCAGATATAGGAGATATATTGTACAGGACTATCTGAGTGATATGGGAGATATATTGTACAGGACTTTATGAGTGATATAGGAGATATATTGTACAGGACTTTATGAGTGATATGGGAGACATATAGTACAGGACTATCTGAGTGATATGGGAGATATATTGTACAGGACTTTATGAGTGATATGGGAGATATATTGTACAGGACTTTATGAGTGATATGGGAGGTATATTGTACAGGACTATCTGAGTGATATGGGAGGTATATTGTACAGGACTTTATGGGTGATATGGGAGATATATTGTACAGGACTATCTTAGTGATATGGGAGATATATTG
Organism: Pecten maximus; assembly: GCF_902652985.1. NCBI lineage: Eukaryota > Metazoa > Mollusca > Bivalvia > Pectinida > Pectinidae > Pecten > Pecten maximus. Next base: position 17,935,367 of record NC_047028.1, read on the forward strand.
TACAGGACTATCTGAGTGATATGGGAGATATATTGTACATGACTATCTGAGTGATATGGGAGATATATTGTACAGGACTTTATGAGTGATATGGGAGATATAATGTACAGGTCTTTATGAGTGATATGGGAGGTACATGTATATTGTACAGGACTTTATGAGTGATATGGGAGATATATTGTACAGGACTTTATGAGTGATATTGGAGATATATTGTACAGGACTTTATGAGTGATATAGGAGATATATTGTACAGGACTTTATGAGTGATATGGGAGATATAATGTACAGGACTTTATGAGTGATATGGGAGATATATTGTACAGGACTTTATGAGTGATATGGGAGTCATATTGTACAGGACTCTCTGAGTGATATGGGAGATATATTGTACAGGACTATCTGAGTGATATGGGAGGTACATGTATATTGTACAGGACTTTATGAGTGATATGGGAGTCATATTGTACAGGACTATCTGAGTGATATGGGAGATATATTGTACAGGACTATCTGAGTGATATGGGAGATATATTGTACAGGACTTTATGAGTGATATGGGAGACATATTGTACAGGACTATCTGAGTGATATGGGAGACATATTGTACAGGACTATCTGAGTGATATGGGAGATATATTGTACAGGACTTTATGAGTGATATGGGAGATATATTGTACAGGACTTTATGAGTGATATGGGAGGTACATATTGTACAGGACTTTATGAGTGATATGAGGAGATATATTGTACAGGACTTTATGAGTGATATGGGAGATATATTGTACAGGACTTTATGAGTGATATGGGAGATATATTGTACAGGACTTTATGAGTGATATGGGAGATATATTGTACAGGACTTTATGAGTGATATGGGAGATATATTGTACAGGACTTATGAGTGATATGGGAGATATATTGTACAGGACTTTATGAGTGATATGGGAGATATATTGTACAGGACTTTATGAGTGATATGGGAGATATATTGTACAGGACTTTATGAGTGATATGGGAGATATATTGTACAGGACTTTATGAGTGATATGGGAGATATATTGTACAGGACTTTATGAGTGATATGGGAGACATATTGTACAGGTCTTTATGAGTGATATGGGAGGTACATGTATATTGTACAGGACTTTATGAGTGATATGGGAGATATATTGTACAGGACTTTATGAGTGATATGGGAGATATATTGTACAGGACTTTATGAGTGATATGGGAGATATATTGTACAGGACTTTATGAGTGGTACGGGAGTCATTATCTGAAAATTATTCGTTATGTTTACATTTTATTCATATTGATTTGAAATACTTTTGTGTCTATTTTATTGATTTAAATCATTTGGTTTTTAGCCCACCGTCATCAAATTGCCCCCATTCAATTTTGAATCTGCAAAATGGCAGACAGGCAGCCATCTTTGATTTTGACAGTTAAAGGTTTTTATTGCTATTTCTTAAGAAGTACCGAAAAGATATTTCTCAAACTTCATAGGAAGATTCCCCAAGGTACCTTTCAATTTTGAACCTGATTGGGAAAACTGTCAGCCATCTTGGATTATTTGTCATAGAGAAAGGATCATTGTTACATTGGACCAATAAAGATCATTGATTTGTGAGAGCCAAGATCTGTCTTGATATCAAGTTTCTTTACCGGATATCACTGTGTGAGGCTGGTGACGCTACTACAGATATAGAATAAAATAATTATATAGATCCGTGTACAAAAATAGTTGTACACAGTGTTGGTTGGTCCTGATGGTAACATACATACAGGTAATATTGTACAGTAGTGTACAACCCCAGGCTTCTGTGTGCTGCTACCTCTTGACCCTTAACTTTGATGTTGTGATATACATCTTGTTTACATCACCGACTTCACTTTTCAGCTTGCAGTCATGCATCTCGACAGTTGATATCCTGAATTGGTGTAAACAATCGCATCTGAGTCATTTGATGATAAATAATTTTTACTTAGTAGTTTAAACTACTTACCAATTTGTGTTTTGTTTTTAATTAAATGTTTTCAGTGTCTATTGGTCCAAAATACATTGCTGTAGATTTAATTTATAGTAAAAAGTTCCAATACTAGGATTATTAAAGTTATGAAATCTCACTGGTTGAAAGTTGACTAAGCTTTGTGCACTGGAGTAAAATTTTATATGAATCTCTCCAAGCTTGAGGAAGATGGATCATTGGGTTTCCAGTTAGCCTCGTGGATAATATAGCTGTTATTGTGATTTCAATTTGAAACCACAAATACTTTAAAGAGATTGTTCACAGACATATACATTAAATCACCCCATGACATATTTATTATGAAATGATAGGGCCAAATATAGGGAGCTTCTGTCTAAAACATGGAGGGTTGGCAGGCATCCATTTGTTACAAGTGTGTAGATAAAATCACTGGGTGTGAGGATTAAAAAGTTCACAGAGACTACTTCTAATGGCACGAATTTCTGCGAATTTCTGCGAATTTCTTGCGTTAACAGAGGGATTATTAATGATATGTTGTCCAGTTTCTCCAACGTGAGATTTGTGTACTCCTTCCTTACAAACCCTGTACACACATCTGGAATTTATAATTATAAAGAGACAACAGCCTTTGACCTATACACAGATGATAAAATATTTGTATAACAATACTGTCGTAACTTTATTGTCATGACCATATGCATTGTTTGTCCAGTAAACAGAAATTATAATCTTGACCCAGCTGTAGATTGGGACCCTCATAAAGGACTCTCTTGAATGGGTTGACAAAAAAATCCAAGTTTCGAAGTGCCATATTTTTATCAATAGTATTGGTTCAAGTTAATTGTGTGTTAAGGATAAGAAAAGTAGAGAAAAGATCAGTATATATAGATCTAATAAAGATCATCCAAAGTGGGTGCAGAGAGTCCTCTGGGATCTCTAATCATTAGGGTATACATTTGTACAGGTTCAAGTTTCCTGTGTTGGTCCCGAAGTATTTATAACAAAGTGATATTTGTGATGCACACCCTAATCGACTTAACTCTCTCCCCGGGAGTTCTAATCCCATAGGTATAATGTGGCGCTCCTTAAAGTGAATTGTTATAAGGAAAGAGATTTAATTTGACTGAATCTCAATGATCATCTATTAGTAAATACTGCATGTTTCTTCTAGATATCAAAATGAAAAATAATGTCAGGAACTAGGACATTAAGTAACGGAATACGTATCATTATAATAAAGAGTAAAGTATTGATAGGATAGAAGATTATAATACCATGGTAGATAAGTCAGAAAATCTGTATTATATGATGTGAATAGACAGGAAACCACTGTTAATCTTCACACAAATTTTTTGACCCATTTACTATGAATCATGTATTTTTTGTTTACACTTCATTTTACTTACGTGCTGTTTAAACGACATATAACAGATAATTTTAGTTAAGGAAAGGTCAAATTGATTAAGGACAAAATGTATTGTCAATATAGTAATAATAGGTCAAAGTTAAATACAAAATGTCAATATTGAGGTCATTGACAGTTTTGAGACAAATAAACGAGGTTTAAGAATGATGGTTTTTAAGTCAAAGTTAATTATACTATGTTCATATGTAGTTGCTGAATATTTTTATTGATTCTAACTCAAGGTCAAATATATGAAGGTAAAAAGTCAAGGTCAAATATATTGCCAAGGTCAAAGGTTTAGGTCAAAGTCAAATGCTGGGACATATATATATATGTGATAAGATTGTACGAGGACAAAGTTAATGGAGATTTTTTTTTACATTTTTATATGTTTGGCTCAAAGTTGATTTTAATAAGGTCAAGCAATGCAAATTGTCAGGTCAACATTTGATAAAATATTTAGGAGGTTTTGTGTCAGCATCAAGTAGAAAGATTCTGGTGTCAAATGTTTACTCTATATGATAACCATACAGTGTAACAGGATACAGAAAAGTATATACATGTATTAACATTTTAAACAAAGTAGTTTACATGTGTATTGTGACAGCTTGGATGTCAAGGAATACAAATACCGTATTTGACCTAATAAGGGCGCCCCTACCTTTTTTCAAGGAAATAAATCTTTGACTGAGTGTCAAAATGGTGTTTAAAAGTAATAATTCATGTGAAAAGTTTTGCTACTTTATGTGTTCAATTTTCTTCAGCAAATTAAGTAACTGGAACACAAGTTTTCGCCATATTTTGTCTATTCCTACAGATGACATGTCAGTGCAAAGAGCACCCGAAACTAAACACACACACAAATAATAACTTACCATCTTTATTTGAAGATAAAGTAAAAGACTTCATTCTTGTTGATAAATAACTTTTGTTCAGAACAGAAAGCTAGTAAAAGACATTGTAAATCAATTATTAGGTCAAAGAAAACGATGTCTGATATGATCTGGGAAATCACCTATGTCTATAAATAGAACACAAAATAGTTCCATTTGAACATAAATGGTGGAACACACATTCTCTGGTCTAAAGATCAGCTGGCATGTTTTACAAGTTTACAGGAATATTCAAGTGATGTTTAAGCTTAATATATAGTAATGAATAGGTATCTTCATCTGGAATATTTTTATGACTGAATATTTTACCGTTTCCACAGCCTTGGGTATTCTGCTATAAGGTATAGTCTGTTTCATAAAACTTCAGAATAACTAATCTTAATAAGGGCGCCCTCACTGTCAATATTACCCGCGCCCTGCGCCCTTATTAGGTCAAGTACGGTAGGACTGTATACATATATACTGTAGTAATGGTAAAAGTATTTTATATGTAACTATTCAGTATGTATTTCATTACAAATATTTCTGACAATGGTATTTATCTGAAAATGTTTATCAGAAAATAGTGTTATTTATCTGACAACAAACATATTGATGAAAAAGACAGCAACAGAATTGATGATAAGAAAACAATTTGGTGAAAAAAACCAGTTTATGGTACAAAAATTCTTGTCTGACAACTATGTTTGCCTGACAACAATTTTGTATGACAACTGTGTTTATATCAAAACAGTGTTTATATAACAAGAGTTTATATGTTTATATGACAACGTATTGTTTATATGACTATAGTGTTTATATGACAACAGTGTTTATATGACAACAGTCTTTATATGACAACAGTGTTTATATGACAACAGTGGTTATATGACAACAGTGTTTATATGACAACAGTGGTTATATAACAACAGCGGTTATATGACAACAGTGTTTATATGACAACAGTGTTTATATGACAACAGTGTTTATATGACAACAGTGGTTATATGACAACAGTGTTTATATGACAACTGGTTATATAACAACAGCGGTTATATGACAACAGTGTTTATATGACAACAATGTTGATATGACAACAGTGTTTATATGACAACAATGTTGATATGACAACAGTGTTTATATGACAACAGTATTTATATGACAACAGTGTTTTAATGTCTGTTTTTGCTGTTTCTTATGTTTAATTTTTCTTTTGACAGGGATGTGTGAGGAAGCCAGCTCAATCAGAGAGAAAGGTGTATGTGGGTAACAAACCATTGGCTGGTGAGGATGTGGCTGTACTCCACACACAGAGGTTTCCCAACAACAGGGTCATATCCTCTAAGGTAAACAACAACAGGGTCATATCCGCTAAGGTAAACAACAACAGGGTCATATCCTCTAAGGTAAACATCATGGTCATATCCACTAAGGTAAACAACAACAGGGTCATATCCTCTAAGGTAAACAACAACAGGGTCATATCCTCTAAGGTAAACAACAACAGGGTCATATCCTCTAAGGTAAACAACAACAGGGTCATATCCTCTAAGGTAAACAACAACATGGTCATATCCTCTAAGGTAAACAACATGGTCATATCCACTAAGGTAAACAACAACAGGGTCATATCCTCTAAGGTAAACAACAACAGGGTCATATCCTCTAAGGTAAACAACATCAGGGTCATATCCTCTAAGGTAAACAACAACAGGGTCATATCCACTAAGGTAAACAACAACAGGGTCATATCCACTAAGGTAAACAACAACATGGTCATATCCTCTAAGGTAAACAACAACAGGTCATATCCTCTAAGGTAAACAACAACAGGTCATATCCGCTAAGGTAAACAACAACAGGGTCATATCCACTAAGGTAAACAACAACAGGGTCATATCCTCTAACAACAGGGTCATATCATCTAAGGTAAACAACAACATGGTCATATCCTCTAAGGTAAACAACAACAGGTCATATCCTCTAAGGTAAACAACAACAGGGTCATATCCTCTAAGGTCAACAACAACAGGGTCATATCCTCTAAGGTAAACAATAACAGGGGCATATCCTCTCAGGTAAACAACATCAGGGTCATATCCTCTAAGGTAAACAACAACAGGGTCATATCCACTAAGGTAAACAACCCCAGGGTCATATCCTCTAAGGTAAACAACAACAGGGTCATATCTTCTAAGGTAAACAACAACAGGGTCATATCCTCTCAGGTAAACAGCAACAGGGTCATATCCACTAAGGTAAACGACAACAGGGTCATATCCACTAAGGTAAACAACAATAGGGTCATATCCACTAAGGTAAACAACAACAGGGTCATATCCACTAAGGTAAACAACAGGGTCATATCCTCTCAGGTAAACAACAACATTGTCATATCCTCTCAGGTAAACAGCAACATTGTCATATCCTCTCAGGTAAACAACAACAGGGTCATAAACTTTAAGGTAAACAACAACAGGGTCATATCTTCTATGGTAAAAAACAACAGCGTCATATCCTCTCAGGTAAACAGCAACATTGTCATATCCTCTCAGGTAAACGGCAACATTGTCATATCCTCTCAGGTAAACAACAACAGGGTCATAAACTTTAAGGTAAACAACAACAGGGTCATATCTTCTATGGTAAAAAACAACAGGGTCATAGCCTCTCAGGTAAACAGCAACAGGGTCATATCCACTAAGGTAAACAACAACAGGGTCATATCCACTAAGGTAAACAAGAATATGTTCATATCCTCTAAGGTAAACAACAACAGGGTCATATCCTCTAAGGTAAACAACAACATGGTCATATCCACTAAGGTAAACAACAGCATGGTCATATAATATATCCTCTAATGTAAGTAACAAGAAGATCATATCTTCTACCTTAAAGGTAACATTGTATACATGAAGGTTATACCCACTCTATATACAGTGATTTTTTGGGGTGGATTTGGGGCCGAATACAGGCCCCTGTAAAATCCGGGTAAGATAATCATTGATATATGTAGGCCATGTGAATCCTGCATTAAGCCCTTGTTTTGTAATTCCTGTCTTTTGCAATTCTGTAAACAAAACTAAAAGATGCAGAGTTTATTGGTCTACAGTAAGTCCTCTCCTGCCTATTTTCAGTCAAACTCTTAAGTGTTGCCTCACCCCTATCCCCTCCCTTCTTGACACCACTACCACTAAAAATTAAAAATCAAACATACCAGGTAGATAGTCAAAACCTAAAACAAAAATATAAAAAAGAAAGTAAGATGGAAACAAAACAGAGCAAAAAAGTTTAATCCTTCCTGAAGACAAATATGTACACATAAATATTGTGGGAGTGTTTCCTGGTCCTATAAACCATAGTACAGCCAGTCTGACTACAGAAGTCATGTGTAGGTAGATGATAGGAAGGTTGTTCTATCTAATATCCGCTGTTATTATACTGTAGGGAGTGGATGATACTGACATTATATCAGGGCAGATATAGTCAAAATTATTCAGACAAACAGGGAAGTAATCTCCTCCCTTTCTATATATAGCTTATTTACCTGAGACAGGTGCTAAATATTGATTAACATATTACATAGGTATAAGCCGCAGGTTGGCTGTCCTGTTGGTGTACATACTAGCCATGAATATTTCATTGATAAACTTCATCAACTCACGTCTTGTCTTCAGTAAAGATACATATACACATTGGGTCAATAATTGTCTAAGGTACAATTAAATACATGTACATGTACACATGTTGGGTTAATAGTTGTGTAGCGGGACTGGACTGGGTCGATCATCGGTGACCAGGTAGCTCAATTGGTAGAGCATCCGGCTAGTGTTCGGAGGTCCCGGGTTCGAACCCCGGTCTGGTCGCTACATTTTCTCCTCTCCTGTTACAAAATTGGCGCCCAACTAAAATACCCACGGTGGTGGTATAAGGGTCTCGTGTGTCTTCGAGGGCGAAGACTTGGAAAAAAGGAGGGAGGTGTGTAGCGGGACTGGTCTGGGTCGATCATCGGTGACCAGGTAGCTCAATTGGTAGAGCATCCGGCTAGTGTTTGGAGGTCCTGGGTTCGAACCCTGGTCTGGCCGCTACATTTTTATACCCCCTGCAACGAAGTTAGGGGGGGGTATACTGGAATCAGGTTGTCCGTCCGTCCGTCCGTCCTTCCGTCCGTCTGTCTGTAGACGCATTTTGTCCAGACAACTCCTCCTAAACCGATGGGCCAATTCCGATGAAACTTCACACAAATATTAAAGATCATGTGTAGATGTGCATGCCACTTTATTTTTCTCAAAATTATGGTTACTATGGCAACTGGTCACTATAAACAGGTTTTCTGATAAGTACCATAACTTTAAGTTTGTCGGACAACTCCTCCTAAACTAAATGGCCAATTTCAATGAAACTTCGCACAAATATAGAGGACCATGAATAGATGTGCATGCCACTTTTTTCTTCAAAATTATGGTTGCTATGGCAACTGGTCACTATAAACAGGTTTTCTGATAAGAACCATAACTTTAAGTTTGTCCGGACAACTCCTCCTAAACCGAAGGGCCGATTTCAATGAAACTTCACACAAATATAGAGGACCATGTGTAGATGTGCATGCCATTATATTTTTCTCAAAATTAGGGTTGCTATGGCAAATGGTTGCTATGGCGACCGGTCACTATAAACAGGTTTTCCGATAAGAACCATAACTTTAAGTTTGTCCGAACAACTCCTCCTAAACTAAATGGCCAATTTCAATGAAACTTCACACAAATATAGAGGACCATATGTAGATGTGCATGCCACTTTATTTTTCTCAAAATGATGGTTGCTATGGCAACTGGTCACTATAAACAGGTTTTCTGATAAGAACCATAACTTTAAGTTTGTCCGGACAACTCCTCCTAAACTAAATGGCCAATTTCAATGAAACTTTACACAAATATAGAGGACCATGTGTAGATGTGCATGCCACTTTTTTTTCAAAATTATGGTTGCTCTGGCAACTGGTCACTATAAACAGGTTTTCCGATAAGAACCATAACTTTAAGTTTGTCTGGACAACTCCTAAACTGAAGGGCCGATTTCAATGAAACTTCACACAAATATAGAGGACCATGTGTAGATGTGCATGTCACTTTTTTTTTTCTTCAAAATTATGGTTGCTATGGCAACTGGTCAATATAAACAGGTTTTCTGATAAGAACCATAACTTTAAGTTTGTCTGGACAACTCCTCCTAAACCGAAGGGCCGATTTCAATTAAACTTCACACACATATAGAGGACCATGTGTAGATGTGCATGTCACTTTATTTTCACAAAATTATGGTTGCTATGGCAACTGGTCACTATAAACAGGTTTTCTGATAAGAACCATAACTTTAAGTTTGTCCGGACAACTCCTCCTAAACTAAATGGCCAATTTCAATGAAACTTCACACAAACATAAAGGACCATGTGTAGATGTGCATGCCACTTTCTTTTTTTTCAAAATTATGATTGCTATGGCAACTGGTCACTATAAACAGGTTTTCTGATAAGAACCATAACTTTAAGTTTGTCTGGACAACTCCTCCTAAACTAAATGGCCGATTTCAATGAAACTTCACACAAATATAGAGGACCATGTGTAGATGTGCATGCCACTTTTTTTTCAAAATTATGGTTGCTATGGCAACTGGTCACTAAATTACTGGGTTATCTTAGTTACTAAGCCTCTAATTAACAGTTCCAATTCACCATTGACTTGTGCAGATTGTGGGGGTATTAGTCAGCCATCCTGGCGACAGTTCTAGTCTCCTGTTACAGTTGTATGATGTACACACTATTGACATGTATTTCATCTGCTGCTTCAAATTCTTAATGATAGTTTGTTGTTTCTTCTCTTCTATTGAATTTTATACATATTGCTTTAAACATCTTAACAGAAGCCATCCCCCAACATTTTCTCTTAATTAATTTTGTAATTTTTGTTCTGATAGATCTGTTTTAATTTTATATGATCAATGCTAAGTTTATTTACTGCCAAATATAACCATCAATCATGATTTTTTATGACTGACAGTTTAATGTATGTATTATATTCCTAAGTATGTCATACGTGTTTTAGTGTCTAGACATCACTCACTGTATTGTAACTAAAATGAAGAATACTCATTACTGTCTTTTACATTGTTTTTCCATTTCTTTTCTTATTGCATGAGGAATCTACCTTTCTAGAGGTATTTTGTCCACTGTTTATAAACCTAAGACTTTACCTAGGATTTATTAAGTTAATATTTCCCCTGTGTTTAATTTGCCCGGCCAATTATTCAAACACTTTCCTCAATTGAATCAAATAAAAATCTTATCAATTAAAACTGTCTTTTGATGATAATGGAAATATTTTTATTTTTATCTTGCAATTCACAATAAGGTCATAATAAGGTCATGCCCTGATAAGCTGATCCATGTCTATTGCAATTTAGTAAAAAAGCACTGTTTAATTGTCCTGTTATACATCTAATAAGACCCCAGGACTTATTACAGGAAAGGAGGGTAATCAATTCTTATAATCAATACCCAATAAACTCAAGGAAATTCAGCCTGTGTCAAATTTTTCTGTCAGAGATGGTAGGTGTCTTAATTTATCAGTCTTTGGAAAATAGGCAGCAATAAACAGGACATCAGGATTGGGAGAAAGACAAATATTTAAAGTACATGATTAGTGTAATCAAAACACAAAATTTTTGTATCCTATCCAACGCGGACTACATAAGGAAGCTTATGTTTTACCCAGTTCTGGTTTATATCTCATTTTTTGTGTATTTGTTGCAGTATACAATACTTAACTTCCTGCCAAAAAACCTATTTGAACAGTTCCGGAGGATAGCTAACTTCTACTTCCTGTGTGTTGGCATTATACAGGTATGTGAAAAAGATTGTTTTAAAACCACTTTCCTCTTACTGTAAACGTGGAAATTTACGCGAGGGGGGAATTTACGCTAATTACGTGGATCCCTTTTGATCACGAAAATTTCCCCCACATGTATTATTTTGATATTAATTTCAGTAAACTCGAACTTCAAATGAAAGGTGGGTCAATTGCAAAAATTACCCCCGCACGTATAGTTTACGTATGGAAATCGCGAAATTAAACCCCCGCAAAAATAACCACGTTTACAGTATATAATCAACTACACCTGATAAATAGGAGTTATCACAGGGATGCTCACTCAGCCATTCATTCTTTTTTTAGATCTCATACAACATATTTAGTACCTTAATATGTAGCTATTTTAAGGTACATTATATTTCATAAAGGTACATTTTATGGCTTTGGCCACAATAAATATTTCACTTGCTTTACACAAAGAATATTACATCGCTTCCTTTTCATGTGATATTGTAAAGGAAGAACATATAACACAAATATTGCGTTCCTTAGCATTGTTTATTCATTTAAAAAATTATCAAATTTCTTTACAAAACGAAAAAAAATAATAGCAATATTACTTAATATAGTTTAATCACACAATTTTCTGATATCTGTGCATAATCAAATGTAACATTGTAAAGACAATATTCAGAGTTTAATTTTACTTAATATTTTATTATGTGTTTTATGTTTGCAACATGTCATTTGATATTAAAAATTCTTAAGAAATAATTTAAAAATCAATTTGATTCTTATTTCAGTTGAGTATCGATACACCAGTCACACCCATCACCAGCATTGCTCCTCTGGTTTTTGTTGTTTCTGTTACTGCAATCAAACAGGTGAGATAGTTCGATATTAACACACCTGTCTCCCCATCACCTGTATCTGTCCCCTATATATTAGCACACCTGTCTCCCCATCACCAGTATCTGTCCCCTATATATTAACGCACCTGTCTCCCCATCACCTGTATCTGTCCCCTATATATTAACACACCTGTCTCCCAATCACCAGTATCTGTCCCCTATATATTAACACACCTGTCTCCCCATCACCAGTATCTGTCCCCTATATATTAACACACCTGTCTCCCAATCACCAGTATCTGTCCCCTATATATTAACACACCTGTCTCCCCATCACCAGTATCTGTCCCCTATATATTAACACACCTGTCTCCCCATCACCAGTATCTGTCCCCTATATATTAACACACCTGTCTCCCCATCACCAGTATCTGTCCCCTATATATCAACACACCTGTCTCCCCATCACCAGTATCTGCCCCCTATATATTAACACACCTGTCTCCCCATCACCTGTATCTGTCCCCTATATATTAACACACCTGTCTCCCAATCACCAGTATCTGTCCCCTATATATTAACACACCTGTCTCTCCATCACCATTATCTGTCCCCTATATATTACACACCTGTCTCCCCATCACCAGTATCTGTCCCCTATATATCAACACACCTGTCTCCCCATCACCAGTATCTGTCCCCTATATATCAACACACCTGTCTCTCCATCACCAGTATCTGTCCCCTATATATTAACACACCTGTCTCCCCATCACCTGTATCTGTCCCTATATATTAACACACCTGTCTCCCCATCACCAGTATCTGTCCCCTATATATTAACACACCTGTCTCCCCATCACCAGTATCTGTCCCCTATATATTAACACACCTGTCTCTCCATCACCAGTATCTGTCCCCTATATATAACACACCTGTCTCCCAATCACCAGTATCTGTCCCCTATATATTAACACACCTGTCTCCCCATCACCAGTATCTGTCCCCTATATATTAACACACCTGTCTCCCCATCACCAGTATCTGTCCCCTATATATTAACACACCTGTCTCCCCATCACCAGTATCTGTCCCCTATATATTAACACACCTGTCTCCCCATCACCAGTATCTGTCCCCTATATATTAACACACCTGTCCCCCATCACCAGTATCTGTCCCCTATATATTAACACACCTGTCCCCCCATCACCAGTATCTGTCCCCTATATATTAACACACCTGTCTCCCCATCACCTGTATCTGTCCCCTATATATTAACACACCTGTCTCCCCATCACCAGTATCTGACCCCTATATATCAACACACCTGTCTCCCCATCACCAGTATCTGTCCCCTATATATTACACACCTGTCTCCCCCATCACCAGTATCTGTCCCCTATATATTAACACACCTGTCTCCCCATCACCAGTATCTGTCCCCTATATATTACACACCTGTCTCCCCCATCACCAGTATCTGTCCCCTATATATTACACACCTGTCTCCCCATCACCAGTATCTGTCCCCTATATATTAACACACCTGTCTCCCCATCACCAGTATCTGTCCCCTATATATTAACACACCTGTCTCCCCATCACCAGTATCTGTCCCCTATATATTAACACACCTGTCTCCCCATCACCAGTATCTGTCCCCTATATATCAACACACCTGTCTCCCCATCACCAGTATCTGTCTCCTATATATCAACACACCTGTCTCCCCATCACCAGTATCTGTCCCCTATATATTAACACACCTGTCTCCCCATCACCAGTATCTGTCCCCTATATATTAACACATGTGTCTCCCTATCACCAGTATCTGTCCCCTATATATTACACACCTGTCTCCCCATCACCAGTATCTGTCCCCTATATATTAACACACCTGTCTCCCCATCACCAGTATCTGTCCCCTATATATCAACACACCTGTCTCCCCATCACCAGTATCTGTCCCCTATATATCAACACACCTATATCCCCATCACCTGTATCTGTACCCTATATATTAACACACCTGTCTCCCCATCACCAGTATCTGTCCCCTATATATCAACACACCTGTCTCCCCATCACCTGTATCTGTCCCCTATATATTAACACACCTGTCTCCCCATCACCAGTATCTGTCCCCCTATATATTAACACACCTGTCTCCCCATCACCAGTATCTGTCCCCTATATATTAACACACCTGTCTCCCCATCACCAGTATCTGTTCTCTATATATCAACACACCTGTCTCCCCATCACCAGTATCTGTCCCCTATATATCAACACACCTGTCTCCCCATCACCTGTATCTGTCCCCTGTATATTAACACACCTGTGTCCCCATCACCAGTATCTGTCCCCTATATATTAACACACCTGTCTCCCCATCACCAGTATCTGTCCCCTATATATTAACACACCTGTCTCCCCATCACCAGTATCTGGCCACTGTTGCACTCATTGTCTGTTAATGCCATGTGTTTGCATTTTGACTGTTAATATTGCACTGCCCTTCTAAAAATCGTTAATTGTTCAAACCTTCTTGTTTCTGGAGGTAATCGCTGAATAAAAATGTCTGAATTTCCTGAAATTTGATTTGATGATAAACTTTTAGTGTTGAATATAATTTTAAAGTTTAACTAAAAAGTAATTTCTGATCATGGTAGGCTATTTAAATTGCTCTTTGTCTGTGGTCTGTCTGTCTGTCTGTCGTCCATTTGTAAAAAAAAAATGCTTGTTATCCCCCGCCCAAACGAAGTCACCAAGATTCCTAATGATGTTTTTGGGGTTGTGTTTCAGGGATATGAGGACTTTTTACGACACAAAGCAGACAATGAGGTCAATAACAGGATGACCAAAGTTATCAGAAATGGCGAAATGCAGGAAATCAAATCTATGAAGATCAAGGTTTGTCATATCAAAAAGTTTTCAAAGTCAATCATCAAAGTTTACATGTTTTCACAAAAAGCATGATTTGTACAGGTGTCTGAAGTCAGTGTAATCATCAAATTTTTCATGTTTCCATAAAAGGCTTTTATTCCAAAATAATATCACAAAAAAAGGTAAAAAGATGCTCAGGAAGTACATGTATATTTTCAATAAAAAAATAATCTGTTTCACACAAAGAAATATTGTACTGCTTACATCTGAGACTCATTATCAATACTTGAATCAATAAATAAACTTTATTGATGATTTGATCATTTTAACTTTATTTTGTGGTAAATTTTATTTTTTCTCATACTATGATGATATAATTTAATAGAAAACATAGGCTAGTTAAGTTCAGTGTTATAGGAATTGTCAATTGTACCAGTATCAAGATCTGTACATGTATAAAACCTGGATCATCATAAAACCAAATGATCTAGCTTATCTCATGCAATGTCAGACAGAAACTGTCTCCGATTTGTTAAGGTCAGCTGAACATATTACCATTGTCGCTGTAGATGGGCTGTAGGGGTGGTCCTGGTTTATAGCTTACATTTTGTTCTTGGTACAATGGCAAGAAATCTCAGGGAAATGACTGAGAGAGAATCTTTTCTTATATACCCATTGTATAATGACTGAAGGAGATAACAATACAATGAGGTCTATACTTGACCCATTTACTTTGTGTACCTGTACCATGTATACTGTCAGATAAATTAATGCTCTTGAAACCCCAATTTCAGAAATCAGTTTAACTTACCATTTAACCTACTGGTCTTTGTCACAGCTTTAGTGTACACAATACTATGTGTAACATGGATATGTGAAACATGGATATGACATATATTCCACAAATAAATTCCCTTTATTTTTGCAGATTCATCAGTTCTAAAATAGTAATTGAATTAAAAGCATGTCTCAAATAAGTCCAGACTCCCTAAACTTTAATACTAACCTTTTAAACTAGGGGAGATGGTTTATTTTAAGATAAATACGGTGCTAAACTTTTACACTAGGGGAGGTAGAGGGAGCTTATTATAGGATAAATACAGTACTAAACTTTTACACTAGGGGAGGTAGAGGGAGCTTATTATAGGATAAATACAGTACTAAACTTTTACACTAGGGGAGGTAGAGGGAGCTTATTATAGGATAAATACAGTACTAAACTTTTACACTAGGGGAGGTAGAGGGAGCTTATTATAGGATAAATACAGTACTAAACTTTAACACTAGGGGAGAGGGGTTATTTTAGGATAAATACGGTACTGAACTTTTACACTAGGGGAGGGGGTTTATTTTAGGATAAATACAGTACTAAACATTTACACTAGGGGAGGGGGTTATTTTAGGATAAATACAGTACTGAACTTTTACACTAGGGGAGGGGGGTTATTTTAGGATAAATACAGTACTAAACTTTAACACTAGGGGAGGGTGGTTATTTTAGGATAAATACAGTACTAAACTTTTACACTAGGGGAGGGGGGTTATTTTAGGATAAATACAGTACTAAACTTTTACACTAGGGGAGGGTGGTTATTTTAGGATAAATATAGTACTAAACATTTACACTAGGGGAGGGGGGTTATTTTAGGATAAATACAGTACTAAACATTTAACACTAGGGGAGGGGGTTATTTTAGGATAAATACAGTACTAAACATTTAACACTAGGGGAGGGGGGTTATTTTAGGATAAATACAGTACTGAACTTTTACACTAGGGGAGGGGCCTTATTTTAGGATAAATACAGTACTGAACTTTTACACTAGGGGAGGGGGGTTATTTTAGGATAAATACAGTACTAAACATTTACACTAGGGGAGGGGCTTATTCTAGGATAAATACAGTACTGAACTTTTACACTAGGGGAGGGGGCTTATTTTAGGATAAATACAGTACTGAACTTTTACACTAGGGGAGGGGGGTTATTTTAGGATAAATACAGTACTGAACTTTTACACTAGGGGAGGGGGTTATTTTAGGATAAATACTGTACTAAACATTTACACTAAGGGAGGGGGAATATTGTAGGATAAATACAGTACTAAACGTTTACACTAAGGGAGGGGGGTTATTTTAGGATAAATACAGTACTAAACTTTTACACTAGGGGAGGGTGGTTATTTTAGGATAAATACTGTACTAAACGTTTACACTAAGGGAGGGGGGTTATTTTAGGATAAATACAGTACTAAACGTTTACACTAAGGGAGGGGGGTTATTTTAGGATAAATACTGTACTAAACATTTACACTAAGGGAGGGGGAATATTGTAGGATAAATACAGTACTAAACGTTTACACTGACTAAGGGAGGGGGGTTATTTTAGGATAAATACTGTAAGTTCTACTCGTGACACCACGGCCATCCCACAGTGATAAAACCTCTTGGACATATTGGCCCTCCATAATCATGAATGAAATTAACGGTTGTTTGAAAGATCACAAAATAAAAAGTCCTGTTACCATATTTATCGTACGTTTAGCCCATTGAGTATCGATGATACCTAGCCTATGTTTAAACATTACTTTGGTTGTTTTAACTTTTAAAATTGATTAACTCTTTTGTTAAATTTGTGATAATCAGTCTGATCAGATTTAACGTGACTGATATCAGTCTGAGCTGACTATCAGTGGATTTGGCGACTACCTTAGATAAACAATTTGAGTTTTATGTGGTCTGGTAAAGGTTCACACTAGAGATTTATATATTGTGTACATTGCTATATGATGGTAGATCCTTATAGATAATGATAATGTATATTCATTTGGCTGGAAGTACTTATTTTATTGATTATATCTAACTCAGGGAGCGGTATACGCCGTTTTCGTTTCTGTTCATAAACTTGTCTGTGCATGCTTGTATTAATAGTCATTGGCGGCGATTAATTTTTCACACTTCGGGTCGAAGTGACATTTTCAAAAACTTTTATATTTAAGAACTTTGGGTTATCTTCTGACTTAGTGTTTTATTACGGTAAAGTTTATAACTTTTACTAGTTTAGAAAAATAAATAATTCTTGTTTTCTTTTGTTTTTGTTAGCATAAACTCATTTCAATAACGGAATGCCCCTTTAAACAATATATCTATAATAATACATAACTGATTTGAATTGTCAGGACTAGTTAGGATGTTAGCTATACAGTATACTACTGCCCTGTCTGAACACTGTGTGTACATTTACTAAAGATAATTTCTAGGTTATCAGTGTAAAGGAGTGTTATAGGTACATTTCTGTCAACAGTATGATAGATAAACGACAGTATATACATATGATAGATAAACGACAGTATACATATGATAGATAAACGACAGTATATACATATGATAGATAAACGACAGTATATACATATGATATATAAACGACAGTATACATATGATAAACGACAGTATACATATGATAGATAAATGACAGTATACATATGATAGATAAACGACAGTATATACATAATAAATAAATTATGATAGATAAACGACAGTATACATATGATAGATAAACGACAGTATATACATATGATAGATAAACGACAGTATACATATGATAGATAAATGGACAGATGTCGGTGGAAATTATGGTCAGTAACCTACAGTTGGGGTTATAGACCACTGCTGTATCTATTAAATATGTTTTAGACGTTCTTCTGAGTTAAATTGATTATGCAAAATTCTCTGGGAAAAAAAATTGTGCATGTCACTCTGCATTGAATTATGGACTGGACCCTTCAATTTTATACAAAGATTAAGTAATATGTCCAGTGAAAAATGAAGTTCTCGAGCTTAGAGGTTTTAAAAAACTTAATTATCTTCTGTTACAGGGTACTTTAGTTCATAAAGGTACAAGAGGTTGTTATCAGTATTTTACAACAGAAATGATGGAATTTTAAATAACAAAAGAGAAATGTATTTTGAGATCTAAAGTTTTCTAGTTTTTACACCTTGAAACAATGATATTGAGGAATGAAGCACCTAACAGCTCATGAAATATTACCAATGTAATAATATTGTCTTGTGATATATATGTTATCCCTAATTGTAAAAAAAATATAAGAAAAATAAAGAAATTTCTGCAAAATGTTTGATAACAGATAAAAACATTGTTATGATAGATTTTGAAACTATAAAAAATTCAGTTTTTTCTTTTTGAACACAGTTTCTGATAATTGTGTAATGATACATTTATTTCAGCAACAGGTTGATTGAGACAAATGCACAATATACAATGTACATTGTACATAATTATGTACCTATGGTACAGCTACCCCAGTATTCACCATCGTCTTTGCTCAGAATTATGTTGATTAAATTGTGTTATAATCAGTACCCGTAGTTGTCTTTCACTTTATCGATGAAGAGCTGTTTTATTTACTTGCCCTTATAGAATTAATTATCTACCTTAATTTAACAAAACAGGTGGGGGATATTGTGAAAGTGGAAAAAAACCAGGAATTCCCGTGTGACCTGGTCATGTTGTCGTCATGTGATGAAGAGGGTCAGTGTTATGTCACCACAGCCAATCTGGACGGAGAGACAAACCTCAAGGTACGGAATTGTCAGATGATGATATTGATTGACTCATCAAATTAATATTCTGCTTGAGTTAATTTGTTTCACTGTTTTTGAGCCAGGAAGGCTGTCTAAATCATTGATAATAAATAATTATCAATAAAATGATTGACCCATGAAGTCCAGTGTCCTCCAATTGAATTATCTTGTTTCATATTGCCCTGGAGCAAGGAAGGCTAGAAATTTAGTGACATAATATCACTGATAATTGACAGGTGAACAGCCACTACTATCAGACACTACCACCAACGATAAGAGTGATCAAATGTAATAGTAAGACTACAGACCTCCATATTTGTCAACACTCACCAAACTACAGACCTCCATGTTTGTCAACACTCACCAAACTACAGACCTCCATGTTTGTCAACACACACCAAACTACAGACCACCATGTTTGTCAACACACACCAAACTACAGACCTTCATGTTTGTCAACACACACCAAACTACAGACCACCATGTTTGTCAACACACACCAAACTACAGACCTCCATGTTTGTCAACACACACCAAACTACAGACCTCCATGTTTGTCAACACTCACCAAACTACAGACCTCCATGTTTGTCAACACTCACCAAACTACAGACCTCCATGTTTGTCAACACTCACCAAACTACAGACCTCCATGTTTGTCAACACACACCAAACTACAGACCACCATGTTTGTCAACACACACCAAACTACAGACCTTCATGTTTGTCAACACACACCAAACTACAGACCACCATGTTTGTCAACACACACCAAACTACAGACCTCCATGTTTGTCAACACACACCAAACTACAGACCTCCATGTTTGTCAACACACACCAAACTGCAGACCTCCATGTTTGTCAACACACCAAACTACAGACCTCAATGTTTATCAACAAAATCCAAAATACAACCCCCCCTATATGTTACTGACAGTAGACATTTAATTTGCTTTCAGAGTCTTGATTCCTTAATTATATGTACAAAATTATAATTACATATTATGCATTCAAAAATGTTTTTAAGTCCCAAGCACACACAAGCATTTGAATAGATTGAGGCCTTTAATGATTAGTTATTGCTAATGAAATTTCTTTGATATTTAGCTTTAAAATTGCATTTGGTTGAAAAGATAATGATGGACACTTTCATTTTGATGTGTATATTCTTATTTAATTAAGCTGTCAGGTTAATTCTGTTTTTTGAAATAAGACATTTATCATTTTAATAAATTAAAATTCTATTTTTTGCCTTGTAGACTCAGATGTGTATAGCAAACACACGGAAATATCAGACCGATGAGGAATTCCAGGACCTTCATGCCCACATAGAGTGTCAACAGCCGATCCCGGACTTGTACAAGTTCATTGGGCGTATCACCGTACCAACAAACACAAGCGAAGAAGTCAGATCTCTTGGCCCAGACAATGTACTGTTACGTGGGGCAAGATTAAAAAATACACCTTACATTTATGGTAAGGAACTTCAGGGCCAAGTTAGAAACATTTGTACAATTTCAAATATGTATTACTAGATAATATATATAGTCCTGTGATGTACTTGGTCATTGATGTTTTCATCAGGTAATTTTGAAATATTTGGTCTTTGATGTTTTCATCAGGTAGCTCTGAATTTCTTTTTGGCTGGTTTCTAATAAAGGCCCTGGTAATTAGTAACCACAGATAATCAACTGCTTTAATACAGCTGTATACTGCTGTGGTAAAGTTGTATATAATAACTTCAAATCATTATCATTACAGGTGTGTATAATTTTCTTTTTTGTAGGTTGTGCAATATATACTGGACCAGAAACCAAAATGGCATTGAATTCCAAAAATAAAGTTACAAAGTTTTCTCAAGTTGAGAGGTAAGTACAAACTGTCTTACTTTGTATATTAGATGTGGTCTGACTTTCCTGAATTCTCCTTGGCCAAAATATAGACACATGGAGGTTAATATTTTAGATATTAACCTGATGTTTCTATTTTTAGAAACATCAGGTCAATATTGTGTTTATAATATCATAATTATTGTGACATTGCAATGCATCAATGTAAATTCCCTGTAATAAAGATCAGTATGCAAGTATAATACATTTCCACCATCTTTAAACAAGTTTCATATCTAAATATAAAAACTAAGGACCTTTGATTAGGTTAATATGGTGTACTACTGACCCAATATAATCAAATATTGACTAAGGGCAAAGCCCTGCGCGCATGCATGCATGCAAGGTCAATATTTAAGAATCTATCAGGTTAGAATAACATCTTATTGATCTCACCAAATGTGTATAATTGATAAATAATTGTTAGATATATTGTCTCATATTAATGAATATCTTATCATGGTCCTGACAACTGATTTTTTCAGTAAAATGAATCTTTGATAGCCATGGAACTTGATATAAGATCATGGTCATATAATATGTTCATTCAAAAATTCATTTTCATCAATAAAATCATGGCTATAAATGAGAAAACTAATGGTCAGGAAATGTGTTCTTTATGGAATTATAATGAGGACTTATTCAAACTTCATGGCAATTTCATGATAACTTCAAAGAATCTTTAGCCTTGAATGCTTACTCTAGAATCTTGAGTCTTGAAGCTTAGGCTGGGATGTTTAGTCTACAATGTTGAGTGAAGTACAAAAAGATGTATATATTTAGTCTGACATGCAATGCACATGTGTTTATAAGGGTGAAGCTATACTAAAGAGTAGGGTTGGAACAATGAGTCAAAAGTATCTATAAACTCACTTACAATATGAGACCATTGGTCAGTGGTTACAACAATATGAGACCATTGGTCAGCGGTTACAGCAATATGAGACCATTGGTCAGTGGTTACAACAATATGATACCATTGGTCAGTGGTAACAACGATATGAGACCATTGGTCAGTGGTTACAACAATATGAGAACATTGGTCAGTGGTTACAACAATGTGAGACCATTGGTCAGTGGTTACAACAATGTGAGACCATTGGTCAGTGGTTACAACAATATGAGACCATTGGTCTGTGGTAACAACAATATGAGACCATTGGTCAGTGGTTACAACAATATGATACCATTGGTCAGTGGTAACAACGATGTGAGACCATTGGTCAGTGGTTACAACAATATGAGAACATTGGTCAGTGGTTACAACAATATGAGACCATTGGTCAGTGGTTACAACAATATGAGACCATTGGTCAGTGGTTACAACAATATGAGACCATTGGTCAGTTATGAGACCATTGGTCAGTGGTTACAACAATATGAGACCATTGGTCAGTGGTTACAGAACTTTTCTGTTAGTGATTAAGTGATCGTTATATTTCTCATTTTTTGTACAACAATTGAAATGAATAATTGTCAGGCGAATTACCAATGTAGTTGTATTAATGTATCCAGTAAAATGTTAACAGAATAGAAGAATATAATACAATTAATATTTAAGTTAAGAGTCAAAACAATATTTGATTAATAATTTTTTTTTTTCCAGAGCAATGAATACATTTTTGATCATCTTTCTCATTGTACTGCTGGTCGAATCATTAACCTGTACAATACTGAAATATGTGTTTGTGAATCGCTCTTCTGTAAAAGACAAGCTCTGGTATGTCCCAGACATGGACAAAGAAACAGAGATCACAGTAAGTGCACATGTTTTAATATCTTACACATCGTCTCAGACATGGACACTGAATCGGAGATCTCCTATTAGTAAACTGTTAGGGCATAAAAAAACAAACTATGGTATGTCCCAGACATAGACAATGTCTTACAGCATTAGAGTTTGTACAGGTTGATATAGTCCACAAAGTGTATATTGTAAATCAAAGGACAACTTTGATTTTCTGTTTGATCTGTTTAAATTCTGTTTTCTTTTTCTTGTTAATTTATCTTTGTTTGTACTGCGTTACTGCTTGAATGATCAGCTGCAATTATGTTGTATATTTTTTGCTATTTTTTAATGGCAAAAGATATAATTTCATTTTCTCAAATTTTCTCAGTTTAGGCTTAATGACAGAACATGTGATTAAAAAAAAGATATTTGATATGACTAAGGAGAAATGATGTTTGAGATGACTATGGATACATTGCAGTGTCTGACTTTCCAAGTGACTGTGGAGGTTTGATTTCACAGGAAAATTGCCAGTGTTGGTAAAATAAAATGTTTACTGTTACAGTTGATGATTTGTATTATAACCGACTTATTCTATTTTACAGGCTCTGCGAGCAGTAGAGACGTTCCTGTCTTTCATGGTGCTATTTAATTATTTCATTCCAATATCTATGTATGTAACTGTAGGTAAGTAATTGTATCACAGAGGGAAATTATTATTTCAAAAAATACTAAAAAAGTTTTGTAATGCATGATTTGGGCATGGGTTAACCTAGCTGAGACAGTGTGTCATGTACATCTATAAAAAGTAGGTCACTCTGACCTACATTTTGACCTTTGACCTACATCAAAGAAAGAAAACTTGTCTCCGCGCTCGATCTCCTACAGTACACTACTTGACACTGAAACTTCATACTGCAGTTTAGGCCTATCTAGGTGAGGTGGTGTGTCAGGTGTCAAACGAAGGTCACTTTGACCTACATTTTGACCTTTGACCTACATCAAAGAAAACGTTTGCTAGGCTCTCTCTCCTACACTATTTGTCACTAGAACTTCATACATACATGGGGCATTGGTTCACCGGCATGAGGCTGTGTCAATCAGACCTACATTTTGACCTTTGACCTACATCTAAGAAAAAGTTTGACCTACATCAAAGAAAACGTTTGCTAGGCTCTCTCTCCTACACTATTTGTCACTAGAACTTCATACATACATGGGGCATTGGTTCACCGGCATGAGGCTGTGTCAATCAGACCTACATTTTGACCTTTGACCTACATCTAAGAAAAAGTTTGCTAGGTTCTATCTCCTAAACTATTAGTCACTGGAACTTCATACATGGGGGCATGGATTCACCTGCATGAGGCTGTGATGAGGCTGTGTGTCAAGTATCAAAAGTAGGTCAATCAGACCTACAAAGTACATTATGACCCTTGACCTACATAAAAGAAAAACTTTGGTCTCTCTCTCCTCCTACACTACTAGTTACTCTAACATCATACTGGGGTTTGGTTTTTCATTTATGCCTTCTTGGCATAATTCACATCTGGTGATAGCCCGAAATATTCTGACATTTTATCACCATTTTTATATCAATCTAGTGTTGATCAATATACATGTATCTCAAAAGTACTAAATGCTACATGTAACAGATTCTACAGTTTACAGCATTTAAAAAAGGGGCTGATATTAATAGATACAGGCCAAATATATCAAAGTTACGTCAGAAAATAGTATTATGAAATCTCAGGTATATAATGTATATCGCGGATAAAAACACAATAGGTTAATACAATGGATGTAAACAGTGTATATTAAATAGTAAATGGTTTGAAGTGACTGAGGAATCCCAGGTTACCTGAAGGCATTGATCCTGACATTGTCTAGATGTATGTTTTCTGTTCCTCCTGATGTGGATGGGAGACTCAGGGTCAGAGTTGATGACCAGACAACAGATATTCTGTATGTCATGGCTGGGTAGACTGATGAGTGTTGCTACCGGGGATACCTTCCGGTTACGTATATTCCAGGGGTGTTCACTGATATGTTTATGAAATGTAAAGCACCTTGGCGTTGACTCATGAAAGAACACTTTTCTGTTGTTCTGTAAAAGGTGAGGAAATAGGAAACATCCTATAAAAATCTATATACAATGTACATACCTTTGGTGATTACTGCTAAGGTTGACACACACATCAATTTTACAATTAATTCCTTCATCAAGTAGATTGATCTCTTTGATTAGAAATTTTGAGATTTTATTTTCAGTAATACAGAAATTGATATTCTCATTTGATTTTTTTCAGAGATACAGAAATTTGTAGGTTCATTATATTTTGGCTGGGATATTGATATGTATGATGAAAAAATGGACCAACCAGCCCGAGCTAATACATCGGATCTTAATGAGGAACTGGGTCAGGTCAGTATCTCTAACACTGTACCACAATGTAAAATTAATACACATTGAAATAGATATCACTGTTAAAGTAATAGACCAGATTTCTTTTAATATATCACTTTGCTTAATATCATGTTTTGAAGAACTACTCTTTTAAAAGACTGAATTTCTAAATATCACAATGCTTAATATCATGTTTTGAAGAACTACGCTTTTAATAAACAGTATTTCTTTTAAAATCACATTGCTTAGTATCATGTTTTGAAGAACTACACTTTCAAAAGACTGTCTTTTTTAGCTCACCTGCCCGAAGGGCAAGTGAGCTTATGCCGTGGTGCGGCGTCTGTCGTCCGTCCATCCGGCGTCAACTTTTCATTTAAACAACTTCTTCTCAATAAGCAAGAGGCCCAGCGACTTGATATTGGACGTCTAGCATGCTGGGGTGAAGGGCTCAAAGTTTGTTCCAATAAATGACCTTGACCTTAATTCAAGGTCACAGAGGTGAAATAGACTATAATCTTCAAACAACTTCTTCTCAATAAGCAAGAGGCCCAGGGACGTGATATTGGGCCTGTATCATGCTGGGGTGAAGGGCTACCAAGTTTGTTCAAAGAAATTACCTTGACCTTCATTCGAGGTCACAGAGGTGAAATAGGCTATAATCTTCCAACGACTTCATCTCATTAACCAAGATGCCCAGGGACTTGATATTGGGCCTGTAGCATGCTGGAGTGAAGGGCTACCAAGTTTGTTCAAATAAATGTCCTTGACCTTCATTCAAGGTCACAGAGGTGAAATAGGCTATAATCTTCCGACTTCTTCTCAATAACCAAGAGGCCCAGGGACTTGATATTAGGCCTGTAGCATGCTGGGGTTAACGGCTACCAAGTTTGTTCAAATAAATGTCCTTGACCTTCATTCAAGGTCACAGAGGTGAAATAGGCTATAATCTTCCAATGACTTCTTTTCAATAACCAAGAGGCACAGGGACTTGATATTGGGCCTGTGGCATGCTGGGGTGAAGGGCTACCAACTTTGTTCAAAGAAATGACCTTCACCTTCATTCCAGGTCACAGAGGTGAAATCGGCTATAATCTTCCAACGACTTATTCTCAATAACCAAGAGGCCCAGGGACTTGATATTGGGCCTGTGGTATACTGGGGTGAAGGGCTACCAAGTTTGTTCAAATAAATGTCCTTGACCTTCATTCAAGGTCACATAGGTCAAAAAGGCTATAATCTTGCAACAACTTCTTCTCAATAACCAAGAGACCCAGGGACTTGATATTGGGCCTGTAGTATGCTGAGATGAAGGGTACCAAGTTTGTTCAAATAAATGACCTTGACCTTCATTAAGGGTCACAGGGGTGAAATCGGCTTAAATCTGTAAACAATAATTTTGCGATAGCCAAGAGTCTCTGAAACCTGATATTAGGCAAATATTATGCTGGAATGAAATAAGGACTAGAACATTTATTGATATGAAAAAGCAAGCATACACTGATATTTGAAAAAAGGGGAAACAGCATAGTATGTGTAGAAATGACCTCAATCAACGTCAAAGTTGGTGTAGAGCCAGGTGAGCGATACAGGCCCATTGGGCCTCTTGTTTTAATACCACATTGCATAATATCATGTTTTGAAAAAAATTGCTTTTAATAACCATATCTCTTTCAATATCACATTGCTTAATATAAATTTTTTTTTGTAAATAAGAGCTTACACATTTTCTATGTGATATGTCCAACTTGTGAGATTGTTTTGGCTTCTTCACTTAAAATCCTGTTCTCTTGACTGTTGTTTCCTATGACATGTTCAGACTTTACTCCAATAAAAATGACCAGGTATTCCATGTGTTGTTGATGTTTACTGTTGTTACTCTTGTTCAATTTCATTTTATAATGTATAAGTTTGTGCTTTGTTTTGTGTAGGTCGAGTATCTGTTCACAGACAAGACAGGGACGCTGACGGAGAATGAGATGCAGTTCCGTGAGTGTTCTATCGGTGGGGATCGCTATATTGAGGTTGACAATATGTTGGTGGAAAAAAGACCTGTTCAAATGCAAGGAAGGCTTGTTACTCAAATGACAGTAAGTCTATTGTTAAGAAAATACTTTTTTGTCATTTAGATAATTTTCATAGATATTCTTTTTGAATAACAGAATCACAAATACTGACACAAGTCTTACAAAAAACATGTAATATATAATGTGTGGATTCTCCTTTCATAGTAGCTGATATTTGTAGAAATTCTTGTCAGTATTTTATTTCTACAGTAAGAAAATGGGTAAACAGTTTACAAGATTTGATGTAAAGTGCCATGTAGTTGTAGTTGTCTTGACGGTAACTACAAATTGAAACAGTCGGTTTATACTTTCAGTATTAGTAGTTATGTGAGGGGGATGTCTATAGAGAGTGGTCATTGTACAAAGGTAGTTATTAACAGTGATCTACATATTAGGTATTTCTAACATACAACTTATCAATTAAGACAAAATCTTCATGCAGAAACAAAGGTTTTATCAAAATTGAATTAATGTATTGAATAAATGTAGTGAAGTATATTTCTTAATTCCTATCAGAAAAAGATGGAGGATTTCTTTACTGTACTTGCCCTGTGTCATACTGTACGAGTGGATCACCCTCGGTCACACCTGATCGAGAAAGCTTCAGACAGAGTTTACGATCACACAGGCATGGACTACGAATACCAGTCTTCATCTCCAGACGAGAAAGCATTCCTCGAGGCCTGTAGGAGGTGAGAAATAGACTGACAAATGTTATTTTTAACAGACCGAGTACTGTAGATATCAAATTAAAGTGAATTGTTAATGTTTCGTTTGTAAAAGAATATTTTTTAACCAATCAAACAGTAACATACAGTGTAGTATGTGTTGTAATGGATTACATAGAGAGGTAGAAATAAAACAGAAGAAAAAATGCAAAAATACTCAAATTTTATTGTATCTTAATTGCTATTATTTTGCAAACAGAATGTCTTTTTTTAGCAGAAATAGTGAAATAAATCCACTTCCTCTGCACCTATTTTTGCAATTTTATTTTGTCCTTGAATAATAATAACAATATTTAGCAGTGCTACCAACACAAAGAGTTTCTCCAGGTTGACCCATTTTTAGACCACACATACCGGTAGTTTATAATCACCAGAAAAAAACCTGCCTACAAATAAACTCCCTTCTTTATTTTTGCAGAATCCTCAATTTCAAAATAGTTGGCTAAAAAGTGGTTCATAAATAATAAAGCCCTCCCCTAACTTTAAAACTGAACTGGGGGAAAAGGTTATTCCTAATCCAATGCAAAATTGTTGCTGTTCACAAAATAAGTATTTTGATGTTTCCACTTTTGATAGAAAAGGAGCTATATACAATGTACATACAAAATTTAACCAAAGTTTAAATTTTAAACATACCAAAAATTTGTGACAATAAAATTGTAAAAAATTGAATTCATTTTCCAATTTGATTCATCTAAAAAAAACATTCAAAAGAAGTCTCATTCAAAATATCAACCCATTGTAATATCCAACCAGTATTAACAATTAGGGAAATGTGACAAACTTTTAAACCAGATTTTAGATGGACATGCAGACAGAGCAAAGGTGGCACTTATGCCAAACTCTTATGACATGTGTGTAAACGATGTGCAATTGTCATGTTAGTATGTCTGGAAAAATTAATCTACAAAATTACAAATGGCATTAATCTCATCTTTTCAGGTATGGTATTGTTCTCCATGGTATCCATGACGACCGTTTGGAAGTGACGTTTAAGGGTGAAATGAGACGGTATAAGCTGTTACATGTACTAGAGTTTGACCCCACCAGGAAAAGGATGAGTGTCATCATACAGAATGAACAAGGTCAGGGTCAAACAAAACACACAAGGTCAAGGTCATACAAATAATTAATGTCTGGTTTGATCATACAGAACTGTTTAAAGTGTAATAAAGTAAACATGGTTTTGATCCTGCAATAAACAATGTCAAGGCTATACAGAATTAAGAAAATAGCATTATGCAGAATTGACAAGGTCAAGGTTAACAAGACTGATGTAGGATCAAGGATGCGATTCATATAAAAAATAAAGGGATCATATTGAACATTGGGACTGTCCGTCCATAAGCTTGTATGCCAGAAATAAATTTATTTTGTTGTTGAGAGGGACTAGGGTATATCTATGTGAGTCCTCACTCACATTGGGTTTATTGTTAGGGATAATTTTGGAGAATTGAGGGTTTTTTCCACATATTTTTAATAGAATTTTCAGAATACAGTTAATTATGAAAGAATTCATCTACTTTCTTCAAAATCGCAAAGTTTTCTCATAGTATTCTGAACCAGACATATCCAAGTACTATTTCTCAAAACACACAGGAAACCTGATAATTTGGAAAAAAAAGTATATAGCATTAACTGAAATTTGTTTTATTACAAACAGATGAGGTTTACCTGTTATGTAAGGGAGCAGAGTCGGCCATTCTGGACCGTGTGGCACCGGGACTGAAGGAGGTCACTCTACAACATGTCAATGACTATGCATTGGTAAATATCAGTATCATCAAAGTTTTCATTTCTCAGTGGAATTTATCATATACTAAGAAGCCAGATAACCAACACCAGGAGGTGGTGGGCTTATTACTAGAAAACAGTTGGGGTGGGCTTATTGTGTGACAAAGTTAAGGTGTGTTCATTGTTGGACAAAGTAGGGGGTAGGTTCATTATGGGACAAAGTTAGGGATGGGCTCATTGTGAGACAAAGTAGGGGATGGGCTCATTGTAGGACAAAGTAGGGGATGGGCTCATTGTGGGACAAAGTAGGGGTGGGTTCATTATGGGACAAAGTTGGGGATGGGCTCATTGTGAGACAAAGTAGCTATGGGGTGGGTTCATTATGGGACAAAGTTGGGGATGGGCTCATTGTGGGACAAAGTAGGGGATGGGCTCATTGTGGGACAAAGTAGGGGATGGGCTCATTGTGAGACAAAGTAGCTATGGGATGGGCTCATTGTGGGACAAAGTAGGGGATGGGCTCATTGTGAGACAAAGTAGGGGATGGGCTCATTGTGAGACAAAGTAGGGGATGGGCTCATTGTGAGACAAAGTAGGGGATGGGCTCATTGTGGGACAAAGTAGGGGATGGGCTCATTGTGGGACAAAGTAGGGATGGGCTCATTGTGGGACAAAGTAGGGGATGGGCTCATTGTGAGACAAAGTAGGGGATGGGCTCATTGTGAGACAAAGTAGGGAATGGGCTCATTGTGAGACAAAGTAGGGGATGGGCTCATTGTGAGACAAAGTAGGGAATGGGCTCATTGTGAGACAAAGTAGGGGATGGGCTC
This sequence comes from Pecten maximus, assembly GCF_902652985.1. Lineage (NCBI taxonomy): Eukaryota > Metazoa > Mollusca > Bivalvia > Pectinida > Pectinidae > Pecten > Pecten maximus. The sequence goes on from NC_047028.1 coordinate 17,966,225, forward strand.
ATTGTGAGACAAAGTAGAGGATGGGCTCATTGTGAGACAAAGTAGGGGATGGGCTCATTGTGGGACAAAGTAGGGGATGGGCTCATTGTGGGACAAAGTAGGGGATGGGCTCATTGTGGGACAAAGTAGGGGATGGGCTCATTGTGAGACAAAGTAGGAGGTGGGTTTGTTGCAGGACAAAGTAGGGGATGGGCTCATTGTAGGACAAAGTAGGGAATGGGCTCATTGTGGAAGAAAGTAGGAGGTGGGTTTGTTGCAGGACAATGTAGGGGATGGGCTCACTGTGGGCAAAAAAAAAGCAGCTGTAAGTATTTTCAACTGAATTGCAACAAACATAAATGGGTTTAGTAGTAGTCATGGAGTTAAATAGAATGTAACCCATGTCTACTAAATAAAGAATATTACCTTCTACAGTGGGCAGATATTTCTTGTTAGTTTCTTCATTATGACTTGCAATTATTCTGTATGGAGAAATAAAAAATGTTTTTTATTGAAGTAGTTTTTTTTCATTTTCCATGACAGCTTGGTTTGAGAACACTTGTTTTAGCGAGACGACTGCTCACTTCAGAGGAGTATGGAGAGATTGATAGACGTCTTAATCAGGCCAGAAACTCTCTGGAGAACCGAGAAGTCATGGTAAATGTCCTGTAACCATCTACACCATTCTGATTACAATACAGATCATTATATACTGCTGTATGTGAAGAGTTGAAGGTGGCCAGTAAAAGGTCATGTTCAGATGACCTTTCAGACAAAAAACAGGGAGGTTTCCTTTCCCCAGGAAGCCGAGATCACAAATTGTCCATTGGTTGTGTCCTGGTGAGAGAGATTTCACACAATTTGCTCTGTATAGCTGGCAACAGGCTTTCTGTAGGATGTTTAGTGAAGTAGCTACTTGCTATTATAAGGCAACTCAAATTAGCCCTAGCTGTTCATTAGGAGATGGACACAGTCAACAAACATTATCAAACTGAAAGAGAATGTATTGGTGATATGTCAGACTGTATTGATTTTAGAGTCAAAGGTCAAGGTCACAGTAATCTTTTGAATGAAAATTGTTTCCAGACTCAGTATGATGTTTTTGCTTCATCTAAAACGTTGAAATATCAAAATGAAAAAGAGCTTTATTATGTTTAAGGTCAAAGGTCATATCAGTCTTTTTTTTTTTTGCTTTTTTTTTTTTTTTTTTGGGGTTAAATAAGATACATTTAGTAAGGTCTGACAGACATTTGTCAATTAAACAGATCTTTACTGTCAGCAAAGTTCTTTAAATATCAATTCTTATTTTTAATAGTTGGATGAGGTTTTTGAGTTCATCGAGCATGACCTTGAACTGCTTGGAGCTACAGCTGTAGAGGACAAACTGCAGGATGAAGTACCAGATACGATTCAGTCTCTACAACAGTCTGGCATCAAGGTAAAACCATCTAGCTTGATACTACCAAATCAGTGTCTTATTATCTTCAGAAAATACCCCAAAGTGACTTCATTTTAAACAGATCTTAATTAGAAGTCTTAGTCAAAGTTTCCAGAAGATAAGTATGAGAATACCTCAAAGGAGTTAAGCCACCTGGACTAATGGAAGGATATTCCAGGGGGTATGCTTGGCACACATGGGGATTTGTATCACTTGCAATGTCTTATTTATTAATGGGATAATGTATTTAATCACATTATCTAGTCACATGGCTTAAATACATATAAGCTAGAGGAATTTATCAGATACCGGGAAAAATCATTTAACCCTGCATTAAATATTATTAGGAAAAATATGCTGGTGATTTTTAATATGCACATGATTGAGGTTTTCAATTTAAGATTAAAGATTAAAGTTAAAAAAACTCTTGAATTCAAAATGTTTTAAGAAACTAGAGCATGATTTATCTTAGAAATATCTTATGTACATGTATCTATCAGTAATTATTATCAACATCATACAGGTATGGGTGCTGACCGGAGATAAGGAAGAGACAGCGGTCAACATAAGTTACTCGGCCGGTCACTTCAAACAAGGCTTTGCTGAACTACGTATCACAAAGATGTCCTCTTCACTCCAGTGTTCTGAAGTCATGACCAGGCTTAAGAGCATGTAAGCCAAACATTGATTGAATTAAGTTGTTTTTTCTTACCGTTATATTAAATAGATTACTATACCAAGGTATATGTAATAAATCCTATTTTGTCTGAAAAAGTCAGTAGTTTAAAGTTTGTGAGGAGTTGACCTGTATACCTGGTGAATGTTGTTGATGAAGCATTAAGGACACTTATCATATCAGAACAACACCCGGTTTAATCAATGTTCCTGAAATTACTTATCTTAAAATTTTCCTTAGCAAAGCATTAATATTATCGGATTTAAGGTAAAGTCTTAGTTGAGGAACTTTCCTTCCTTAAATTTTGTAATGCTTACTTATGGAAAATTTTAGGTTAATGAATTCCATTGAATTAGTTGATATTGATGAAATTTGGGTCTAATCTAATTTTACTTTTACAAGGGGCCCTATGTTAATGATCTTTCCTTCACAGTTTGCTCACATTTTATTGGCTTTTGTTAGAATGATAGTTTTCATTGTAACTCGTTAATCTCCTATTTTTGATGGGACTGATTTAGGTCCAATTTTATGTACTAATTCACATAGTTATAAGGTTGTTCATCTGTCCATCTGCATTTGTCAGGATTTTGACTGGACAACTATTACAGTTTTCTTGAAATCTTTGTGAAACTCTGTGAATACTGTATAGTCAGCCACACTGAAGTTGTACACTCATGGGCTTATATTTTAGATCTGTTGATTTTCATAGCCATTACAGTTATGTCCCTTGTCCTGTGTCGAGGGACAGAATCTTGTCTGGACAACTCTGACAACAGTTATGTCCCTTGTCCTGTGTCGAGGGACAGAATCTTGTCTGGACAACTCTGACAACAGTTATGTCCCTTGTCCTGTGTCGAGGGACAGAATCTTGTCTGGACAACTCTGACAACAGTTATGTCCCTTGTCCTGTGTCGAGGGACGGAATCTTGTCTGGACAACTCTGACAACAGTTATGTCCCTTGTCCTGTGTCGAGGGACAGAATCTTGTCTGGACAACTCTGACAACAGTTATGTCCCTTGTCCTGTGTCAAGGGACAGAATCTTGTCTGGACAACTCTGACAACAGTTATGTCCCTTGTCCTGTGTCGAGGGACGGAATCTTGTCTGGACAACTCTGACAACAGTTATGTCCCTTGTCCTGTGTCGAGGGACGGAATCTTGTCTGGACAACTCTGACAACAGTTATGTCCCTTGTCCTGTGTCGAGGGACAGAATCTTGTCTGGACAACTCTGACAACAGTTATGTCCCTTGTCCTGTGTTGATGGACAGAATCTTGTCTGGACAACTCTGACAACAGTTATGTCCCTTGTCCTGTGTCGAGGGACGGAATCTTGTCTGGACAACTCTGACAACAGTTATGTCCCTTGTCCTGTGTCGAGGGACAGAATCTTGTCTGGACAACTCTGACAACAGTTATGTCCCTTGTCCTGTGTCGAGGGACAGAATGTTGTCTGGACAACTCTGACAACAGTTCTGTCCCTTGCCCTGTGTCGAGGGACGGAATCTTGTCTGGACAACTCTGACAACAGTTATGTCCCTTGCCCTGTGTCGAGGGACGGAATCTTGTCTGGACAACTCTGACAACAGTTATGTCCCTTGTCCTGTGTCGAGGGACAGAATGTTGTCTGGACAACTCTGATAACAGATTATGTCCCTTGTCCTGTGTCGAGGGACAGAATCTTGTCTGGACAACTCTGACAACAGTTATGTCCCTTGTCCTGTGTCGAGGGACGGAATCTTGTCTGGACAACTCTGACAACAGTTATGTCCCTTGCCCTGTGTCGAGGGACGGAATCTTGTCTGGACAACTCTGACAACAGTTATGTCCCTTGTCCTGTGTTGAGGGACAGAATGTTGTCTGGACAACTCTGATAACAGATATGTCCCTTGTCCTGTGTCGAGGGACAGAATCTTGTCTGGACAACTCTGACAACAGTTATGTCCCTTGTCCTGTGTCGAGGGACAGAATCTTGTCTGGGCAACTCTGACAACAGATATGTCCCTTGTCCTGTGTCGAGGGACAGAATGTTGTCTGGACAACTCTGACAACAGTTATGTCCCTTGTCCTGTGTCGAGGGACGGAATCTTGTCTGGACAACTCTGACAACAGTTATGTCCCTTGTCCTGTGTCGAGGGACAGAATGTTGTCTGGACAACTCTGACAACAGTTATGTCCCTTGTCCTGTGTCAAGGGACAGAATCTTGTCTGGACAACTCTGACAACAGTTATGTCCCTTGTCCTGTGTCGATGGACAGAATCTTGTGTGGACAACTCTGACAAAAGTTATGTCCCTTGTCCTGTGTCGAGGGACAGAATGTTGTCTGGACAACTCTGACAACAATTATGTCCCTTGTCCTGTGTCGATGGACAGAATCTTGTGTGGACAACTCTGACAACAGTTATGTCCCTTGTCCTGTGTCAAGGGACGGAATGTTGTCTGGACAACTCTGACAACAGTTATGTCCCTTGTCCTGTGTTGATGGACAGAATCTTGTCTGGACAACTCTGACAACAGATATATCCCTTGTTCTGTGTAACTATGACAACAGATATATCCCTTGTTCTGTGTAACTATGACAGCAGTTATGTCCCTTCTCCTTTGTCTTCAGGGACTTATTTTTTTTCTGGACAACTCTGACAACAGACGTAGTAATTACTGTAGTGATTGTCTGGTGATTAATCTAACAATTTTGCTGTGTTTTGTAGAAAAGATCATTCCCCTATTGATCAGCCCTTTGTCCTGATTGTGGATGGAGCCAGCCTGGGGTTTGCTGTGAAGGACCACACAGATTTATTCCGGTCTCTGTCCCAGTCCTGTGTGGCTGTATTGTGTTGCCGCATGTCTCCTCTTCAAAAAGCTGAGGCAAGTAATAATTAATGGACATAATTCTAATCACCCCTGACCATGTGCCATGTGACCAGGGAAAATGTAGTAATTTTCTGTAGGACCAGTTTTTTTTTTAAAGGGGGAGGTTGTTTTTTGTTGTTGTCGATATTCTTTCTAATTTGTTTGACATTGAAGTCGTTGAGGTAATGAAACTCATGTGTGTAATCTACTATGCTATAAATGTTGTCTGCAATATGAAGTGCAGTCATCTCTATACATAATACCAGTAAATGGACTGACATAATTATGTTTATGTTATTTCCCTGTGATCCAGTTATTCAAGATCCTAAAATGATTCATAAATTCCAAATCAATGTCATATTTTGAAAACCCCTCAGTAGATTTGGTTTAAATGTACACGGTAGTATCATAACATCAAGTTGTATACGCGATCACATACTGGTGGTCATGGTTACAGGACCTGAGGGTCTATCTTATAAAGGTTTGGAAGCTTTATATTCAAATGTTGTTTATTGGTTGCTTTAATAATTGCAGGTTGTGAAGTTGATAAAGAATTCCAAAAATAGTCCCGTAACTGCGGCCATTGGAGACGGAGCAAATGATGTCAGCATGATACAGGAGGCTCATGTCGGGCTAGGTTAGTCATTGAAATAAAAAAGAATACATATCCTAATTTGTTATTAATCCCCTACCAGTGAAACCGGAGGCAATATAGGTTTCCTCCTGGTCTGTCTGTCGATCTGTCCATCCGTCTGTCCCTCTGTCTGTCTGTCCATCTGCCTATCTGTCAATCCGTCCACTCAGTTTTCCGTACTTTTCTCAGCCATGCTTTAAGGTATGTTGGTGAAAGTTGGTATATAACTTCAGTATGAGTAGCTTTAGATCAAAGTCAAGTTTCATGGTTTCTGGGTCAAGGTCACTGTTACTATTTTTTGGCGGTGGCCGGTAGGGTGCATGGATATGTACAGAATACTCTCAGATGCTTGTTATTCTTGACAGAAAATTGAAGTAGACAATTCTTAGAATTTGATTACAGAAGAAATCAATATTGTACCTGGTAGAAGACATATTTGTGCCAAATTTTGTGCAGTAATGTATAGTTATTTGAAGTAGCTATTTACAGCTGAACCAGTTGAGCTATATAGAGATCTCTCTAGACAAGTGGTATATTGCAGCTAGTATTTACCATGGTAACAGGGATATATTGAGCCTGTTTATTGAGTCTTGTCAAGATACTGGATCCATAGGATGTTTTAGAAAACAATAAAATGATATTCTGGTTATAATTTTTTTTTCTTCTTGTAGGGATCATGGGAAAAGAAGGTCGCCAAGCTGTGCGAAACAGTGACTACGCTTTTGCCAAATTCCGGTTTTTAAAACGAGCCATTCTGGTGCATGGCAACTATTACTACACCAGATTGGCTAACTTGGTGCAATACTTCTTTTATAAGGTAAGCATGAACATGGTTATTAGTCCCTCATCGGTGAAACTATGGGATGTTAGGTTTCCTGTCCATCTAACTTGTACGTATATATACGTACTTATGTATGTAACGCCAAGTTTGTCTTTAGTGGCTTCATCCCTTCAGGGATTTTTTTCAAAATTCACACAGTGATAAAGGACCATACTATCTCAAGTTCGATTTCAGGGTTTTTGGGTCAAGGTCAAGGTCATAGTGACTATTTTATTGCTTTAGTAATACCCAGTATGCTGGTTAATGGGCTAAACAGGCATGATGAGAGGATGGTCCTTTGAGTTCAATGATGATTTAGATGTAATTTTAGTATTTTGGCAAAATACAATATATATTTTTCTTATATGTCTATCAATTTTTCAAAAGACGAATAGCAACACTACATCTTTTTATTAAACTTTGAAGTGGGTGTTGGTATTTCGATTCACTAACATGTTATGTATTTATTTATTTTTTCAGAATGTAGCTTTTATCACTGCCCAGCTGTACTATGTATTTTTCTCAGGGTTTTCACAGCAGGTGAGTCAATATTCTATAACAAAAATAATTGTATACAACTATGGTTTGAGGGGGACCGAGTCTTTAATTATGACAGGTATACAAATCTGTATGTTCATAACAGATTAAAAAAAAATGTTGAAAACAACTTATTGAAAAAAAATATTGATAGAAAATTATTGGAAAAAAGTTACTGAAAAAAAGTAATTGAGAAAAAGATTATTGAGAAATCTTGAAATGAAGTATTTCATCAATGTATTTTATTCTAAGATATGCCAAGACAGAGTAACCCAGAGTGTAGTACTGTTACAGTAACAATTGATATATGATTGTGTGTTTAATTTAGGTCATTTATAAGATCATCTAACATTTCCACAAATATTTCTTACTCCACCAAAAAGTGATCAGCTTGAACTGAGGCATACTATATCGTAGTTTTCATTTCAACCCTATATCAGTGGAGATCTAAATGTTATTTTAACTATAAAAACAATAGTATTATTTGGTGTATTAAGGGAGCATGTGTGTAAACATTGAGAGTTGATGTTTTTATATTACAGACAATTTACGATGTGATGTATCTCGCCATGTACAACATCACGTTTACTTCACTGCCGATATTCATCTACAGTCTATTTGAAAAGGCCATACCACAGAAGAACTGTTACATAATCCACGCCTATATAAGTATGTCTTTTTGGAAAGCATGTATGTCCTTTATCTTCCATCCACTACCCTATTGTGTAAAATGTAGTCGCTTTTTATACCCCTGCCATTTCATGGTCGGGGCAGATAATGTTGTCCTTGACTGTCATCTTTTGATAATTTAGTTTCCTTTCATTTACTCTTAAACAGATACAGTGTATATACAACTGTAATTTGGTATGTAGTTGTATAGCTATCATATGCAAGTTCTGATTTGGTTTAACATGGCTGATTGATTTTTTTCCGGATTTGTGATCATTTAACACTTAAAGTTTTTATTAATTGAAATGTTACCAGAAATATTATTTCAAAAATTGAAGAGCCTTGCTTAACTTTTGTTGGGAAGGAACAGATTGATGAAAAGTACACCAAAAGTGTATGTTTTGAAAAGTCGTGAGTACACCTCTCAACAAAGCCACTAAAAAGGTTCCAAATTTCTCCTTAGTTACCAATGAGGACATCAATGTCATCCCCTAGTTGATTAGTCTGGTGCCAAGACAATAAACTAGAGTCATAATTTAACTCTGAAGTCATTTATGATTTGACTGTGTGTAGTACTGATGTAATACGTTGATATACAGTATAAGTAAATGCATGAGTTTAATCCCTGTGATGTTTGTATGTTAGCCTGGTTTTTTTACCCTATGCATGTGCCTCTTTTGTTTTGCAGAAAAATTGCCCGGAATGACCTCATGTCTTTTAAATCTTTTGTTAAATGGAATTTCTTAGGTAAGATACTACTAGTTTTACACTAACAAGTTCAAAGACTTTAATTTTTTTTGTTTTTGTTTTTCAATTGTTTCCTGTTTCATCTTATTTACATAATCTCACTATCTTATAGTATTCTAACATCACAATCTTTAAAAATGTCAAATTTGTTTGATGTTTATTCCATTAATTCTTAATTCTTGATGTACTTTTATAACAATTACTAACTTACTTAAAACTCTTAAGATCTTTTGATTAATCTTGAACATACCAAATTCCTTAAAAACATTCTTCTATTTCGCTACCTTTCCCACTTCAAAGTTAAGATAAGCCTTGATTGTCCACTTGTGATAAGAGCGTACTTTACCAAGAAAAGCATACAGCATTATAAGTACATGTACATAGTTGTAAACTATACGGGAGCATATTTTATATACATACACCTAGGGCCCATAGAAAATATATTGATTGTCGTGACGAAATCATGAGAATGATTTAATTTCTGTTCAACAACATCATTGGTCTGATCTCCCAAGGTCTGATCTCCCAACATACTATTGGGATACCCATGGTTTGGTTTGTTTTGTTTAACGTCCTATTAACAGCCAGGGTCATTTAAGGACGTGCCAGGTTTGGAGGCGGAGGAAAGCCGGAGTACCCGGAGAAAAAACACCGGCCTAAAGTCAGTACCTGGCAACTGCCCCACGTAGGTTTCGAACTCGCAACCCAGAGGTGGAGGGCTAGTGATAAAGTGTCGGGACACCTTAACCACTTGGCCACCGCGGCTCCTGGGATACCTATGGGAACAAGCCACTGTTGGCTAACTTAACTTTTTTTAACCTTGTTAAGTCTTTCAATTTCACCTATAGGTATATATATATATTGACGATATGTGTTATCTTTGAATAACAAAAATGTTATTTAATATGTCAGTTGGACATACCAAAATTAAACACATATGATGATAAATGCCAAAATGGTATGCACCAATATTTTACCATCCTATTTTGAGCAAAAGTCACCAAAATATCCCAAAGTACATTGCCCCGTAGAATTTGAAATCAAAGACACCACAGACTCTTCAACATGAGCCATATACCTCCATCTTTACTTTCAATTTTAATGTAACCAGCAGAGACAGTTTACAACTAAGCCATATAACAAGCATGATTATAGGAAGTATTTTGATTATAAATGTTAGTTTGATTAACTTTAATTCTATGGAGTATGTATTAGATATTCACAATTATGTTATCATTTTCACAACCAAAACATTTTTATAGACTTTTTATGGTTGTCAAAGGGTTATGTTGCCCTAATGTAAAGTGTAAGTAACATTTCAATGTATTAGTCTGTTACCGGTGAAACTGGAGGGACAAGTTTGTCTGTCTGTCAGTCCATCCACTCCGTTTTCTTCACTTTTCTCAGCCATGTTTCACAGTATGTTGGTTAAAGTTGGAAATATGTAACTTCAGTATGTGTAGCTACAGGGGGGTGTAGGAGACATAGCATGCTTGTATACATAATAATGATATTTACTCTCACATTAGCATTGAACTTTGATAGCATATTGACATTTCTTACTTACGATAACACATAAATATCCAACATGAATTTAATGTCCTTACTTATAAGAACGTTCAATTATTTTGAAAATAACATGTTCTGGTTTTTAGTGGCAAATAATGCAATGGTACAAATTTTGTGTACAGTTACCGGTATATTTTTGTATGAAATTGGAGGTTGTCTTTTTGGCTGTTGTCAAATTCACTGCATCGAGTTACAATGTATAGGTATTGTAAAAATTGAGAATCATTTCCTACTAGTATATAAATCTTTCCCTGAATTCAGCAGTAATTTCCTGTAATAGCTTAACTTTTGTTTGAGTGTTGAATAATGATTTCATTAATGTTTGTAGTTTGAGTATATGTGTTGTAACTTTGTTGGTAAATCATCCAAAATATTGTTTTTGTATTTCTTCATCAAGCAAGGATGTTTCAATATTACTACATACATTGGATTTTGCTTTTAATGGTTTAAATGTGATGTGAATGTTCCAGTTTTTTAGACTGATTGAAAACAACAAAATAAACAAAAAACTAAATTGGAAGAAAAAAACCCAACAAAACAAAAAACAAAAAAAGACAGAAAGAAAAACAAATAAAAAAGCACAAAATGGCCAGCAATTCAATTTTGACAGTTGACATATCTTATCTCTTTTTCTCAGGAAGTGATTCATGACTTTCAGATTTTATATTTTGTCATTTCTTTTTTTGTGCCTCATTTATTTGGAATAGATTAGGAGAATAACTGGTCGATAGACCACCATCTTTAGTATTGACAGTCACTGTTGAAATTTGTTACCAATTTTCTTAGAAAATGCTCTATTAATCTTTTCCTTTGAGTTAGATAAGGTGCCATCTCTGAGTATGGAATGGTTGTCTTCCATTACAAAGATAACAACTTTCCTATCTGTTATATTTACAGGTCTATGGCATTCCGCTGTATTCTTCTTTGGTGTTTTTTTCCTCTTCTGGAATAACGTGTCTATATTCCATGATGGCAAGGTAAGAACATATAAGCTTGTCTTTGATATGTGACTTTTTTCTTTTCTAAGAATTGAATTATCCGAAGGATGTATGTTCAATGCAAGAATATTCTTACCAGTATAAATGTATCCCCAAAACAAGTTATTTTTGAGGTCTTTATCATCCCAAAAACAAGTTATTTTTGAGGTCTTTATCATCCCAAAAACAAGTTATTTTTGGGGTCTTTATCATCCCCAAAACAAGTTATTTTTGGGGTCTTTATCATCCCCAAAACAAGTTATTTTTGGGGTCTTTATCATCCCAAAAACAAGTTATTTTTGGGGTCTTTATCATCCCCAAAACGTTCCAAGATAAAAGGCTAATGATGTAGCTAGAACTGCTCTATTTATAATCAGATTCTGAATTAGTTGTAGAAGATAAACTTCCCCATCATATACCTGTATGTTACCATGTGTTGTTTGTTGTATTTGAACACCTATCATATATTTGTATGTTACCATGTGTTGTTTGTTGTATTTGAACACCTATCATATATTTGTATGTTACCATGTGTTGTTTGATGTACCTGGACACCTATCACATACTTGTATGTTACCATGTGTTGTTTGTTGTATTTGAACACCTATCATATATTTGTATGTTACCATGTGTTGTTTGTTGTATTTGAACACCTATCATATACTTGTATGTTACCAGGTGTTGGTTGTTGTTTCTGAACACCTATCATATCTCTGTTGGACTGTTTCAGGATTAGATTAAAACCAAATTGAATGCATATTGAAATAATTAAACCTGTGTTCATTTTGTGTCCACACAGTCTGATGGTATTTGGACATTTGGGACGGTACTATATACAACTGTTGTAGCTGGTGTCAACTTTAAGGTAAGTTGTAATCAGTATTGTAGCCATCTATTTTAGCTCACTGGGACGAAGTCTAAGGGAGCTGTTGCTATACCCTCGGCATCAACGCCATCTGTAGGTTTAATTTTCTATAAAACTGTTGCGTCAATACTAATGAATATACAGCTTAGGTATTGCACATGTATGTTTCCATATTTCCATTGGTACTGCATTACCGACCTGCTGGTCTTGTCTGTGACCTTTGACCTACTAGATGTCACTTCTTATAGTTTTTGTATTCTTCACTGACTTTGTACATTCATACTTTTAGCTGGTGATAATGACACACACATGGAACTTACCTATCTTCTTATCCTACCTCATAGCCATTCTTGGGAACCTGTCGATGACACTGTTTTACTCAGGAGTCAGGTTGTCGTAAGTATATCAAAGTGATTGTGATCGTATGATTGAAGGAGAAATCACTCTATAGACAATCTGAAATATGGAAGATTTATGGTATGACTATGGTTTGTTGAAGTTTAAATTAAGCAGGCTGTAGACACAGTACACTTATTATGAAGGGGCAGAAATACCCCGACTACTTCTGGCTTGGACAGAAAAAAGCTAAACCAGCGTAATTGAATTTGTCTAGGTATATGAAGGTGAGGAAAAAAGCCTTCAATCCATATGAAAATTGTTATACATTGAATAAACTCTTCCTTTGAACAGTGCGATACTGGACCTCCAGAATTATTACTTTGTGTTCTACGAGACAATGTCCAGTGTGGTCAGTTGGCTAGCTATTTTACTGTTGGTGGTGCTTGCCCTACTTCCCGATCTCATCATTAGGGTTGTCTCCGACATCAGCAAGACACTGGAGGACAGCAACCTAAGGGTAAGCTTTAACATTCTGTTGTGTGTACAGTAGTTCTTGTAATGATAGATAATTGTGGGGATTTAATTTTCAGTTATATGCTGTAATATGGATATATATTTTCCAATTTTATGTTATACCAACACAAGTATACACTTTGACACACAATATATAATCACCAAATGTTAACACTACCACTTTTGTAATGGAGGTTGACATGATACATATTCTTTTGAAAAAAATAGATAGAATTACGAAAAATACTCTTAAAAAGCATATATGATGATGGATGAAAATATAACTTTACCAAATGAAAAAGTACATTTCTGTTAACTCAAACTGATTATAAAGTAGTATATATTGGTTGCTTGTAAAGTTAGGTTGGTCAAGAGGCTGTTATAAAACAAGACAATTGTCTCCGCTGGGGATATTTTTATCATTCCACCCTTTGCAATAACAACAAAGAAAAACGACATAATAACAAAACACAAATATAATTCCAAGTCGAAATAAAAACAGAAAATAAAAGGGATAATTTCAAAAGTCCTTAACATGATGCTAAAAGTACTGTATGTTCACGAATTAAAATAAATTGATGCTGCATCAATCCAAAAATTAAGGTTTCATGATAAGATTTCCTGAACACGTTTCACGGTCACTTATGATTTGTTAGACCTATAGATTACCTAAACACATTGCTAGATAATTATCATAAAATGGCAAGGAGATGATCAGTTGGAGATGGATATAAATACATCTTACACATATATAGCATGGAGGGATGTTTGGCTTTATAGTGATGACAATTATTTGTCAAAAGTTTATTGCAGCTGTTGACAATGTTTTAAACATAACATCTTCAACTTAATTTCGATCTTTCTCAAAGTTCAACCGTTTTGTTCTTACACCAATGGAATGGAATTTAATGACTTAGATATCCCCCATAACAGAAATGTCATTGATGTTAATCGGTAGTGTTTTGAAACTAAGTACTATTTTGAAATTTGGATGCATTGCCCATGTGGATTCAGCCATATTATGAAAGAGGGTTGATACATTGAAAAGTCCACAGTCGGTATTCATGTCATTCAACGTACAAAATAATAATATGCACAAACTACAAAATGTGTATTTTGAAATCCATTTAATCATCTCTTTTATACAGTCATATAAAAGGATGGTAGTCTTTATGAATTAACTCCTTTTCCCAAATATGATTTTTTCATTCCATTGAGTGTATTGATAGCAACTCTACTTTCTTGATAGAACTCTCTATGGGACACAGTTTCAACTCTCTACTTCCCTAATAGAAAACAGTTTCTACTCTCTACTTCCCTAATAGAAAACAGTTTCTACTCTCTACTTCCCTAACAGAAAACAGTTTCTACTCTCCTGTTTCAATGTCTCCCTTGATACATCTGATTAGCCTGTGTGATAATTTGACTTCCAGCTGACATTTCAGTAATCTGACCCTATACAATGTTACATATGGTTCCATCACTCTTATAGGCAGTGTCAACACCCGGGTATAGCTCTTAACGCAATGTTAACTTTAAATTGATAGCAAAGCATTATACTGAAAATTACATTTACAATACTTCCACCTTTATATATCATTCCCCATGAGATAGATAGGTGGGGGGTGGGGGGGTATATTTCCTGCTTCCCCATTTCTTTCTGTCCCGTCCCAATGCTATTTACCTAGCTAATCTTAGGAACTGCTGATGCGATTCTCACCAAACTGTGTTTTGGGGTGTCAAGTGGCAGTGGGGGGAATATATGTCTTACAGACATTTTCTAGTTTAGTTTATATATATATATAATTAAAAGTAAATAATGTCCTTGTGATGGATATACATAGTAATAATAATAAAAAACACAAAACAGAAAATTACAAGCGCTTTCACATGCTTTGAAAGCATGCATGCTCTTCAGGTGTAAATTTACACTTGAAGAGCTTGCTCTCAAAGCATGTGAAAGCGCTTGTAATTTTCTGGTTTGTGTTTTTTATTATTATTACTATATATATATATTTATATTTCAAACATATAATTAATCAGAATTGCTTTTCACTATGTACCGTCATATATCTGAATGACTTGCTTTTAGACACAATCTGTTTAGCTTAATATGATTCGCTTAACATAAAACTATGTTCTAACTTAATGTAAAGTCCTGTTTTATACTAAATTCCTTAATATCCCCTAGCCTTTAATATTTTGTAACCCCTTTGATTGCATATTCCATTTAAGCCACAATTACGCATTTTGAATTAATCACTCAAGCTAACTACAGTAATTATACTTGTAAACTATATTAAACAAATCAGATGACGATATGGTGATGATAGACTACAATTGCTTACAAATCCATTGATTTCATTTAGATGTGCTATTTCTCTCACAAAGAATAATTATGAGCGATTGAAAACAAGAATTGACTATTGGATATTTTTATAAAATACTAAATGTTTCCATCCAAAAGTTTGAGCTTCACTTTATATTTTAATGAAAATTCACTGGTATTCTAGTTTTATGATTGGTGTGTAATATTGTATCTAACTGCGATAACTTTTACGACACATACTGATATTAAGTTGTTTCGTTTGATGGTGTTAATTAGATATATTTGTATAAATTTAGTGTCGTGCAGTCTAGTGACAAGTAGTTTATATATACTCTCTCGGCGCTGAAGCATATCATTCATATTATTGTGTATCTGTATCACTGAAAAGCACATAAATCCTGGTATCGATCATCACTTCTTGGCTATCATCAAAATATCACATGCACATCATTAATAGATTAGCACTGTCTGTACTGTTGTGTATTGACACAATTACTTACTAACAATTGGTAATTATGCCATCTTTTTTCCTCACGATATTTCTGTTTAATTTTTCACGGTAGCTTTCCCTGTTGCCCTGTATTCAAGACACAAGAGTTTGGCCTGCGGATGATTATAAGGAGAATTCATACTCATAATCCATTGGCGTATGCGACCATCTTCAGTATTGTTCTATTGAACATAGAATCGCTTTATCTGTAATGAATATATATATATATATATAAGAATTATGCAATTTAATATTAATATATGATAGCTAATGTTGAAGAAAGTTTTGAAGATGCACCAAAATCAATAATGGATTGGCGCAGGACTGAATGAACCAGACAATGTGATATCCTTTATTTTATTTTATTCAGTTTTTAAATTGATCAAATTTTGAATTAGAACAATGTTATTTGATTAAGAAGTTAGTTGTTAAATAATTGTTTTACCAAATGTGTCTATGATTTGAAAAAGATGTGATAAGTTGGAGAAATATATAACACTCCGGAACACTTCATGCATTGAACACTTTGAGAATGAAAAGTGAAGATTAATGGTTCATTACGACAAACATTTGATATATGGTTTGAGACGAATAAGAGATGCCACTGACATATTATGATCAAGGTTGCTTTGCTGAAATGACAGAAACGGAGGAACATTCGAACAAAGAAATGTGGCATTGGGAATAGTTAGCATAAACTAGTTTGGGATAGGCAGTAGGGACTGGAAATGAAATTCAGAAGAGAAGTTTGATCTCGGGGATAGAAGATTCGTACACATCTCAAAGAAAGTGATTTGTTAACTCGGAACGAAGGATTGTCGATCTGGACATACGCAGCACAACAACAGCTTCTTGCACTCTTCCTGTAAGCATAAATATTCTACATTTTTAGTCTGCAAGGATAAAGTTAACACTGGGCACAAATGCAGATAAACGTACACAAAGTACGCGAAAAATGTTGCATCAAAACTTGATTTTATCTTATTTAAATCTACATCAAATTGAAATGTGATGCACAGTGTTAATGCAAGCATACTAACTTACCTATGAGTCCTATAGAGATGCTGAGTTACATACAGTGTCATCCCTGCCTTTGGTATATTATGCAGATTTTGTCCATGATGATAGTCAGAATGCGCACATATTAATTTTCCTTTTCACAATAATAATTTGTGATGCATGAACTAAGATGGTATTTAAGGAATATATTTAATGCATCTATCATAAGATATTTTAATAAAAGCACTGAGAGGTTACTGCATGAAAGAATGAACTACTTCCCGTTTGTCCCACTGAGGATGGACATGCATGTGAAAGTTACTAACATCCAAACTTACTCCGAATGCTTTAATACCATAGCCTTTAACTACAATATACTGTAAATGTACATATTTTCGCGTGCTCAAATTTTAGCGCAAAACTTAATTAAAACGAATTAGCGGAATGATAAATTAACGCACCGATGATGCTGACCATGCAAAACATTGTAGGTATACTACCAATTGCACAATCAAAATTCAGGGAAATTTTTCGAGCGCGATAAACGCTAGAATAGTATTACCGCTAAAATATGTACGTTTACATTATCTTTATTATACACCTTCTATTGATTGTTTAATGCCTTGATTACATATTTGATTGTTTGTTCAGGACCTTGTCACAGTTTGATTATGCTACTCTTTAAGTGTAATGCTGGCTTGAAAGCGATGAAAATAACACCGGAAACGTTTTCTAGTGAAATTCCTACCAGGTGTTAGCGAACCTTTCATTATTTTGCTAAAAGCTATCAATCTACCACTAAGTGTTCGATGTTTATGTGTGGATGACAACGGGAACCAGCTAATCTGTCTGGACAAGACTGTTTGTGAAGTAGGCAATGTGACGTTATCAAATATGCATGTATGCTGCATTGTTAATATATATGCATTTGTGCATGCATTTGTATGTAATCAGTTAAGCATTTGATTTTATACCACTTATTGACATCCGTGGAATGTCAGATTTGCCATATAAACATCCCTCCTAGTTTGAAAAGTGTTTTTCCGTTTAAAGGTGACTTCACCATTGAACAATTTGTACATGGTATATGCATCCATAAATGATCGTAGAATGAAATGCATGACTAGTGATTGTATTTATTGTTGTTATGAATGCAACCTGGGCGATAGATTAGTGAATTATTATACAATTACTATCTATACGTCACAAATATTACATTCATATTGTCATTGAATTATGATTTGACCATCCTAATTATATTTCAGAGATATGTTTTATAAATTATATAGGATTTCTTATTTATATCAGTTTTGTGTATAAAGGGATTTATTGATTATGCACATGTATCTAATGGAAAAACTTCCTGAACGTCATAATCTTCAGAATGTTTTGTACAAAACTTGAAGTGTAAACTTAATTTAGGTCAAGATTGCAATATGATGCCACATGACGTCAGATTATTGTCATGTGATGTAATATATTTATAGCCCTGTAAATACAGTACAAATTGTTATCAAAAGACAGAAA
This sequence comes from Pecten maximus, assembly GCF_902652985.1. NCBI lineage: Eukaryota > Metazoa > Mollusca > Bivalvia > Pectinida > Pectinidae > Pecten > Pecten maximus. Next base: position 17,984,183 of record NC_047028.1, read on the forward strand.
AGTAGAAAGCTTCAGTTACGAAGAGCTAAAGATGATTGAAAAGACAACAGTATAATTACGTACTGTATACGTCACAATTTTCTTATGATACTAATATGTAGTGCTTGGTATTCAATATGGTACATTGTGTAACAGTTCACATTTGATATAAAAATATTATACTAAAATGTACGCGTAATACTGTATATAAGAATATATATATATATATTACTTTTTCGTTTTGTGTACCAAATGAATGTAAATTTATTGTTGTAATTAACTAAGAAATCCATATAAACTAAGCAATTTCACATGGCCATTATATATATCTATAAATAACCAATGCTTACATATTACTGTTATACGGCTTTGTATATCATAAGCTGACGGTACATTTATTTGACGTTTACCACTTGTTTGCATTATAGGGGCCTAACCTGGACAAATTGACAATGTCGGTCACTAAGCGGTCTGGAAAGCTAACGCTTTCTCAGATCGATATAATGAGTGACCAGGAAGATACGGTGTAGGTAACTTAGAGATGAATAGTTCTCTTTCACACTGTTCTGTCCTGTATTTCACGTGCTTTTTTTCTGTCGTATTGTAAGTAAACAATATTGTGTGGTAAAACTTATTGTGTCATTTTGAGTATTGATCGCTTTTCATTAGGTTCCATGAACATACATATCACTTATTTCAGAAAAAAAACTGATAAAGAATTTACGAGAATACTCTTCTGGTTTAGATTTGACACAATATGTTTTCATTGTGTGAAACATGTATGCATGCAAACATTACTCAATTCCTAACGTAAAACTTTTCTTACTGTGTGGCTTGACTGTGTGTGCTTTATACAGATATATTGCTAACTTCTATCTTCAACAGAAAATATGTGTTGTAACCTAGTGATTTGGGGTTTAGGTAAGAAAAAACATGGCTTACAACGGAATTATGCTTACAACAGAAGTAGGAATGCAGACTAAATGTCAAATTTATAATTGCAATATTGTGGCTGAAACGCTATGATAAGAAAGTCTTTTATAAAAATTCTAATTTTGTAACATTGTAAAAGCTGTACAAGATAATGTATTAGAACTTCATAATCAAGATTTTCGATATGTAAAGGAAATAAAGAATCTGAGAAAGCAAAGATATGACAAAAGATATGGTAGGGTGTTGCTATCAGATGGGCGTCAAATTCTTTTTATAGCATTTCCGACATTAATTATTGATTTAATTCTTTTGAATTCAAAGAATCCTAAATTTCTATGGTAAAGTAAAATTTTGTCATTGTTGGGGTTCCAATTTATAAGCTAATTAATACTCGTGAAAGAGCTTCCTCATATGGCTCGCTGATGCGAGGTTGTTAAACCCCGTACAGTGCTTGATAGGCACGTTTACTCTTACGTACTACTGATCTGTAAACCGTGTTCCATGTTCACTAGTTTGCTAACCTACGCTTTACTGAGAGACAACCACGTGGCGTGTGCAACATACTATATACGACGTCAAGTGATTTCTGTATATTTTATTTGATATTATTTTTACATTGTGTAAGTATTGTCACATAAGAAATCGCGAAATTAAAATAAAATCCGTATCAGTAGTTCGATAAGTATTAAGCCGCTATAAGAAATATTGTTATGCAGACACCATAAGGTTCTAGATATGTTATATGGAATAAATATTTCATTACAACAATAATGACCAAATATTAACGAATAGTATATAGTAGGAAATTGATGAGTGACGTTTCTTTTTATGGAGTTTTTTTTCATAAATAGTGTAACTTAGTTCTAATAAACAAAACAAAAGAGAAAAAAAAGAAAAAAAAGAAAAGACAATGACGCCTGCTCTTATCAACAGATGCGTGTATGCTACAATATCAATATTGTGTGGAGTTCAGTTTTGTTACTGTTAGCGCTAAATTAAAACCATTGTTATGAAGCAGTCAGTGTTATGTTAATGATATCCATTAAACATTAAGGAAATGTTAATACTTCAACTGTGTATCACTAAAGTATGACTTTTTCATAATCCATGTCTGTTGTTTCATTTGGATTTTGATCCGTGTGTTTACTAACAGAAATGAATGTACGTAGTCGGATATTAACATCACAAACCTTGTGGTCACTATCAAATTAACTCAATTACACATTGGTTGCATGCATTTCATCTATGGAATTATTTTCTACTATCTCTTCTTAAAATCGAGAAATGCATTCTTTGTAAGTTGCACTCGATTTAATATTCTTGTTTTCCCTTTTTCTAGAAAATATCTTTACCTTTTCTATTTCAAACGTATGTAATTAAGTATGTTCATTAGAAGTTTTTTTAAAACTGCCATTGATTTCAAATAACATTATCAAATTCAACCAAGATAATATGACGGTTTTTTGACAATGCTCTATTTAGCCACATGCTAATTCGCGCGCGCTCTCTCTCTCTCTATACATGTATATGTTCGACGGTAGGGCGGATAAGTATTTTATGGTAACATTTTTGTAAGACTACTTTGTGGATAAAAACATACGTTCATTACAAAATGTGTACCATCTGATCAATTGTAATATTTTGAAGATATGATTAAGAATTAATCTGTGTCGTCCTTCAAACATTCATGGAAATTAATTCTTTATTGCTAGTTGGGCATATTTTGTTTGATGTATTGCTTTTGAAGACGGTAGACTGTCAGCAATTAATCAAATGCTTAAATTTAGAAGTGTAAGTAGTGTTGAAAGCAGTACTTCAGTTGCATTTTTTTAGCGATAATTTATTTGTGATTGAAGCACGTGACTTGGTATTGCGAATACTTCATTAGGAATTAAACGGTCTTTGCATGTATTCATGAAATTATGAGATATATGTATGCAATATCAAAGTGCAGTGATAAGTTAACTTTGATATCGTGACTTTAAGCTGCCTTGTGAAATAGAATTTTCTGTTTGCTGGAGATTTGATTTAAATATGAATACTGTATTTTCCTTATCTGTCCTGAAATTTTCTCCTTTCGAATTGAATTTTTACATTAATATCAGGGATGTTTTGATTGAATTCACTTATCTTTTTACCTGCCAACGTAGACCCAACAGGAATAGTCAAGGGTAAGTTCTAGCTAGACTGACGGCCGCTGTTCTGATCAACACTAGTCTGGTATACATAGCTTATTTTTGTTTGCTGTGATTTTTGCTACTGAAGCATTGTAGCGAGAAATTGCGATCGAGAATATATTTTTAGATGTTAGATAATAAGAGTAGTTTTAGTTTAGACAATTAAAATATTTTTTAGATTTAAAACTATTAGAAGATACCTCAACTACAATGTTTGCTGTTTTTATGTATCCGCTATGAAGTGATCCGGTACGAAGTATTGTCCTATGTGACTTAGGAAAGTTTGTCATGCTCATTATCAGCAACTAAAAACAAATAGTTTGCATGAAACACCATCGTTGTGCAATCAACTGATTTGTTTCCTAAATTTTGACATTTTCTTTGATTTTGTATTTAGCTCCATTTTCATCAAAGTTGAAGCGGGGATATAAGTGTTCCATTGACATATATTGCTAGTTTCGTAGACTACCCGTAGAAATTTTCAATCTTTAGTTACATAATTGTGCTTTGATTTACATGTAACGTGACTATGTGTACGCTTCATCCTGTGTCTAATTTGCATTCGGTTTCTGATCTTAAGAAAACATTAACATTCCGTGCGATGTCGTATTTGTATTAAGGTTTGTCGTGTCTTAATTATGAATCGCTTCATAATTCGTTATTTGTTTGCTTTTGTCATGAAAGGTGACTTTACACATACGTACCTGAGTCCCCAATACAATCGATATCCCTTAACTTAAGGAAATCCCTTAACTTAAAATTTACCACTGGAAAAAGATTTATTTTTTCTTAAATACAACTATGCCTTCCTTTGTGGAATTTAAAGTTTAAGGATTTACCTAATTTAAGGAACGTTGATGAACGCGAGGTCAGATCTTTTTAATGAATAGACCATATATTGTCGTAATGACATACATCATGCAGACATCTTCCAAAATTCGAAAGGTTCCGCACTACTATTTGATTTTCCATTTTTGTATAAATCGGTCTGTTTGTCCTCATTCAGGGAAACTTTCTGGATATGTAAGTGCGTTATCTTTCGGAGTTGTCATAATTGCTGTTTTTCGGGATTGTGGATGATTCTCCATAAACTTTCATAAACTAATATTTGAAATGACAAAATGAATGTATCAGTTGTTCAACCATTAGAAATCTCTATATGTTAAAACAGTATTGTATACATTTATTCGGCCAAGTATGAAGCACATGTATGTGGAAAGTTGAACATGTATCATTAACATGGAGAGACAATTTGAACTTTTACAGAAATATATTTTGAAGAGAAAATATCAATTTGTATAAGAACTTAGCTGAAGGTGGTTTCCAATTTAACTTAAAGAAAATATAATGTAAGGAACAAAGAATATATAATGTAAGGAACTTTTCTTCTCTTTTTTTTTCTATCCGCAGTAGGACAAACAATACATAGCCATGATATACTAGACGGTGAAAGCTGATCGAATGTAGAAAAATATCATATGCTGTGGAATCAATATTTAGGTTTCAGTTTCATTTGTTTTTGTTACAGAGGCATTCCGAATCTAACGTACCTTTGACAGAGAAATATGCAGGAAAGACGACCTACTATAGGACCGATCATCCAAACTTCTCAACAGACTGCGTTCCCCTATCGTACACCTCTATTAATTATTCCTAAACAGAAAACTACACCTATAGAAGATAATGCATTGAAGTGCATTCTTGCCGTGACATGGATAAAATACGAAGGCTGTATTACCTGATTGGTGACAGTTTCCTTCGATTTTATATTACGCAGAATTTGACATTCAGTTATACCAACTAGAAGGAACATCAGTAGAGCTGTAAACTTTACCTTTCGCTAAACAATGTATATGCATTGTTAGACAAACAGTGTACGTAGGCGTTTTATACCGTTATTAACTGGGGTCTAGTGGGTTATTTTTCAAAACATATACGTGGCATCAAAACCAGTTATTAATTATTGTATGGTATTTTCAGTTTATCTAACAGAGCGAGGTTACTCGCAAATCAATCTATTTATAGTGCTCATTCTCTCTACTGTTACATTTATGTCTAACCCATTAAGATAACTATCCAATCGTAATGTTTTATTAGCATTTCATTATGACATCCACGTAATCTGTCTGATTTCAGACTTTTGAGTAATGAGTATAATGAATTTACGTTTCGGCATTATTACAAATGAATAAGTAAAATAAAGAATCCTGAATACAAAGCAGTTGAGTTTAAACAATCTTAAAGTAGTCCCCGCAGTGGTTTTCTGGTAAATGCTGATTAATGTTTATAATAGCATTAAACTTTTTGTTAAGTAAGAATCACATTAAACTTCTTATTGCGAATTATTTCATATCAATGGAAAATCCGCCCCAAATGTATATATATCAGATACTGACATTCTGCTAATTCTTGTGATAAAAATGATAATATAAATTGTGATATCTTTACTATGCAAACGATATGTTTGAAATGCTATATGCAATATGTCCAAAAATACCTACTTTTGATACCGACATCTAATCAGAAAATTAAATCAAGATGTTTATTTGTATATATTTGTGCAATTTGTCATAGTTTTTTTTAAGTGTCTTAGGAGAGACTTCTTTGATGTTAACTGTAAATAGTGTTTAATATCCACTACACACATATATATACATACTTATTGTCTCACAAAATATTTTATAAATCATTATTTTACATTTAAATTTTATTTTTATACTGATTGAAATGTTGATTACGCTAAATTGATGCACGTCTGTTTTCTTAGTTCTGTGCGTGGTGAGAAATCCTATTTACGTACATGTATGTGCTACATCATTTTTTGTGCTTACAAATAATTGTGACCTGCATAGATTAATCATTGATAATTAATTAATGCGAACAGTGGTTTTAAGCGATATTTTTATAATTGATAAATGTTTTAAACAAAATGGATGCCTTGTACATGAATCAGTAGTCCCTTTATGTGTGTTTGAAATATTGACGTGTTTTGCGAATTATGTTTTAAGGAAATGACAGCTATGCATCCATATTGTCGTTGATTTTACATCCTAACTGTATGAAATAATCCACTGGAAATACTTTTCATAATGCTGCTGCAAACAAGTTTGTCTGAATTTTCATGAACTGCTGAACTGATGGTTTGGAGTGTTATTCTCTGTTAATTTTAAGTTTTATTGAGGGCAATCTATTAAGAATACCATATTAGTATCTCTATGAGAAAATCTCATTTGTGTACTGCTGACATTCCTTTATATTATCAGAACTGTTTTCGATATCCCGGTGTGAAAGTCAGTGCTTAGTGTTGCCCTTACGATATCACAGGGACAACTATTCCAAATCTTTAATAAAGCTCAGACATTCCATATTAAAACATATTACACTGCTGAAAAACGATTAAAAGTTTTTTTTTTAAAAAGACAAAGAAAACGGTGATTTGTTTCCATCTTTCTTTAAGATTGAAACGATTTTCAACGCACTGTATCTTTCATGTTTCTCTATAAAATCATTTATTTTACAACAAAATATATACTAACTTATAATAATCTCTCTTGTTTATCCCGAATGGAAGAGCGCAACTAGTATAAATGTGGGCGGAAACCGGAGTACCTGGAAAATCGTAAGAAAAGAATTTTATAGATTATGGCATTGTACAGGTGGTCTTCATTTAGGAAATCGAACTTACTAGTGCATAAAGATCCAAAATGTTTTATGAATGAATGAAAATTTACATTTTAATTCACATTTTAATCATAACGCAACATACATGTGTCCGATTTACATGAGCAGTTAAAGGTAAATACTGATAATATGCAAATGAATGTGAGGTGTTGACATTATATACCAAAAATTGCTTTTTTTAGTTTGTGTTCAGATAAAGATAGCTTTCTATTTTATCTTATGTTTTGGTGAGTTACTAGATTGTTGCGACTGATTTATTATTGATGACATAGTGACGATTAGTACTACATTATTGTATAACATATCAGATATTCGGATTTATATCCTGATGCCCTAATGAGCTGTACATATTGTTTACTTACTTGAATGTCAATTATACCTCCGATTGGTCAAATAGACCGTTGTGATAATATTTGAAAATTATTATATTTTAAAGTTTCAGTGCTGAGGATTATGAGTTTATAGAAGTTAATGCTTTAATAGTCAATACAAAAGAAATTAAAAATATTGTACACTTTTATGGCATTGTTTGTTAATCATTGTATGGCAGAGCATGTTGGATATTCCGATGTAGAGAGAAAAGGTGCCACGTCGACAATATACAAGGGAAAATCCTACCAATAAAATACACCAGGAATGACATCGACACAATAGGCATGGGACACATTTATCTATGGTGAAGCCGACTTCTCGCACGCTCCCACTTATTTGTTCTGTCGTGCACTTTAGCACATTAACTTGGCGTTTTATAAAGGTAAAAACATGTTTCATATCAAATTGTCTTTCTCTCGCATCAATTCAATAGTTTTGAAATAGTAAAAGTTAATGATTTCTAGATTGAATTTTTGCACAATTACTCGTGAGAAACAAATATCACCTGTATGTATTCGATATATATATAACCTTTATCGCGTATATGTATTCGTTATATATTAACTATTAACATTATGTATTCAATATAGATTAATTTATATCATCCCCGTGCAGACATCATGTACCTGTTTATTTACTACAGAATCTTGGCCTCTGATCGATCAGTCTGGCATGATTCAGAAGGGAGATAACTCAAATTAGTTACATATCAGAAATAAGAATAGAGATTTTTATTAGTCCCCTGCCGTTTGAAAAACGGGGGGACTTTAGGTTTACCCTCCGTCCGTCTGTCTGTCCGTCCGTCCGTCCGTCTGTCTGTCTCTGTCACGCAACAGTTGTCCGGATAACTTCTAAAGTACTACTCCGATTTTAACGAAACTTGGTATACATGATCAGTATAACATGTAGTTGTGCATCCCACATTTTTTCCCCCGAAAAACCATTTTTCAAAATAGCCGCCGGCTTCTCATTGGTTGAGGCTTGTCCGGACAACTCTTAAAGTACTACTCCGATTTTAAAGAAACTTGGTATGCCTTATCAGTATAACATGTAGTTGTGCATCCCACATTTTTTTTTCCGAAAAAACATTTTTCAAAATAGCCGCCGGCTTCTCATTGGTTGAGGCTTGTCCGGACAACTCCTCTTAAAGTACTACTCCGATTTTAACGAAACTTGGTATACATTATCAGTATAACATGTAGTTGTGCATCCTTTTTTTTTCTTTTTTCTTTTCAAAAAAACATTTTTCAAAATGGCTGCCGGCTCCTCATTGGTTGAGGCTTGTCCGGACAACTCCTCCTAAAGTACTACTCCGATTTTAACGAAACTTGGTATACATGATCAGTATAACAGTTTAAAAAAAGGGAAATGAACAGGTGCACTCCTAGGTCAGGCAGGGGACTTTGTATTGCTTTTGCAATACTATCCATCCTTGTTCAATTTTGACACAATGGGTTTGAGATTGATGTATTCTGAAATCCATCAACGCATAAAACATATTCCATGGAGTTCGGTATACTGGAGGCGACCATACAAAATACCAACAATCTGGATATATTAACATGATCTATTCTATTACGTAATATACAATTATATCTGACGTATCATTACAATGATATCATTTTCGATAGAGTCAACTCGCGTACATACAGTCATTACTTTTCTAACAAACTCTTTACCGGTACACACTCACAAACAGGAATATAATTACAAGCTTACCGAATTACAAAAGAGTATCCTAACTCTGAAGTTATCATAGCGGAGTATTACAGTGGAAATCTATCCATGAAGTAGATAGCAATGTGTCTGTTCTAGGATCCCGATAAATGCATTCGAAGTTCGAACTGAAATGTTGTCGTAGTTGTCCTCGAGTATACACAAAGTGTCCGGTACCTCTCAAAATCACAGTGTGATGTAATCTTTGAGCATGATCTACCGTCCAATGACTTCAGATATACATGTAATGTAATCCTGTAATCCCACGAAAAGAAAAATTCAACAGTAAAAAGGATAAGTTGTGATCTCGGAATTAGATATCGAAACATTCAACAACAAATGGCAGCGGTAAAGCATATATTAATGTATACAACATCATCTTATGTGTTCTGCGTTTTACGTAGACATACTAATTTCGTTATTGAGAGCCAATTTCTTTTCTGTTGAGTCGATCTGAAATAAAAAGCAAATATGTTTTAATATACACAAATACAATATATATTGAATTTATAAACGATAAAAAAATCATAATTTTGATATAATACCAATATAAAAATAACCAAGACTGGATATGTACATTATATCAATTCAAGCTTTTTTTTTTAGATTCCTCGATATTAGATGATATTAAGAAGAAAAACAAAACACAAACAAAGAAACAAAACACTTGATTGTCATTATAAAAACGATCCAGACACAATATAACAATATCACTGCTTGAAAATTGCGGTAATATGGCATACTTAAGGGTTGAATTGTCAACTTTGATTTCCACACTTGTGTCCCCATCATCACTGATGAGTCAAAGGAAAACTTAACATATATTTCCACCATGTTAAATTAATTTACAAAAAACACCAACAAACCTACCACAACTACTTCCGGTTCCTCATATTTCGATAATTTAGCTTTCCTTTTTCTAGCTTTCCTCAACTCTTCTTCTGTTTCCAGTTTCTCTTCGAATGCTTTTATAGCCTGTTTCCGAAGCGACCTCAAATGAGGGTTGTTATGTAATGTGTAAACCAGATGCCATCGATGTTGTACCTTTCGTTTTCGTCTACTTTCGTGTTCTACAAAATCTGGAATAGAGACATAGTACTAAACATTTAATTTGATTTAAAGAAACAATTATGACAAATTAGTACCTACCATAAATTATTACTTACCTGGAGCGTTTCACAATATCAGTTAAATATAATCTGGTGTCTGATGCAAATTAAATTACCGGTCTGCTTACAACAGACAAGGGCACCGGGTCTGCTTAAAACAGACAAGGACATCGGATCTACTTACAACAGACAAGGACATCGGATCTACTTACAACAGACAAGGACATCGGATCTACTTACAACAGACAAGGACATCGGATCTACTTACAACAGACAAGGACATCGGATCTACTTACAACAGACAAGGACATCGGATCTACTTACAACAGACAAGGACATCGGATCTACTTACAACAGATAAAGGATCTTACGATTAGGTCTTTAATATGTATATTTATGTCAGATTGAACAACTACATTATGACATCTGGAATTTTAGTCAAAGTGAAATAAACATTGATATATACCCATTGCTTTTTCGGTTTTCTCTGAATCCAGTGTCTTGGCCATTTCCGTGGATGACGGAGCATAGACTTGAAGTATTGAAATGAATGCCAGAACAACTGGATGTCTTTGTGCATTTTCCATATGAAGGAATCCAACAAATGCATCAAAACCTGTAAATAAGTGAAAAGTTAATGGAGAATCGAACTGCAAATCACAGTGCTTTACTGGCAAACGTTAAATTATATCTATATAGCGAGTTGTGGCGTTCTACATACCCACGTAAATATGTCAAAAAATGAAATTAAACGTAAAGGTTAAAAGAAATCGTCAAAAGGAATAATATGAAATTCGAATAGTGAAATGAATATATCATAATGCATTAAAAGATGTGTAAAGTATTTGTAATCTTAAATATTTCAAAACTGATGTATAGGTTAAAACTATGATGGTAGATAGGATCTCCCAATACCACAATCAATTAATCATCCGTCTAGTAAACATGAAAACGGTTAAGGGATTTAATAACAGAAAGAAATAATGTTTGTTAGTTGATTTTTTTTGGTGTGTGTTGGGATGTGCTGGAGTTTGGGCACCTTTTGATGTAGTACCTGGTGAAACCTCGGACAGATGACCCCACTACCCTTTCAAGTCTGATTAGGGAATCGAACTCCGTCCGTCTAGGTGAATAATGAGTGCGCTACCCAGTTTGGTGTGTGATAATATCCTTGTAATAGAACCATCTTTGTATATACATTTGTACCTGTATATATGTAAATTTCGATTGTATGTTTAGTCGTCTATGTTTCTATCTGTGTGTTGATCTTACCCGGATCAAACAACTGAAATCTCCTAGGGAGTGTCGAGTGGTCGAGTCTGCCAAGGAATAAAGCTCCTAGTATGATGGACTTAATGATCCTCATCAGACAGGAAATGAGACCAAGGAAAATATTATAGTAAAACATAAAGTACGTAAACACGAAGAAACCGCGTCTGAAACAAAAAAAGAAGACGCCATTTTAGGGGTATAACCCTTGTGTTGTGTATGCATATTGATAGGTTTTTTCTACTAAAGATTCATAACTACTGTTTTGGGGAGTTATAAAAAGATTTAAAAACAAAATTATTTTGCGATTCACAAGTACAATGTATGTTACCCATTTTCTACCGTTAAATAAAATATTGGTACTATAATTTTTTTGCCTAGAGAAATTTCAAATATTCATTTTGATTATATGAATCGACAGTCTTATTTTTCGAGAAAATGTTTCTCTATATTTTGTAAGGTCTGAGCAATCGAAATCAACATTTCCCCCTTTAACACAACATTGTCTGTTTGTGTAATATAAATAAACCATTATGAAAAAATTATCAAATTTTATTTATCAAAGATGGTGCTCTTCCGGAAAGAAGGTAAACCTCCAAGTTATGTCATATGTTTTCATACTATTACCTGTTTTTTTGTTGTTGTTTTTTTTCAATTCATCAATAATTCCTTTTTCATACCTGTTATCGAGGGCAAGCACTTCATCCTTTTCTTGAAGAAATACCAACTTTGATATCCAGGTCTGTGCCAGATTTATTACAATCGTAGTAACAGGGATTGACCTGAAGAGAAATCAGTATTTGTTTCAGAAAAAAAATATTATAAAAGCGTAACTGGATATTTATATCCTAATAGTCAATGCATTGTATCATTGATCATTTTTTATATTGTAGATATCGACCGTTATTAGATAATAGGTTTACAAAACATTAATAAACCACATCATTGCGAAAACTTTGATACGAAATATAATATTGATTAATATGACAGGAAAATAAAAGAGAGAATAACAAAAAATATATATTGCTAATGTAATATATACATTTCTAAATTGCAAAAAAAAAAAAAAAACCAACAAAAAACAAAACAAAAGAACAAAACCAAAAAAACGGTCCATCCTTACTTTAAGACAGACGTGGTCGAAAATTACATCCACAGTTGATGAATGAGCTCAGCCTATACTAAACCATACGTCATATTACCAGAGGTTGACTTACGTTGATATTTTAACACTGGTTTTGGAAATACTTGTATTGTGACACGGAAAGATGCCCTTATGAATTGGAAAGACTTTAATAGATAAGAATTGTTTACATATTACGTACATCTATTTCGATTAATAACTAACCTCAATCTTCATATGCTAATGTTGGTAATTGATGAATTTAGAAGCCTAGGACCTGTTTTGTTGCTCGGCGCTGTACATTTTTTATCACTATTGCACTTTCTTTCTATATTGATACACCAAACTGGGTTTTAATACTCTATATGTATTTGGTCTAATTAAAGCAGTAAATGATATTTTAAAGTTGTTGATGTCCATGTACAATTTGCATTCGTTCTTCTCAATATGCCCATAATAGAATTTTGGGAGTCTTAAGTAACCACGGATTTTTGTAAGTTATGTACTACATTAAATCAACTTACCAGACGGCAAGGATGATGTTTGTTATGAGGTATCCATATCCTTGTTCAAAAAGAATGATGACGGTGGCGAAAGCCATGCAAAACAGCAGCAGGAGAAACCATTGGATTAAGTATGCTGCAATATAATACAAAGTAGAAACTTATATGTAGATAAAGTGCAAAGATAGTAACAGAAACTATTGAAAGCAATTGGGAAAAGACTGTATCAAGTAGGCTGCAAAATACATCTGAGGAATATTGCCTAACCAAGCTGCAAAGGTAGTAACTATGGTATCATCTAAGCTTCAACTGTAGTAACTATGGTATCATCTAAGCTTCAAAGGTAGTAACTGTGGTATCATCTAAGGTTCAAAAAATAACTTTTGTACCCAGGACTCCTTCAAACATATCTTTCCCATGAGATTTATTTTCGCGTTAATACACAATGCGATTCAATCGCGAATTCAAATCCTTCGCGATTATCTGTTCAAAACAACACCTTTGCATGGCGGTTATCGCTCACCGATTTAGGAGGCTTGCTGAGTTAATGACGCTAATAGGTCAGCGTTCGTGAAATCATTTATTCGCGAATATGGCTGAAGAATTAAGTTAGCGAAATATAGTACTCGCGAAATCTAACTGATTTACAGTAGTAACAGGAATTATTGTAAAAGTTGTAAAGGTATACATGAGATATTACGCGACCACCGCTCAAAGATTACTTTGAGTTCCAAACTTTTATCATGTAAACATATGCGTAGTTTGAAGTAAATGCATTGAAAACGGATTCATACAATATCTTATTTTGAAATGACATTTCTTTTAAAGATGACATGGTCTGTAATATTATTTCATCTTAATTAACATATGTTTTGACTATTGACGTCATACTTTTAATTTTAACATATATCTTACACCATGTGGTATATCCGACTTGATAACCGCTATATCTCATCGTGCCAACCTGTTAAAAACAGAAATAAACTGTTAGATATTGTACTTGAAATAGATTTGTAGTGTTTCATGCTATTTGATGTGGTATCTGTAGCGTTGTAAAACAGTTCTTTTACTCTGTAAAATTTAGTTCTTAAGACGAATGTGAATATTTTGTTTTTTGTTGTTGTTATTTTTGTTCAAAAGCGGGATTTATTAGTAGTATTAAGTATGAATAGAATCAGTAATACAAAAAGAAAAGATGACAGGCAATCAGAGCTGCAAATGTCCTGCTCACACTCCAATAGGATTGTGGATGCTTCCTTATCAGAGAACAAATATTTTATTAAATTCTGCCAATATAATGTATGCTTACGGAATTATTTTCTAAATTGATTTGAAATTGTAAATTAATGTTCAGTTGAGTTAAATATGAAATTACAACGATACATTGGAAATTCGGTGAAACATGTCTTACCAGAATTGAAGAATTAGTTTTCTCCTCTCGAGCCGGAACATGGTAGTTAATTCCTTTATGTAGAGCTAGTAGGTATTTTCTATGAACAAAAATTATAAAAAGACTTATTGAGGAATAATAATAATAATAAAAAAAAAATAAAGAATAAAGTAAAACAAAATGAAACACTATAAACGTATATTGCTCTTAAGACGAAGATAAATAATGACAAAAAAGCAGAAACTAGGAACCGAAAAAATAAGACAGTTATCATTTTCACAAAAAAACAACCGGAAATTGTACAAAATGTTAATATCATTATATCATTTACAAATATAGACAATGACCCTGCAGTACTACGGTTTATATCGGTTCCAAACGGGCACCTGGGCACTAACGTAGTTTTGTATCAACATTACAAGTACGATAGTTTGATATTCTTGTGCTTTGAAAAGATTACTGTGTTACATTTGTTTCATATTTACCTGTATGAAGAAATGATATGTAAAAGGATCAATGAAGCCAGGACACACTCCAAGACTGTCGCTGCTATTATACAGGCTACAAATCCCGGGTAGAGAATGACATATATTTTCAAAAATATAAATCAGATATAAACTAAATAGTAGATAAAGCATTTGTAAAAAAAAAAATAAAAAAGACACAAAAAAACTCGTGTATTACACCACAACACGGAGAATTTTTTTTACTTCATGACAATATAAAGAATGTAGAGAATGTAATTGATGAAAATAGAGGTACAAAAATGTATGTGAAATGTAGATAAGGACATAAATGATTATTCAGACATTAGCCACATATATACATACACTCTATTAATGTCCTGTAATCATATATATGATGTCGGATTATGTGAATGGCACTCAAATTTTTCGCGTATTATTTAAAACATTAAAAATAATTAGATATATACACCTGTAATATTTTCGATAAGACGATTATAAAGAATCTAGATTAGCGTGTGTATGATATAGGCAATGTTATCAACCTGACTATAAGGTATCTAAGATATATACCTGTACGGTTTATTGGTATACGTACACCTGTAAGCGTCGACCAGATAGTAGGTAATATATATTGTGTCTTGGAGCGAAGCACTTGGGTTGGTACTCAGCAAATCAACAAGGTATTGTAAGAATTCGTCAATTAATGGAATGGTAAATATCAATAGTTCCACGGTTAACTGTGAAAAAATAAAAATGGTGTTCAGAATTTATCAAGAAGGTTTTGTAGGAATTCGTCAATAAATGATATGGTAAATATCAATAGTTCCACGGTTAACTGTAAAAAATGTTTTCAAAATTAATCAACAAGGTATTGTGGGAATTCGTCAATCAATGGAATGGTTAATGTCAATAGTTCTATGGTTACTGTCAGAAAAAAAATAAAAATAAATAAAACACGATGTTCAGAATTAATCAATAATCCACTCAATACAATTAATGATACAGGTCATTCACAGGAAATTAAGTGTGAATTTAAGAACATCAATTGTTCACGTGAGTGATACATGTCATTATAGCCACACTAATGTTAATATAACATGTCCACGTTCACGTTGGGTATAAATGCCAATAAGTCTATGGTAAAACACTCTCCATTGAAGGATTAATGAACCACATTGATCTAAGAAAGTCTTCCAAAACCAATAAAAACAACAGATGGAGATAGCAGCTACATTACTCAGCACGTCAATTAAAAAAAATAAGAGATTAATATTTTTTCATAAAAATCAATAACTTGCTATGGTGTTACGTTTTAATTCAGCATGACATGAACACATGTATCACGTTTTATTTATCAAATAGCTCATAATTCTGATTAATAAATAAAAACAATCCTTTAAATTCTGCAATGGCAATGACAAAAAAAAGATTGCAATTTGTCTACTGAAAAGTCCAACAGCAGACCTCACATCTGTACGGTGGAGTTTAACTAGTTAATCTCTTTCATACAAAGCGTAGCTATCAAGTCAGATATATAAAGGTGATATTGCGTGTACAATTAAATTTATTAGGAAAACTCATTATTGTCTTCAAACCTGCGGCAACGTACCTTGTAGATCAAAATGAAGCTGACCCCCACTGTGGCGAGGAATCTTGTCGAATACTTGAACTCTGGAATAATGTTAAGGAGCTATTTGTAGAATTTGATAAAACGCAGTTGTATAGTGATCGGATCGGTCTCTATAATTTATGTGGACATCAAGTGCCATGTTATCTATCCTTTCATGTAGCCTTTGTTCGAAACGTATCTATCATTTAAACGATAGTTTATATATCATAACCAATCATCGACGTCCTTTTTAGTACTTTTGATATACTTTTAATATCTGCTGGTAATTTTCGTTTTGAAGTTCATATTTATTTATCAATTCAATTCTTGACACACCTTGGTCACCATTAATACTTTTTATTTGTTAAATAGAAATGCAGATTTCATTAATTTTCTTTTATTAATTAGAACTGATATACGTAATGCCTCCTACCTGGATTTTTCTTATACAACCAAGGTTTCACTAGAGGTTTCAGAATTGACTTTATTTTCCCTTTGATCCCTGGTTCTACAACACTGTAGACAAAAAAAGAGTAAAATTAATATAATGAAAATAAAGGGGATGCAACCCATTCGTTATAGAAAATAGTGAGATGGAACTCGAACGCAAAAGATAATAGTATAAGTCGAAACAATATGAAATAGTGGAATTAATGCAAAATGGAAAAGAGAGTTTCGATAAAATCATGAAACTGGTTTTCCTATGAATCCTGTCGGCTGAGGTGTACGACACGCCATATATTTATATATATATATATATATATATAAAGAAATCTTACATTTTCTTGGGTCGAGGCAAAACGAAGTTTTTCTGAATATGTCTTCCCAGTATCGACTTTCTAAGATCTGTTAGCTTGTCCTCCTGACTAATAACCTTCATATCCTCCACGGATGTTGGTTTTACTATGAATTCCTGTAATGTCTTTATGAAGCGGACGGGTAGCACTATGGACAGGTACGTGAGACAGACAAGTTTGGGCAGGATCCGCAGCAATAATAAGACAGTGAATGTCTAGAGATATAAGAAATTAACATAACATAAAGAAATCACATTTTATGAAATGACTAATTAGGTCAGTTTATTCAACTGTTTCAAACTAAAATATGCTTTTTTTGTAGCCAACAATGATATAATACACCAAGCTTGTTGTGTGAAATGTGATTTTGTTGTTTGTCTTTATTACATAGTATGAGCAAGAAAATTGTGATCTTTTTAAAAGACACATTCACAATCTAGTTCATAAGCATATGTACTGTTGTGATGTTTAGAAGTTTTGTTTAAACTTCATGCAGGGCTAGCTTAAAGCTTGTTTTTTTATGTTTAAACGATGCATACTTGATTTATTTACAAATTGAGAGCTATTGATCAAATTTATTCTTTCCAGACGACTAAACATTGACAATGAATCCTTAGACTTACATAGTAATTTCAATGTATAGAAAAAAGATCTGTTTAACTTACCGCTCCATATTCGTTGCTACATACAAATGCTTCGTAGTACGCTATCACCATGAATGTCCACACATGGAGCGTACCAAAGCCGTAACTAAATACGGTCCGGAGGGAAAGAGAGGCGAAAAGAGGAAAGCATGCTATTCCATATACGATGACGGAGAGGATGATTACGAATACTGAAAGAGTAAGAAAAAGAATTCATGAATACTTTCAAACAGAAAGATGACTTGCGTTTGATCATTTTGACTCGATGTTTAGAAACGACATGGCAATATTCTTTTGATTGAGGTCCTTTTTTTTGTAAAACAAACCGTGGCACCAAAAAGATCATTGCATCCTGCGTTATCTTCTTTACTCATTATTTCATTTCTATTTTTTTTCTATTATCATTGGCTAAAATATGGTCATGACGGTGTGAGAAGTAAGATAAATTAATCTGGTTAAAAACACAGAGTGAATACTGCGTTTATGACGTCATACTATCTGTGACGTCGCAATGCCCCAATGTCGATTCCCTGTTATCAAGATCAATATAATAATATGCAATTCAAACCTTTTGCAAACAAGTTTCATATCTAATGTTAATATAAAGGAACTTGTAGAATCTATAACATTGACCGCGGGCTTCGCCCTCGGTCGATATTTGATTCTACCAGGTCGATGTTTTTTTTCAATATATACCTCACCAAGGTCTATAATTGATAAATAATTGTCCTCGAAAAATGGCATTCCTGACCATTTTGTCACTTACTTACTTACTTACGTTTATGACCTACCTCTATATCCGCCTGGACCGTTGTACTCTATGACGTATTTCGATTCCAGTACGATCTCACTACAGAGGAACGCTATTGAGCCAAATGCTGCCATGTACGAAATTCTGTGTTCCATAGCAAACACATCCATGGGGCTGTAATATTACACGGGTAGATAATATGATTTTATCGGGGTTCTGAGTTCAATGTATATGGAATAAAATCAAGATTTCTTTCATGTTTCTTCTCAAATGAATACTCTTATATCACTCTTAAATCACTGTTGATACGATAGGAAATATTTCTTTAGCTTGGATACAACGATATTTTTTCAACTTGATATGATTGTCAATGTACGCAATTTTTGTATTGTATTACATCTTTTCCAGTGAAATGTCGAGGAATATTTATCTTACAAAAGTGATATTTCTCACTTGTAAAAAAAATCACTTTTGTATATTCGAAACCAGTGAAAATGATTACTTTTTCTGATATTTGTCAGTAATTATCACTTTTTTATTTGACCAATAAAAGCACTGCTTACAATCAACAATTGGACAACTTGTGCGGCTAACAGTTTGATATTTTCACGAGTGCGTCAAAATATTAGCCTCATTCGAGAAATATATTTGGAATAACTGAAGACAATGTTAGATAACCTCTTTATACTATTATCGTACAAATTTCCTTTTTCTTTTTCTTCAAAATTAGATACATATAAGACTCTTTCATATGTGTATATGTAGGATAGGGACATTCCACCCGAGGGGTCACAAAATGTGGTGAAACCCGAGGCTTGCCGAGGGTTTTACCACATTTTGTGATCCCGAGGGTGGAATATCCCTATCCTACATACACACATAATGAAAGAGTCTTTTTCTCTCATATCATTACCGAATTTCTGGCGAAAGTGTCCCTCAGCCATCCATTTTCTTCAATTTTTTAATTTCTTTATTTGACGTTTTTACTAAATATACTTATGATATTCTGAAAGATCATACCCTATTTTTAGCAAACAGTGTTTGCACACAAATTTCATTCATTTTGTGGTTAAGTGATGAACGAATGAACAATTCGCCGATAAAAATTACCGTAACTTGACCGACTTTTACGTGGCCGTGATCAAATTGTCAACATCCGAGAAAAAGAAGTTCTATCAACAATACTGAAAGCCAACGCTGAAATGAGTTTCCCAACTTCAAATATAATTTGATTTGCACCTCGACATATTTAATCATTTCACAGAGCACACTGTACTTTTAAATGTCAAGTCAAATTTTTTTTTATAAAATACTACGTCACTGCATGACGTCACGACTGTCATTGGAATTCCATTCATAGTTCAATGAGAGTGATGTCGATCTCGATCGCCATGACGCGGCGATGTTTCGTGGCTGGTAATTTTAAATTCACTGTGATTTTGGCAACTTCGTGTGTGAACCAGCGAACAGTGACTCTATACGAGTATTCGATCTTTTCTGTGACATAGGATTATATGTGTTTAACCGGTTGTCTTGATGGAATGACGAAGGTAGGTCAGTCGATAGGCTAACGATGATCATATTGAAAGGCTAGGATGGCAGTTAGTTTTCATGGTTACTCTACACAAATATAGACTCTGAGTTACAATTGAACTAAATATTTTTTATATGAACATCGAGGGGTGTCATTTTTACCGAATGTTCGTTCATTTAAGAGCCAATTCCCAACTTCCAAATACACAGGTTACTGAGTAGGCCTAACAGTTACTGACAGTACCGTAGAGTAAACAAATTCCAGGGCCCCCTGCTGACGCAAACGGAACCATTTCATAGGTTGTGACGTTTGACATTTTCTTTTTTATATTTTTTTTTTATGTATGGCTTTTATTTTACTTCCTGTCATTGCCAGGTGATTGTGTGTGTTTACATGTTTTTAATGACAAATGACAAATCTGTCGGGTAGGCAATTCTGTATTGTACTGTACTGTAACTGTTACAACAGGCCTGTAGGCGTAGTCTAACTGTTTGTTACAGTAACGGAGTTATACGTTCGCTCAGATGAAATGTCTAATCGTTTAACCGTGTAGCCCTATTGATTTACTGCTGATATGATATATATTTATCTAAGAATGTATGTATTTTTATAGTTAAGTCCAACGTTTCAAAACCGACACCGACGATAAGGACTGTCGGATGTGAACACAAGCAGACGACGTTGTGAAAGTTGTCCCCCTTGAACGCAGATTAATCCGCGCGCGTGAAATGCTATGTAAGATAGATTTATCTTACATAGCTATCTTACATGGGCAAACTCTATCCAACATGGCGAGATATGAGAGAATAATCTATCTTACCTTACTAAACCTGGTTTTCCTCCACAACATTCTAGTTTTCTGTGTTTCCTCCTTATTGTAAATGCGAGAAACAGTATCTCCAACACCTATAATAATATCCGATCATAATTGAATATGACAAAGTAGGGGTGTTTTGAAATATGAATATGTGTAACTCAAAGCAACTGAGGGTATTGGTGATGTTACGTAAAAAGGGCTTTTATAAATACAGAAACATTGATGATGAATTAACAAATCTGGTTACGTAAAAAAAGGTTTTTATATCAACAGGTTTTTTTTCCTGGATAATAATTATTTCACTATGATTTTAATTTTTATGACACTATCCCCTGAATAAGATCGTATGTAGAATTAAGGAAACTTCAATGTATATTCAGAAAATCAAACTTACAGCCGGAATGACAAAGTAGTTGTATACATATCCGCCCGCCACGTCACTGTTACAAGTCCTGTAAAATACAGACAAATGTGTTACAAAACCCCTCACTAGACACCAACGCTTCATAGGAAAAGTTCATAAAGGAAACACTGTTCGAACTGGTCTGGATGTAACCATATTTGTCTGTGGAACCCTTCTAGAATAAATATTTTTGTAAAAGGGCGTTCTTCAGTCAAATATATTAAACAATGTCTTAAAATAAAAATCAGTGCTGTTGTTAATTATTCTTATATCAAAATATAATTTCATATATTCATTTTTTCTATTCAAATCAATTAACAAAACTGGGAACAAAAGATAAGACTCGGTGAAGATATAAAAGTGAAGATGTATCTCTTTCTTATACATGTTTATGCATTTTTATTTTTCTATCATTCTGTTTTCTTTTTTTAAACAAAAAATATTCCATGGAGTCGACATCTAAATTCCTCGTTCCTTGTATGTCAAAGAAGGAAAGACAATTCAACGCAAGAACTTAGAAATGTTTAAATACATTAAAAAAAGATAATTAATCAAATGATTTCATAAAGATACGTTATTGTCTTATTTTTAAGTGGTAACCGAATAAATAATAGGCAGTTGGAATTCCAATCAATTCAGTTTTGTAGATTTATTTATGATAAATGGTATTACAATGTATTAATACTTACTGTCATTTTTGTAGATTTACCTATGATAAATGGTATTACAATGTATTAATACTTACTGTCAGTTTTTTAGATTCACTTATGATAAATGGTATTACAATGTATTAATACTTACTGTCAGTTTTGTAGGTTTACCTATGTTAAATGGTATTACAATGTATCAATACTTACTGTCAGTTTTGTAGGTTTACCTATGATAAATGTATTAATACTTACTCTGTGGTGTCAGTTTCAGTTTCTGTAGTATTTGTTGTTCCCAAATTTGCGGCCAAATCCAGAAGAAATGATGATAAGAAAGACATCTGTAAACAAACAAAAAATTATTATTATCATTCTAAACTTTTCCCAATTTCAAAAAAAAGTTAAACTTAAAGCGTAGATGTAAATATGATATATATAGATAATATAGCCACGTTGGCTTTAACATGGACAGAAATCCTGGTGATATTGTCTGAAATAGATTGGAAAATTGCGTGACGAAAAAGTAACAAATCCTAACTAACAGTACCAACCGTGGATATCGAAGACCCAGTGAACTTTGCATTAACAGTTTATTTCTGTGACAATGCCTTGTCTGAGATCTGAAAGCTAATTACATCGTCACATGAGTTGAAATCAGCTCTAGGTAAATAACTTTCTCCACACCAGTTACAAAATATAGGTCATCATAAAAACTCCAGCTCCCCTCAAATATCAACAATAAACTTTGATTTTTTTGTTGATATAGGGTTAATGTATTGTAAGGATTTAAAAGGCTCTGGACAACTTCATTGGCCAGTTTTATTCGTCATTATATTGACAGTGTACTTCGCTGATATTCACTGTATTGAATGAAAACACATATTTAACTATGCAACCTGGTTGATAAATTGTATGAAATGTCCTGTGTCCTTATTTATTATCAAACTTTTTAACAAATATGGTTGATCGGATATGTGATTGATATTTCAAAATCATGGTACTTAAAGCACGTCTATCTCGAATGAGCATGGCTACATAATATGGTGCAGCTTCATCGATCAGATATAAAATGGTAAAAATATAATACATTTATTCGAAAACGGCTGTAATCAATAAAGTGGCCGCGGTGGCCGAGTGATTAAGGTGTCCCGACACTTTAACACTAGACCTCCACCTCTGGGTTGCGAGTTCCAAACCTACGTGGGGCAGTTGCCAGGTACTGACCGTAGGTCGGTAGTTTTTCTCCGGGTACTCCGGCTTTCCTCCACCTCCAAACCTGGCACGTCCTTAAATGTCCCTGGCTGTTAATAGGACGTTAAAAAAAAGCAAACTCAACCAAAGTAATCAATAAACGTACATTATTGAAGACCCTCACAAAAAGCTGTATATAACTGGTATATAAAGTAAACTATACATTAACACAAACGGGGCCTTGTTGATTCCGTCGACACGCAAGTTTAATCAAAACAAATATTTGCCCTATCGATTTTTCACCTTTTAAGCATTTATGTATAATTCATAGTTGAAACTCCCATTTGTAAAGAACGCTTATCAAGATATGAATATTTAATCTCGTTATAATTTACCAAACATTGAACAGAATGCCTATCAAACAATCATTTAAGATATAGTTCGTGTACCAAAAAGGACAGGACTTTAAAGACACGTGACAAAGCAATTTGTTTTTCATTTTCATTTATCTTTGATGTGACAGAAATCCTTATTTCTACCTCTGAAATGAATTTTATGAAATACAAATATATATATATATATAGGGTCAAGTAAATAATAACGACGGTAAGTTCCAATATATTTACTCGGTCCTACCAAACAACTAATTGCTGGATGCGTATTACTACACATAGATAATTGGATAATACAGATTTGCAATATATCAAAGAGCAAAGATTTTCATTAAATAATTAAGCCGCATGGAGACATTATGTTTTCATTTCGACATCACTGCTTTAGATTATGTTTTGAGGAGGCGGAATCCAGGGTCCTCTACATTTTCAATCACCTGTATACATAGGCCACAACTCTGCAGTCTACATGTTGACACAATACTGGAATATAAGCCATGCTAAGTGAATATTGACGCTGAATTTACAAACAAATATTGTTTAATGTACTATATATTGAGTCCAATAAAATCAGATGATGCTACAGTGGGTTTATAGGAGAAAACTCTAAACCAATATATCTACAATCTCTCATATCAATTTTTGAATAAATTAATTCGCATGATCTTTTTTTCTTTTCTTTAAAAAAAGAGTAAAATCTGCCTTTCAAAATTCATCTTGGTCATCCATCTTAAGAAATAATACATAGATCTGCAATAGACTTATATGTGACATCACCTTTATTTAATAATGTCGCATGCATATCTATCTGCGGTACAAAAAGCAAAATCCTGTCATTTGACATTGAATACTGCAGTTCAGTGCGTGGGAACCCTTCATGTCAAGCCAAACAGAAAATGTACACAGAACACGAACAGGTACCGACATGCTACACTAGCAACAGTGGAAAACCATCCACATATACAGGACAACAACATGACTCATCCTCAACTTCAAAATAATACAATAACATGGAGGTATAACACAAATATCACAGGCAATTTATATCTGAAAAATAGTATAATAACGTGTAGCCTTAAACACACAGACAACATATGGTCTGCAGAATGATATATAGTTATAGCTTTAAACACAGATATCCCAAGACCTACAAAACAATACATTGTTACAAAGCCTAAAGCATAGATATCCACAGGCCACATAAACAACACATTGTTACAAGGCCTGAAACACAGATATCCTCAGGCCACATAAACAATACATTGCTACAAAGCCCGAAACACAGATATCCTCAGGCCACATAAACAATACATTGTTACAAAGCCCGAAACACAGATATCCTCAGGGCACATAAACAATACATTGTTACAAAGCCCGAAACACAGATATCCTCAGGCCACAAAAACAATACATTGTTACAAAGCCTGAAACACAGATATCCTCAGGCCACATAAACAATACATTGTTACAAAGCCCGAAACACAGATATCCTCAGGCCACATAAACAATACATTGTTACAAAGCCTAAAACACAGATATCCTCAGGCCACATAAACAATACATTGTTACATAGCCTGAAACACAGATATCCTCAGGCCGCATAAACAATACATTGTAACAAAGCCCGAAACACAGATATCCTCAGGACACATAAACAATACATTGTTACATAGCCCGAAACACAGATATCCTCAGGCCACATAAACAATACATTGTTACAAAGCCTAAAACACAGATATCCTCAGGCCACATAAACAATATATTGTTACATAGCCTGAAACACAGATATCCTCAGACCACATAAACAATACAGTGTTACATAGCCTGAAACACAGATATCCTCAGGCCACATAAACAATACATTGTTACAAAGCCCGAAACACAGATATCCTCAGGCCACATAAACAATACATTGTTACATAGCCTGAAACACAGATATCCTCAGGCCAATTAAACAATACATTGTTACAAAGCCTGAAACACAGATATCCTCAGGCCACATAAACAACACATTGTTACATAGCCTGAAACACAGATATCCTCAGGCCACATAAACAATACATTGTTACATAGCCTGAAACACAGATATCCTCAGGCCACATAAACAATACATCGTTACATAGCCCGAAACACAGATATCCTCAGGCCACATAAACAATACATTGTTACAAAGCCCGAAACACAGATATCCTCAGGGCACATAAACAATACATTGTTACAAAGCCTAAAACACAGATATCCTCAGGCCACATAAACAATACATTGTTACATAGCCTGAAACACAGATATCCTCAGGCCACATAAACAATACATTGTAACAAAGCCCGAAACACAGATATCCTCAGGACACATAAACAATACATTGTTACATAGCCCGAAACACAGATATCCTCAGGCCACATAAACAATACATTGTTACA
This sequence comes from Pecten maximus, assembly GCF_902652985.1. Lineage (NCBI taxonomy): Eukaryota > Metazoa > Mollusca > Bivalvia > Pectinida > Pectinidae > Pecten > Pecten maximus. The sequence goes on from NC_047028.1 coordinate 18,010,107, forward strand.
AAGCCTAAAACACAGATATCCTCAGGCCACATAAACAATATATTGTTACATAGCCTGAAACACAGATATCCTCAGACCACATAAACAATACAGTGTTACATAGCCTGAAACACAGATATCCTCAGGCCACATAAACAATACATTGTTACAAAGCCCGAAACACAGATATCCTCAGGCCACATAAACAATACATTGTTACATAGCCTGAAACACAGATATCCTCAGGCCAATTAAACAATACATTGTTACAAAGCCTGAAACACAGATATCCTCAGGCCACATAAACAACACATTGTTACATAGCCTGAAACACAGATATCCTCAGGCCACATAAACAATACATTGTTACATAGCCTGAAACACAGATATCCTCAGGCCACATAAACAATACATCGTTACATAGCCCGAAACACAGATATCCTCAGGCCACATAAACAATACATTGTTACAAAGCCCGAAACACAGATATCCTCAGGCCACATAAACAATACATTGTTACAAAGCCTGAAACACAGATTTATCCTCAGGTATACAAAACTTGCCTTAAACACAGATTATTACAGCGAAGTCTACGTCTCAATGTCCTATATCAGCAGAAACTAAAACAATACAAACATATATGGAAGAAATATACAAACAACACAATTGTCTTACCTTGTTTATCTTCTTCAGCCCTATAGGATTACAGGAATTGTAATAAGATAGTCACCGTAAAATAATATAAGTTTACATCGCCAAACTCATGGAACACACACTCAGCCTTCAGTATATGCAGGATATTATCATATAGAAAGAGAATCGACCAGCTACATGTCCACTGTTAGGCCACAGTTGCTTACATACCCTCCGCACGAATTTGAATATGTTTGTCAAATAAACTAATCCCTTCGGTCGACATAACGATGAAACGTCCCTCTTTATGAATATATATAGTCTATTTCCAACTAGGCACCAAGACAATCTACACACTACATGGTAGGTCTGTTGTACATGTTGAAATATCTATCACGTGACATACCCGATCATTCATTAAATCATATACCGCAGTAAGTGAATATTTGACTGTTCATTATATATTGAGGACTCAGAATTATTTATACAAATCATACATATAATTTCATTTGCGTTTGTTTAATGCCAAATAGATATTCCCAATACCAGAAACATTAGCCATTAGTATGACTAAACTGTGGTACAAATTATCTCTAGAATTAGCAGGATATATCAACAATTCAAGTCCCGTGTCATACTGAATGGAAAATAATTTAATTTTGTATGAAACACGCATTTTCATTGGCTGAAATAATTTTGTTATACCTCCATAACAAAATTTTTGACGGTGCGAAATGTAACGTCATTTTTGATTGACTGATGACGTTGCGTAATAATTTATCACAGAAAAGAGTTCGCCAAAGAAAGTGAAATATCTTGGTGTGTATAAGACGAAATTAAATTATAAGAATTAACATTAATTATTTTTTCTGTTACACAGTCATAACAGAAAAAACCGGAGTGTACTCTAAATAAACCGCGAAGCGGTTTATGAAGAGAGTACACTCAAGTTGTTTATCACAGAAAAGAGTTCGCCAAAGAAAGTGAAATACCTTGGTGTGTATAAGACGAAATTAAATTATAAGAATTAACATTAATTATTTTTTCTGTAATACAGTCATAACATAAAAAACTGGAGTGTACTCTCTTCATAAACCGCTTCGCGGTTTATTTAGAGTACACTCCAGTTTTTTCTGTTATGACTGTATAACAGAAAAAATAATTGATGTTAATCCTTAAATGTTCAGATAGTTTGGTAAACAATATTGGACTCGCTCACAGGAAACGTGTCACCAATTATGTTTATGTTAATGATTTTGAAAGGGCATGTTATCTCTGACAGAGCAAATAATAGTGATTATTTTTGACAGTTAATTCTAATTTTGATGATGCAGAGTCCACTAGTGACTTAGAATTACACTCGAACTCAAGGTATCATTTAAAGAAAACAAAGAACGTTTTTATTTAGTATTGGAAGAATACAAGGAAAAGTTGTTTGGTATCATAATGGTCAAATACATAGAGACATCCAGTCCGACGGTCCACATATTAATTATAGATAGTGCGCATGTATTTGGATCATTAGCTTGGAATTTGTGGCAATTAATTTGTTGATATTTACCTGGCCGAGTGTCTTACGAGGACGAGTATCAAAGAGAGAAAGGAGTTAGTGAAATACAGAGGTCAGTGGTACGAGGACGAGTGTCAAAGAGAGGAGGGAGTAAGTGAAACACAGAGGTCAGTGGTACGAGGACGAGTGTCAAAGAGGGGAGGAAGTTAGTGAAGCACACAGGTCAGTGGTACGAGGACGAGTGTCAAAGAGAGGAGGGAGTAAGTGAAACACAGAGGTCAGTGGTACGAGGACGAGTGTCAAAGAGAGGAGGGAGTAAGTGAAACACAGAGGTCAGTGTACGAGGACGAGTGTCAAAGAGAGGAGGGAGTTAGTGAAACACAGAGGTCAGTGGTACGAGGACGAGTGTCAAAGAGAGGAGGGAGTAAGCGGAATAAAGGTCAGTATTTAATGTGCTTCTTTTTCGCATGAATAAAAGATTTCAACCATTTGACATAGAGAAATAATCGTGGAAGGGTCTCGTTGTGGTGTAAAAGGGAAAATATTGCCTACGGGGACTGTAATACAATATTGAAAAAAGAGGGAAATGTTCAAAATTAATTTGGAGATTCAATGTGTGACGAGAAATCAATAGTGTAAAATAGGAATGTGATGAAGAGAGTTTCGTAACTGAAGGACCTCCTAAGACTTCAGAAAGCCATGTTGGAGAGAGTCTTGGGTCTGACAAAACACCTTAAACGGCAGAAAGTCATGTTGGAGGAATTCTAGAGCATGAAAGAACTCTTAAGACTTCAGCATGTGTGGGACTATCTCGGACGAAGTGTGACTACATGGGAATTGAAGTATCGTGGTTTAATAGGTTCCCTATAACAAGCTCGTTTTGTTAGATACAATGTGGAAGCCCGGTCGGACAAAAGGTCCGACGGAAGGACTTAGGGGTTCCTACAGAATGTCCTCTCGTAAGGCGGGGTTAGGGGAGCGTAAAGAAGCGGGGATTTTTTTTAGATAGACAGAGGTGATTAGCATATTTTACATACAATGGTACCGTGAAAGTCATGACTTATAATTTGTAATACATTATAAATTATGTAATGATGTGGATTGAAAATATATATCGTGTACAGATCCAGGTAATTAATCATACAGATGTCATATACATGTATATGGAAATTAAGGTGTGTGTTATAATAGATTATGGATTAATAGCTTTATATATAATTAACAAACATGGTCACCACTGTGTCTAAATCTACAAAAACGCCGTCCATGGTTGCTCTCAGGTACGAGGGCTGATTGTTGTGAGCCTCATATTGTATTATTTTTCAACAAAATCCCCTTCAGTATCTATACACTTTTGCCAGTGGTGTTTAAGGGCCTCAATACCACTTTTATAGAACTCCATTTCATGGCTGTTCAGAAAGAACCATCCACTGCATGCATGACGTCATCATCGGACTGAAAGTGGGTGCCTGAAATAGCTGTTTTCAGTTTTGGAAATAGATGAATGTCTGATGGAGCGAGATCAGGTGAATTAAAGCCACAATCGTCAGTGGCAGCCATCGCAATGACAGACTTGTGAACAGGAGCATTTTCCTGATGGAACAACACACCTTTAGTGAGCGTTCCGCGCCGCTTAAGTTTAATATTTTCCCGTAACTGTGCCATTGATTGTTTGTCCTCTTTGGAGATACTACATAAGCAGAATACCATCTGCATGCCAGAAAACCGAGGCCATAACCTTCCCAGCTGATGGAGCAGTCTTTGCCTTCTTTGGCGAGGGAGAGCCAGGGTGCCTCCATTGTTTCGATTGTTTTTTGGCCTCTGGGGTAAAATGATGGACCCATGTGTCATCCATAGTGACAAATCTCTGAAGAAAGTTGGCAGGATCTTCCTCAAAAAGGTTAACATTAACATGCGATGATATGCGCCTGATGTGCGTCTGATCAACTGTCAGAAGTATTGGTACCCATCGGGCCTTAAGCTTTCTTAATGCAAGATCCTCGGTCATAATGGAATTAACTCTTTCCTGTGAAATACCAATTATACTAGCTATATATCTTTCTGTGACTTGTCTGTCAGTCATAACAATATCATGAACTTTATTGACCATTTCTGGGGTTGCAACATTGGCAGGCCATCCAGGACGGGGTCATCCTCAAGGCTCTGTCGGTCGCACTTTAATTCCACCACCCACCTTTTCACTGAAGCATATGAAGAGGCATCTTTCCCTAGTGTTGCATGCATGTCATTATGGATATCCTTAGGTGTTAAACCTTCTTTCACCGATTTTGTCCATATTGCAAAAGCCGCTTGTCTTGTTTACAATGTACTTTAAAGTGCTACCTCGTCGATATAAACTAACCAAATTAGACCAGTCCAGACATACACCTGGCTTAATATACAGCAGTATATCAAGTTACAAGTTTTATTAAAACTTTGGGCCATTGGCCCATCAGTACCAAACATACAATTATATTCAGTACAATGTATACAATGTAAAGACAGTGATTCCCCTGTAACATGTATTTGACAGTAAGAGTATATAATTATTTAACATCCAAATTATGAAGTTCTCAACTTATTTGCTTCAAAATGATTTCTTCAAGTGCATGCATTTCTTACATTTAACAGCTGTATTGCTTTAAAAACAGAGGGATTTTTCCACGAGTAATTATACAATGTTGCCCTTTTGTTGATAGTTTTTGTTTTATTTACTTATTTATTTATTTATCATTGACATAAGTGTAGGCAAAGAAGCACAAGTTTTATTTTTTCCAAATGAGATAAATACATAAATTGTACGTGAAAGTTTCTCTTTTTATTCACAACTGTTTAACAGGAGGCCCATTTCAGTGCTTATGAACACTCATATTACTCACTGTACTGTTTAGGAGAATAAACAATTGTCGTTGCCATGAGGACGCTGTCATTTGATACAATTACTGTTGCGATCGTTAACATCTCATCAGGTTAAATAAATGAAGAAGATGTCATGTTATCAAATAAGACAAACTACGTGCATAAATGTACTCAGGAAAATATAACAGAGTCAGATTTTTCTCTATCTATATTGTATTATCTGTCAGACATGATAATTAAGTGATCACGAGATGGTACGTTACTACCAATAAAGGGGAAATCCAATCAAGAATCACTGCATTCAGATTAAAGTATAAAATGTATTTTCGGCCGGTTATTGTAATTAAATCAACATGATATTTCATATACAATGTACAAAACAGAATCGTGTATGAGTGTAGATTTATTGTACCAATATTACATAATGATAGGTATAATGTCTATATTTCCCTGGACTGATTTTTCTGTGGCCCTCCAACATGTTCGGGGCCGCGGAGGCCGAGTGGTTAAGGTGTCCCGACACTTTATCACTATCCCTCCACCACTGGGTTGCGAGTTTGAAACCCACGTTGGTCAGTTACTAGGTACTGACCGTAGGTCGGTGTTTTTTCTCTGGGTACTCCGGCTTTCCTCCACCTCCAAAACCAGACACGTCCTTAATTTTTTTGGTTTATTTAGTTTAACGTCCTTTTAACAGCCAGGGTCATTTAAGGACGTCCTTAAATAACTCTAGCTGTTAATAGGACGTTAAACTAAATAAACCAAACCAAACCTGACACTATGCTATTATCTGGTGTAGGGCCCTTTTAAGGATATGGTGTAAGGGCCAGAGGAAACTCGGGCTGCGGATACTTCTGTTTCCTCCCACCATCAGGACCTCTCGCGGTCCGAACCAACAATAGTGATTAATATAAACTGATAGTGATTAAAATCGATATAACATCCTCTCACTTTTTCAGATAAAGTAAAAATACGCCACTGATCGCTGTTTAATATCTGTGACTATTTATAATTCTACACGCTAAAGAAAATGCCACAAGTTCAAGAATTAATTCAGAGTTGTCTTTCTTCCATTGTATACCAAATGTTCAACGCAACTGTAGATTTTGATAATTCTATTTAACGACGAGGCGGAAAAAAACAGTCATTAAGGTATTCGATAGAGAATTAGATTGATATGAGGCTAACCTTGAATTTGCCTAACAACTGACCTTTTAAAAAAGATATATCGATAACGGTTACAGTTTGGCTTCATTGTTTGTTTCTTTTATCTTTTGATATAACAACATATCAGCTTTTCTGCTCGTGAAGTCAATTTACCACACTCCGGAGTCGTGTTTTACTGTACATGGCTGTCCAATATAGAATTAACGTTGGACATAATAAGGGTTTTCTGTTGGAAGTACTTCAATCTAGGCTGAAAAAAGGGAAACGGTCGTCGTCACATTTTTAAAACATCAAGTGTCCAAGTGTTTTTCTTAATCAAATTAATAATTTCATAAAATGTTATGGGTGATGACAGGTGCCGCTTGTGGTACCAAAGTAAGGCAGGTACCACCTGTGGCATCGGAAAAAGTAATGACGTGTCGTTTGTGGTGGTACCGGATAATGACTCGTGCCACTTGTGGTAACGGAAACAGTAATCGTATACGTCACTTGTGGTACCGCTGTTATGACAGGTGCCACTTGTGGTAACGGAAACTAATCGTATACGTCACTTGTGGTACCGCTGTTATGACAGAAGTCACTTCTGGTACCGAAGTAATGACAAGTGTCACATGTAATGCCGCAAGCAGTAATGACAGTTACCACTTCTCGTACCGGAAACGTCCCCTGTTCCTGATCTTGAGTATTCTATCTGCAATATATCTTATATAGTTGTATTAGCCCTCTCATTAATGGACGACCGGCCTTGGTGTTCTTACTATCACAAACCATTAAAATAGTTTCCTGAATATCACGAATTCCAGAAAAGGGGAAAAAAATATATACATCATGGGATTTTGTTTTCAAATATTATAATGTCAATCAACATGCTTAAGATTCTTAAAATACATTGGTCATATTACGTTTCATTTATTTTTACTGTTTCTTTTTATATCGACCAATATTCTATAAAAGGATTGCTACGCTATAAAAATATTGTTAAGATTGTATGCTTACCAAAAATTTTAGAAATATCAGGAAGTATTTGAAACTCGAAAAATTAAAACAGTCACAATTTTTGTAATCTTTATTTTGGTTGAACATTTTTCGTTATACATCTTTGATATAGCGAAAAAATTAACAACTTGACAATATCTCATTATTGGCCACGTGTCTTACAGGGCAATGTTACGTCAATGTATGTAGTAAGTCGGGATACTAAAATGTGAATTCTTCGCGTGATATTACCCGGAAGACATTCAAAACCACTTATTCATAATTATCTGTCTTGAAAGAATATGAAAAAAATATCTTGTGGTCAATCAGGAACTGAAAATTCCGAATCAAATAAAAGGTGGGCACGAGGCCACGAGAGTTCTCAAAATTATGTAATATGTGACATTTGTGGGGAAAACCGACACGTCACCAAATCACAACTTCCCTTACGTATCTAAAATTGTACCCACAGTGAATGTAAGTTAAGGACTGAAACTACTTCCCAATTATGACAAAGATTATCTTCCTTCCGAAAATTGCTCTGAACCTGTCCACAGACTGACTGTTTGTGACATAGAATAGCTAGCTTTTAAAAGCATTATCGTAAAAATCAAACTTTCTTCAAAAGAGACCGCCTTAGTATAACTTGGTCAAGTCCAACATTAGCAATGCCCTGTCTATAATAACCGTCCAGTCTGACTTATGGACAGCATTTCTATATCTGCAGTCAAACCTACTTCGTGTGACCAACTTTCTATAACTTTAGTCAAACTTGCCTAGGAGACCATCTGTCTATACATACAGCCAAACCTGTCTAGGAGACCATCTGTCTATACACCTACAGTTATAAACCTGCCCTAGAGATTGACTGTTCATAAGTAAAGCCAGTTCTAACTTCGAGATCATCTTTCTGTAACTACAGATAAACCTGCCTAAGCGACCACCTGTCTATGACTAGTAAAACCAGCCTTAGAGATCACCTCTATACCTAGTCAAACCTGCTTTAAACACCACCTGTCTATAACAACAGCCAGACCTGTCTTAGAGACAACCTGTCTAAGCGACCACCTGTCTATAACTAGTAAAACCAGCCTTAGATATCACCTCTATAACTAGTCAAACCTGCCTTAAACACTACCTGTCTATAACTACAGCCAGACCTGTCTTAGAGACCACCTGTCTATAACTACAGATAAACCTGTTTAAGCGACCACCTGTCTATAACTAGTAAAACCAGCCTTAGATATCACCTCTATAACTACAGTCAAACCTGCCTTAAACACTACCTGTCTATAACTACAGCAAAGCCTGTCTTAGAGACCATCTGTCTATAACTAGTCAAACCTGCCTTAAACACCACCTGTCTATAACTACAGTCAAACCTGCCTTAAACACCACCTGTCTATAACTACAGTCAAACCTGTCTAAGCGACCACCTGTCTATAGCTAGTAAAACCAGCCTTAGAGACCACCTGTCTATAACTAGTAAAACCAGCCTGAGAGACCATCTGTCTTTAACTAAAATCATACCTGCCTTTGAGACCACCTGTCTGCAACTGCAGTCAAACCTTCTATAGTGACCACCTGTCTGTAACTAGTCAAACCTGTGTTATAGAGAGCATCTATATATATCACTGACTATAACTAGTCAAATCTGTCTTATAGAGAGCATCTATATATATCACTGACTATAACTAGTCAAACCTGCTTTAGACCGCCTGTCTGTACGTAGACTCGTCAATTACCAGTCTATATCTGTATTAATGTGTTTGTAACCAGCCATTTCACATAACCTGTCTGTCTAGAACCTTTCATTTTAGTCCTCAGAAACAGATATCGCTTTAATTGATATTTGGTTAAAAAGACATAACAATCTATGATTTTAATACGTTCCCTGTTCATATTTGTGTTAACGATGTAGATCTCATGACCATCATAACTATCCATCTCCCTCCGCCTACACGTTCCCGACCAAACACTGTGTCAATGTTTTGTGGCCAAATATATTTTTGTCAGCCATGAAATAAAGATAAACAAAACATGTTGAAAATATTTTCTTATTTTATTCAAAGAACAACAACTTTAGTGTTGTACAATGATAACCTACTTCTGTACAAGACAGCATTTCTTATAAATATAAATATGTAATGTGTGCTAGGCACATTCAGCAGTCTAGACTAAACTTACTTCTGAAATACATATTTGAAATTTCAAAAATAATTGTCAATATAGCATTGATTCTTGTAACAATTTATGCTGATTTTTATCACGAGATTATAATCCATTGATGCTGAATGGTTCCAATAGAAACAACTATTTATGTCAAGGTGCGACAAATATGTGCAATCTCAAATTACTGCAGGTGTTCACTTTGAATGAAACATGAACATGAACAGATTATCATTACATTTTTTTCAAATAATTACTTATTAAACAAAACATGCTATAAAATCTTTCACACATCCAATGCACACTTAACATTCATGAATGAAATTCTTTCGGACATTGTCGCTCGGTATGAGGAGTAGATGTACAGGTTTATGTAATCAAACATACTTATAATGAGATAACCTCTCCCTAAGTCGGTTATGTAATTTTTTTTCCGTGAATGACTAATACTTGTGATATTTTCACATTCATAGATAAGGAAATAGCTTTCTAAATATATCTCGATATCATCCCTAGCAATGTGTTAGTGTAGCACCGAAACAGGCAGCCGGCTTAAAATAAATAAATTTGTGACTATGCAAAAAATATTCCAAAAATATACATACAGACGGCACACAGTTCACTAACAATGGCTCATTATCAAAAAGACCGTTACTACATGAATTACAAAAATAACATTTAAAATCCTTCAACAAAAATGCCCTGCGAATTCATCCATGATTAATCAAAATACGATAATTAACAACTTATAGAATATTCTCTTTACAAATATCTTGAAGAGTTTGTGAAGATATTTTGAGTTTCTCATACATTTGACAATTCAATGTCTTAATCGGTGTTTTCTTTAAATCTAATAAGTAAATAAGATGCGTGTTCAGCTGTCCAGAATCCGATAGAAACTGAATCATTTTTCACAACCCTTCTTTTAGAAATGAAGACATTAAAATATGATGCATGATCATGAACTTTTAATTAATTTGAGAGATTTTTTTTCAGTTTTAATATACGGCTAACTCACAATAAGCTTTGGTGCTATAAAGTTGGGGAATAGACATGGCTACATGTATATTTCTTTTTTTTTAAATCAAGAAGAAAGAGCTGAAGATTTAGGTTACCAAAGAGATACATTGTATAGCAGGTAAGCACGAAAAAAATAAACTTCAACCAAGGCGTTTGAGATGATAGATTTGAAACAGGAATTAGGTATCTTCGAAATCAAGGAGATCCGCTCTCTATAAACAGATTTTATGTGCAAGGACGGAGTATAATACCAGGCCCTTGGATTTAGACGGTGGAATTAAGTTGAATGTTATATAATGACTAGATAAGCTATCAAGGCTAATAAAATATGACGTTAGAATGGTCAATATTTCAGATAAAGAGGCCCTCTAAGTTCGAGTAAGTTAACTTTAACCCGTTTTTGGTATTACTATAACGAAATATGTTCCGTAAAAACTTTACGGTGATGCTGTTTCCAGGATTAGCACAAACAGAAAGAAAGAAGTGCTTCAAAAAATTATTGCTACAGTACAAATTCAAATGTAGATGGGAGAGAACGCAACGTCAACGAAAAACTCAAAATAATACATGAAACACTTTTTCACAACAAATAATATGTTAAGTGGCAATGGTTACCTTAAATAACAAAATATAATGACTGCTTACTACACTTAAACGTTTTATATACTGACTTTAAAGGTTATTAATTAAATAATTTATAAAGCTGTAAGCATGCTATACAAAACTCTGGTAAAAGCAATATGGGGAATATTAAATGCCTGCCTACCAATAATTTTGCAGTAATGTATTTTTGGGCCTAATCAAAGCCACAAACAGTTCATGATCGCTTCTCTAATATGGACTCCGCATTGAAATTCAGTTGTCTTTTTTCTTGAAACAGCTATAAGATTATGCCCTTTTGAAGTAAGCTGCTCAAATTGACAGGATTTGAAAACAACAATCTTTGTCAAAAGCAGATTAGAAATCAAATCAACTTGAAATTAAATTACAATGAGTAACTGTTTGTAAAAGAAACCGATCATATATTGTCAAAAACCCATCCAGCTAACGATTATGAAATCACATTGCATCCCCAACTCTGGAGAGCTGGGACCCAAGTTCACTTCCGGTCCAGAAAAATAACCATCCATCCCACAGGGGCTTGATACTATAATACATATATATATGGACCATCATTTGAAAAATCGTGCCAAGCCCCTGTGATCCATCCGAGGTCTAAAAGACAAATAAAATAAATGTCTTCCTCGAATTTTGTCTGTAACAAATTATTCTGGAATAACGAGACAACTCTACAAGAATTAGGACCATTCATCTGTCATGGCATTCTATGACGTCATGTCTCCGCAGTGCGCAGAACTGACGCACGGTCATCAATAAATCGATTCAATTATAATGACCGTCGCTTACTGGAATGGTGCCATATTATGCCTGGCAACGATCAGTTACCGTGGCAACCTCATCGACTGGGGTGTCGATTTCATATCAGTCAAAGTATTATAAATACCCTTTTTAGGATTTTAACGTTTATTGTTCACCGTGTTTTCTTATGTTTTGAACTTAATCTCATGGTGAATGTGTTACTGTCGCTTGTATCCGAAATAAAACCGAGTTTACTGATGGTGACGTATACTTCCTGTCCTGCGCTCAAGTGCACCAAAGAGTCGTACACGATATCGCTTCGGATTGCATTGACCGGAACTCCATTTGTGGAGCATGTCCGCTGCTGTGTGTTTTTTACATTTACACAATGGTGAAAACGGATTTCTTTTCCGGTTTCCTTATCGACATTGCGGGTATCGAACACCAGTGTAGATGTATACGTATAGTAACCATCCATCGGAACCTTGAAGGAACCATTGTTGTAGGTGATTCCTTGTTGAATGTGTTTACCCTGGGGTGGCCTCCACAGAACCACGTGACCTTTACCTGAAATGTACAGGAATAAACATAAGTCATGTATATTGGTACAAATCTCTGTCATAGACAAACGGGGGTTTAACGACTTTCATAGGGAATCTGGAATGTTAAACGTTCTGTAATTTGTGGCAAATGCTCCACGAATACGTGTACGTTCTAGCCCGAGTTTCATCTGGCCCTGACACCATACTTGAGACATTCTGACAGGTAAATGTCCTGCACCAGGCATCTATCTGTCGTAATGTCTGATACTGTGTAGTGGTCAGTGTCAGGATTTTAGCTCTGAAATATTTTTAGATGGTGTTCAATATGCTCATGCTTATTGTGCGTTCGTAGTGTTCAATGTTGTGTTTTCTATGTTCAACGTGACGTAGCGGTGTTTATGTATGTTAAGCAATCCATGCTTTCAGTGTATGCTTTGATCGCGTCCTTCGTGTTTTTTTGTATTTAGTAAACACATCATATGTCATTTGTGTTCTATGTTTCGTGCCGGAAGTGTTCAATCAGGATGTTTTTGGTGTACAATGTTCGGTAATGTTTGTAGAGTATATGACATTCATTGGTCTATAGATGCAGTCGGTGTTCAGTATCACGCGGTGTAAATGGTTTGTGTCGCTAATGTTCAGTGTAAAGTTGATAACTGAATATGTGTCAGTCTTTCAGAATTTGTATTTTGTGTTTTTGATATTTAAAATATCGTTTAGTGTATTCCGTATTCAATATCTACTCAGTGTAAACTGTTGTCTTTCCTTATTTTTTCAAAAGAAACTGTATCGCACTGTCGAAATCTACACAATAATACAGAGTTAAGGTTCTTGATGGTTAAAGATTAATTTGGTCGACCTCGGTATTTAGACTACCCCGCTATTAAGACCACTTTCACTTAATCCCCCAGCTGGTCTTAATAGACAGGTTTCACTGTATATTTCGAATCATTCACAAAATAAAGAAATGAGAGGACCATATTTTAAAACTCAGCACTGAAAAAGGATATAATTGATTTCATATTACAAACAAATAATTTTTTTTTATTATTGTATCTGATTTAAAAAAGGATGAAAAAGAAACACATACCGTTTTCAACATAATCTTCATCCACAACCATCCTTATGGCCACTAGCGGATGGGTGTGGTCAATCGAAGGAGTCTCATTTGTTGGAATCTGTTTAAAAGCAATGAAAATGAATAAGAAATTTGATTATTTACATATTTACAGTGTCCCCTTACTGAGCCTCTGTCACGCGGCTTAGAACAGTCGCGAATCGATAATTATTCTGAGTAATGGAAAACCCGGATATATTTCATAAAATATAGGTCAATGTAGTTTCGCATGATGTGGTTCGGCTTAGCATAAACCAAGCAATAAATTCAGATTTTTTTCAAGGAATATACTTGTATGTCATATCGCCTTTATTGAGGAGAAATGTTAATAAGTATTGTTAATTCCATTGTGATAGGGAAAGTGAGGCTGGACAAAATAGTATTATTTAAATGATCACAATAAACATTCAAGTCAGTTTTCACGAATCATTCGTAATCTTGGCATATTGAAATAGTTTTAATTCGTTTTTCGTATCAGAAACCAAATCAATAGATTCCTATGAAAAGATGATCGTATAATATACACAAGCTCCAGAGATAACCATACTCAACATATAATGGGGACAGTTGGCCCTCCGCCAATCCCTGAGTTGAAGGGAGTGGGCGATTTATGAATGGAATTCCTTGGTACTATGCGGTTGAAACCACCCATATACTCGATAGAGAAAACTCAAACATTAACATAGGGGAGTCAATGGATCCATTGGGGAATATATCCCCTACCTCTGACCAACTGATCTTAATTCACACAACAGCACCAGATGGGCCGTCTGCTTTAATTTAATATAGGTCAAAACAGTTTCACATCTGATCATTTGAAGGGGAGTGATTTTAAAGTCCATGTGACATTTGACCCCGACAGTACACTTTGGGCACCTGTGGTCAGTCTAATGTCCTAAATCTTGATCAAATATCTTGCCATATATATATACATACACACACGACTGGTAGCCACTCGTAAACGTATTGTTTGTGAGGTGATACCAGTCTCCATGCAAACATAATATACACTAAATATTCTATACATGGATCCTGATAACGACACATGTTTTATTTATCCAAGTTAACACCGTGGGTGGGGGCCCACGAAGGTTTTAACTATTAAAGAGGAATTTAACATTTTTAATTATGTGTTTTTATAGCCCACGAACATCTATCCTGCGCTGTAGAACAGAGTGTGTAAGAGCCAACAAGCGTACAGACTCGGGACGCCTCATCAACCTCTGGATCAGAACTGCTGCAGACTTTTCAATATGTCCCTTTACTTTAAACAATTAAGATTTCATCATATTCTTAACAAACAAGATCCATGTAATCTAGCAGATTTATTATAACGATAATGTAAAAGTTCGTTTGATAGTTTTGTCCGCAACTCGGAGCGTCAAGTTAACAATGCTTGACCCTATCAGGTCCGTTATAAATCATGCATGGCACGTCTCTCGAATACCTTGTATACAATACAAACTCACAACTGCTTCAGCTGTAATCTATCACCAGCAGTGATCAGATTGGGATCTGGAACCATTCTCCTTGTATATTTATTTTACCAATGGTTGATCTTGGTTTGTTTTTGTCATGCTTTATCGAGTTGACGTCCGTTGTACGTCTCTACTTTTGGTATTTTGTGATCAATCCACACAGTAAATACAAAATCACCAATAAATCCTTTTCCCTATTACATGTATTTTAGTTGTGTAGTGAAAATTGATATACAACGGAGAATACAGACATATTAACGGAACCATAATTCTACCACAAAAAGACGGAACGAGAGCAAATGACAAACAGAAGTTAGATATAAGGAGAATTGGACCAGGCGTTCAGGAAGTGTAAACTTGACAGCTTTATAGAAACATCCTAAAGTAGTGCATGTGCTGTACCCGAAAAAATAAACTGGAAACCTACCTGAGATTTTGGTGTTGTAACGATTTGCACATGGGAATGGTTCGTGGAAATATCATCCCCGTCACTGTCATCTGAAGATTCCAGATATTTTGATAAATAAATCGCTCCGAATATCACACCAAATAGAATAAGTGTCCCTCCGATGATAGTTAATCCAATTTTACATTTTGACCAATAACACTTGTTTCTCGTCCGTTTTTTTCGTCTGTTTCCTTCACCACTACCATCTGAGGAATCTAAAAACTGTTTTTGTTCCTGTATACTATCTTGTTCAATATCCATCACATGATAGGAACTTCTTTTAGAGTCTTTGGAATTATCCTCATAACTATCATAGCCACTAGACTGAGGAATGCTGATGGTCAAGGCAGACTCTTTTCTCAGTCTGTCCAGTCTGTTTTTCTCGGCCGTATTGATATTGGCCTCATCGGTATTTACATTCTCATCCAATTCGTCGATTCGGACAGCTTTATGAAAACTGTCTTGAAATGATGATGGAAATGCAAACCCATGTGGTCCAATAGAATTAGAATCCGGCCAGCTTGGAGTAGGCATTGTTGTGGTTTTGAGTCCAACTTATCGTGCAGTGAGAGAAATACCTAGCCCGTTCAGGTAAAATTTACAAATAACACATGTAGATCATCACATGTGTAAGCGTGTATGATGTACGCCGATTCGGTCCAGTTACATGTAGGCTGGCATCAGACACAAACCTGTTATACAGTTTTACACTGACAACCTTGTTATATAACATTGATCTTCTGTGTTTCCCGAACAGTAGAACAACTAACGATTCGTGTATTTACCTAGCTTTAACGGTACATGTACTCATGAGGACAGACAGAGATGGCTGTGGAGTGACGTTATAATTCTTGTTCCGGTCGGAGTTTCCCATTTTGACAGAGGCCCTCGACGGGGATAACTTTACTTGGTACAGGAATTTTCCGCGATATAGTGAACTGCTTTGGGACCGGATCTGTTCATGTAATATGACTGTACATATATATGAAATACTTTAAGATTTAGAATGTTTATTGGTTTAACACCGGGGAAATCTCACCGTGATTTTCACTCAATAAGAGGTAACGTTTAAGTTCTGTATTCACACAAAAAAAGTTAATGTGATAAAATTACGGTAGGTTTTAATTTACACGGAAACATGATAATCTTTTAGCTTCGTGCTAACAAAGACCGAGGAGGATCCCTTTAAACGGAGCTCTGACAAACTTCACGGATTTAAATATTCATGATTTGTGTGTGTTTAGTTTTCATAAACATCGCCCACTTTATTACACAATGAGAATGGCATTTACTTGTCTGAGTTTATTGAAACAAAGTGATGCAGACAATTAAAAAAAAATGTTAACGACTCGACCTGTAGAGAAAATGCATTGCAAATATTAATTAAATTGCATGCGTAAATTATGTGATATATTCATAATTTTAATTTTGTCTCACTTGCTTAATTGATTATGTAAAGTATTGTTATATCATTTTGGTACAACGATTGGCTTCTTCTTAAGGATCACAGAATAAGGCGTTACAATATTATTAGGCTCAGAGTATGTGTGTGTATGTTTTTTGCCTTTGTCATATATGTCTATTATATTGTTTAACATGTGAAAAATCTTCAAAAGATAAAAGAATTATATTTTTTTATTAGCTTGTATGATGGAGCTCGACAGCTTCAGACGAAATATATAAACAATTTAATAGTGTAAGTAAAACATGAATGCAAATTATTTTCCATTTTTGATAACTTTCTATAAACTGTAACGAC
The DNA here is from genome assembly GCF_902652985.1 of Pecten maximus. Classification (NCBI taxonomy): domain Eukaryota; kingdom Metazoa; phylum Mollusca; class Bivalvia; order Pectinida; family Pectinidae; genus Pecten; species Pecten maximus. The sequence goes on from NC_047028.1 coordinate 18,027,122, forward strand.
AACCTTAACCTTGTCTCTGTCATTGTCACCTTGACCGCGTTATAATGAAAGAAACATCATACGTATGTCTTAAATACATGTACTTGATATATTTGATCAGATTAGTTTTGATCAAAACATTGATTTCAGAAACAAAGAGACAAAAAAGCGACGAGACTGAATCGGTAGACAATGTTCTATACATGTAATTACTACAGAAGACCTTGTCATTGATCTTCGTAACCGGAGACACCCCGAGTCATTTTCATATTTTCTCTTTATATATAGTGGATATTTAATGGTTTCTATGGTGATTTATGCGTGTCATTTCTTTATTTCGCCCCGAAATAGCGATAGCATCGTCTTAAGACATCGCCGAAACAAAATAGCGAAACATGTAACGCGAAATGACAAAATCACTGAAGTCTTTGTTTAACAATATCAAACACCATAGGTTTCACGTCGAGTATGATAATATATTTCAAGAGTATGACAGATTATCAGTACCTTTACGGGGGCAATGCGATGCTACTGATATTGAACATTTACTTTTTCTTATTTCTCTCATTATGAAAGAAAACGAGAGAAATTTAAACTCCGACGGGGATGTACACTGTATAGTATATATTCTGACTACTCATTACCAAATGTGCATTTCACCAATTCCATTCGTTGTATGATAAGCATACATTGTGGTTATCTGAGCTTTGACCCCTAGTTTATAAGGACAATTGATATTAGAATCACTGAACTTTGACCCCTAGTGTAGAAGGTTAATCCGTATTCTAATAATATTTTTTTTTGTATGTGACTATATAATATACTTCAGTGCAACTCCGACACACTTGTTTAACAGTGTCAACAGTTTTACAAATATACAGGCCCTCTGGGCCCATCGTTGATTGACAAGGAAATGACCGATCAGTATAACAAATCGTGCCATACACTGTTATAGTATTAGTAACTTGTCAAGGTTATTTCCGTTTATCCTACCTTGTGTTGGAACATTGGATCATTACGTCACTCATATTTCTTAACAATGTAAAAAGGGACCAATCACAATATATCTTCCTTTTATTCAAATTAATTCCATTCTTTTATTTCCACATTATCTTACATGTATATTGTACTTCGTATTTTGAATTTGGAGATTTTACATAAGTTGGTAATTCTTGCCTTAAATTCGCGAAATAATTTTTATTTTAAATATGTGTCCAAATACTTTTGTTTGATGTTTCTGTTCCATATCACAGAATTTGTTTTGTTTGTGTTTGTTTTTTTCTATTATCATCAACAATCATCATTTTGGTGTATTCAATATCAAAATATCGTAAGTATGGAGTATTCATTCATCAAAATGTTAAATAAGATTTTTTCAATCACAGAAAATGGTGAACTATGGTGTAAATAAATATCGTAAATATTGGGTATTCAATCTCCAAATATCATAAATATGGGGTATTCAATCTCCATATACCATAAATATTGGGTGTTCAGTCCCCATATATCATAAATATTTGGTGTTCAATCTCCAAATATCGTAAATATATGTTAATCAATCTTCATATATCATAAATATGAGGTATTCAATCTCCATATATCATAAATATGGGGTATTCATTCTCCATATATCATAATTATTTGATGTTCAATCTCCATATATCATAAATATGGGGTATTCAATAATCTCCAAATATCGTAAATATGAGGTATTCAATCTCCATATATCATAAACATTGGATGTTCAATATCAAAATATTGTAAACATGAGGTATTCAATCTCCATATATCATAACTATGGGGTATTCAATCTCCATATATCATAAATATGGGGTATTCAATCTCCATATATCATAACTATGGGGTATTCAATCTCCATATATCATAAATATGGGGTATTCAATCTCCATATATCATAAATATGGGGTATTCAATCTCCATATATCATATATATTGGTTATTCAATCTCCATATATCATAACTATGGAGTATTCAATCTCCATATATCATAAATATGGGGTATTCAATCTCCATATATCATAAATATTGGGTATTCAATCTCCATAGATCATAAGTATGGATTATTCAATCTCCATTTATTATAAATATAGGGTATTCAATATCCAAAAATCTTAGATATAATATTTTTATTGAATTACACATTTTTGGCTGACTGTCTTTGTAGGAATGTAGTTTAATACGAGACACAGGAACCTTCATACTAAGTAATGATACACGTGTATAAAAAATAAGTATGGCCATGTCTGTGTTTATATACAGCTATCAGAGATGATAACAAGTAACACACTCCGACTAAATATATCTTACATATCGATGAGGTCAAAATCTATGTCCCTGGATTATCTGGATACTGTATGAAAAACGAATACCACTGTGTCTATCCCCTGGCATCTATTGGCATTGGTGTGTTCAGAAAAAATCTGTATTGTGTTGTTTGTATGTGTGTTGTTTGCATGTGTGTTGTGTTGTGTTGTTTGTATGTGTGTTGTATTGTTTGTATGTGTGTTGTGTTGCTTGCATGTGTGTTGTGTTGTTTGTATGTGTGTTGTATTGTTTGTATGTGTGTTGTGTTGCTTGCATGTGTGTTGTGTTGTTTGTATGTGTGTTGTATTGTTTGTATGTGTGTTGTTTGTGTTTGTATGTTTGTTGTGTTTGTATTGTTTGTATGTGTGTTGTGTTTGTATGTTTGTTGTGTTATTTGTAGTCGTAGGCTGGTTGTGTCTGTTGGTGTATGTGTGTTGTGGTGCTTTGTATTGTACGTGTGTTGTGTTTGTATGTGTGTTGTGTTGCTTGTGTTTGTATGTGCGTTGTGTTGTTTTTGTTTGTATGTGTATTGTGTTGTTTGTGTTTGTATGTGTGTTGTGTTGTTTGTATGTGTGTTATGTTGTTTGTATGTGTGTTGTGTTGTTTGTGTTTGTATGTGTGTTGTGTTGTTTGTGTTTGTGTTTGTATTTGTGTTGTGTTGTTTGTATGTGTGTTATGTTGTTTGTATTTGTGTTGTGTTGTTTGTGTTTGTATGTGCGTGGTGTTGTTTGTGTTTGTATGTGTATTTTGTTGTTTGTGTTTGTATGTGTATTTTGTTGTCTGCTCAGGTCTTGTGCTGTTTGTCTTTCTGTTATGTTTTTTGTTTTTTTGTTGTCTGTGTTATATATATAATATGTCATGTAGTAATAACGAGGGTACAGACAAGTGATATCATCCTCTACTGGGCTTATATCGTTTTATTCACAGATATAGAAAGCATGTGGTGTTATGATTCAAGTGATAAGATACATCGCGTGACAATATTTCAAGAAATTTAAAAATATGAATAATAAAGAATCAAGTGATCGCGATGATGAAGCACTTTTGTGATAGTTATTGCTATAATTAGACAGTATTATTACATAAACTTCAATAATCGTTTGGGTTTTGTGTGTGTGTGTGTGTGTGTGTGTTTTTTTGGTTTTTTACAATGCATGGAAAGTTAATCAAATTTATAGATATTGCTAAAAACTATTTTCACATGATAAACAAATGACATTAAACTAGCCCCGGATTTTATGGCAATAAATTACGTCATCATCCTGACCTTAAGTGACGTCATCATATTGGCCTTCAGTGTAACTTCCTCTGTGTCATCTATTTTCATAATACTCAGAAGAAAATTAAATTTTTGACGATGACAAACTGTACGATTGGTGTTTTATTACCGAAAGTAATGGTTTATATTTAACACACTCATGATGTAGCATCGAGTTTCTAAAAAGTATCTCAAGTTTCAGTTTCGGAAATGTGCATCATTGAAATGTTAAATGAGAAATGCACCGTTCAATGAATTTCAATAGGTCTAAGTCCCTACTTCACTGACGTAACCCGGCCCCACTTAATTGAGGACAAATAAAATAACTTTGGCATTTAAAAAGTAAATAACCATTCATTAAAATTTTTGATTTGTCTTATGACACAGACCGCGGTGAATTCCCAACTCTCGGTCCATATACTTATCTATGAGCCTGTGACCCACATACCACCCTAAAGTTGATAAAGTTCGAAGTTTTTTTAGAATATGCGTGACCATCTTCGCTAACCCTACAGACGACCCGCCTACTCCACGTCACGAGAGTGGGCAGATCGTAACCCTTGGTTAGGGAGGAGGAGGGGAAATGATAGAGTTAAAAAAAAAAAAATAAACTAAACAAAAAAGAGATAAATAAAACAATAGTTTATGAAAATATCGCCGATTCAACATGGCCACCCTCGGGGATGAAATCAGCACCATGGTCGAGAAAGACAACCTGTATACAAATGATAGAAAGAAAATGTATCAAAACAAATATATAAAAACATTTGGAATGGTAAGTAACAGTAAACCTTGAATCTTATCTATTTATCGAATCATCTTTAATTCGGACATCTATGAAAACAGACAGCAGATCGGGGTATGGAGGGAGGTATCGGAGTTTGGTGGGGGGGGGGGGGGGGGGGGGGGGGGGGGGGGGGGGGGGGGTGGAATCGGGGTAACGTTTGGTGAAGTGGTTAGGGAGGGGGTCGGAGTTATATTTGGTGGGGAGAGGAAAGAATCGGGGTAACGTTTGGTGAAGTGGTTAGGGAGGGGGTCGGAGTTATATATGGTGGGGAGAGGAAGGAAGTGGGGTAACGTTTGGTGAAGTGGTTAGGGAGGGGGTCGGAGTTATATATGGTGGGGAGAGGAAGGAATCGGGGTAACGTTTGGTGAAGTGGTTAGGGAGGGGGTCGGAGTTATATTTGGTGGGGAGAGGAAGGAAGTGGGGTAACGTTTGGTGAAGTGGTTAGGGAGGGGGTCGGAGTTATATTTGGTGGGGAGAGGAAGGAAGCGGGGTAACGTTTGGTGAAGTGGTTAGGGAGGGGGTCGGAGTTATATATGGTGGGGAGAGGAAGGAAGCGGGGTAACGTTTGGTGAAGTGGTTAGGGAGGGGGTCGGAGTTATATTTGGTGGGGAGAGGAAGGAAGCGGGGTAACGTTTGGTGAAGTGGTTAGGGAGGGGGTCGGAGTTATATATGGTGGGGAGAGGAAAGAATCGGGGTAACGTTTGGTGAAGTGGTTAGGGAGGGGGTCGGAGTTATATTTGGTGGGGAGAGGAAGGAAGCGGGGTAACGTTTGGTGAAGTAGTTAGGGAGGGGGGTCGGAGTTATATATGGTGGGGAGAGGAAGAAAGCAGGGTAACGTTGATTTTTTTTTTGGGGGGGGGGGTGTTACTTTTGGTAAGGTGTTGATGGAGGAGGTCGAGGTTACATTTGGAGGGTTGGTGATGGAGGTAGTTGGGCTTACATTTGAAGAGATGCTGAGGGAGGGGTCGGGGTTACATTTGGAGGGTTGGTGATGGAGGGGGTCGGGGTTATATTTGGAGGGTTGGTGATGGAGGAGGTCGGGGTTATATTTGGAGGGTTGGTGATGGAGGGGGTCGGGGTTATATTTGGAGGGTTGGTGATGGAGGAGGTCGGGGTTATATTTGGAGGGTTGGTGATGGAGGGGGTCGGGGTTATATTTGGAGGGTTGGTGATGGATGGGGTCGGGGCTACATTTAGAAGGGTGGTGATGGAGGTGGTCGGGGTTACATTTGGAGGGTTGGTGATGGAGGAAGTCGGGGCTACATTTAAAGGGTTGGTGATGGAGGTGGTCGGGGTTACATTTGGAGGGTTGGTGATGGAGGAGGTCGGGGTTACATTTGGAGGGTTGGTGATGGAGGAGGTCGGGGTTACATTTGGAGGGTTGGTGATGGAGGAGGTCGGGGTTACATTTGGAGGGTTGGTGATGGAGGAGGTCGGGGTTACATTTGGAGGGTTGGTGATGGAGGTGGTCGGGGTTACATTTGGAGGGTTGGTGATGGAGGAGGTCGGGGATTACATTTGGAGGGTTGGTGATGGAGGAGGTCGGGGATTACATTTGGAGGGTTGGTGATGGAGGAGGTCGGGGTTACATTTGGAGGGTTGGTGATGGAGGAGGTCGGGGTTACATTTGGAGGGTTGGTGATGGAGGAGGTCGGGGTTACATTTGGAGGGTTGGTGATGGAGGAGGTCGGGGTTACATTTGGAGGGTTGGTGATGGAGGGGGTCGGGGTTACATTTGGAGGGTTGGTGATGGAGGAGGTCGGGGTTACATTTGGAGGGTTGGTGATGGAGGAGGTCAGGGTTGTATTTGGAGGGTTGGTGATGGAGGAGGTCGGGGTTACATTTGGAGGGTTGGTGATGGAGGGGGTCGGGGCTACATTTGGTGAGTTGGTGATGGAGGGGGTCGGGGTTACATTTTGAGGGTTGGTGATGGAGGAGGTCGGGGTTACATTTGGAGGGCTGGTGATGGAGGTGGCCGGGGTTACATTTGGAGGGGTCGGGGTTACATTTGGAGGGATCGGGGTTACATTTGGAGGGGTGGTGAGGGAAATGTCGAAGATAAATTCGGAGGGATGGTTATGGATGGGGTCAGGGTAACATTTTTAGGGGAAGTAATGGAGGAGTTGAGGATTTGATATGTGGGGTGGCTGGTACTAGGAAGGGGTCAAGGTTACATTTGGTGGTGTGACGAGTTGGGGTTTCGATGAGTGTGTAATTATAGAGTCCGTCAATCAAATTAAATGGAGGATAGGAGATGACAATTTAGAGGTATTCTCGCATAAGAATATGTTTTATGTCGGGCGCAGGATACCTAATCACGCTGAAGGTCACTGTTGGATTCCGATTAACTGTGAGATTGACAAACCACAAGAATTTCCATTTAAATCTACTTTTTGTTTCGTTCTGACTCAGTCCAGTTCTATGGCTCTCTCGACGTAACGAATCTCGCCACACACAGGAAAGCGTTACACTTGGTGCAGATCTCCACGTGTCCCCAGCAAGTGGCCAATACACGTGTACGGTCGCCCCTGGGGAGGGAGGGGCCAACGTAACAATACTATCCCGTGTGTTTGTTCGTATCTCGTTCAACAGGCCTCTCACGATATGGTTTGCACTCCCCTGCCCGCGTAACCCCATATACTACTATAATTTGGCACGTTTTACATGTATGCACAAGATCGTAACTAGGCGTTTTATCAAGCTGATAAAGAGAAAAGAATTTTAACATTTGATTATTATTAATGAGTATGATGGGATTTTTTAATAATGGGATTTCAGATTGCGAATCTTTCCAATAAACTGTGACGTACGGCGATGATATACAGGTATGATAATAACTGTCATATTTCCAGTTGATGTGGTAATGTCTGATGTTCTGGGTAATTCTCAAGAAGATGTGAAATCTTGATCACCTTTAAAACACAACGAATCGTCTGAGTATCGGGTATTGTCGTAGTATCTGGTATTGTCGGAGTATCGGGTATTGTCGTAGTATTAGGTATTGTCTGAGTATCGGTTATTGTCTGAGTATCGGGTATTGTCTGAGTATTGGGTATTGTCTGAGTATCGGGTATTGTCTGAGTATCGAGTATTGTCTGAGTATCGAGTATTGTCTGAGTATCGGGTATTGTCGGAGTATCGGGTATTGTCGGAGTATCGGGTATTGTCGTAGTATCGGGTACTGTTGGAGTATCGGGTATTGTCGTAGTATTGGATATTGTCGGAGTATCGGGTATTGTCGTAGTATCGGGTACTGTTGGAGTATTGGGTATTGTCGGAGTATCGGGTATTGTCTGAGTATCGGGTACTGTTGGAGTATTGGGTATTGTCGGAGTATCCGGTATTGTCTGAGTATATGGTATTGTCTGAGTATCGGAGTATCGGGTATTGTCTGAGTATCGGGTATTGTCGTAGTATTGGATATTGTCGTAGTATTGGATATTGTCGTAGTATCGGGTATTGTCTGAGTATTCGGTATTGTCTGAGTATCGGGTATTGTCGGAGTATCGGGTATCGTCGGAGTATCGGGTATTGTCGTATTATCGGGTATTGTCTGAGTATTTGGTATTGTCTGAGTATCGGGTATTGTCGGAGTATCGGGTATTGTCGGAGTATCGGGTATCGTCGGAGTATCGGGTATTGTCGGAGTATTTGGTATTGTCTGAGTATCGGGTACTGTCGTATTATCGGGTATTGTCTGAGTATTTGGTATTGTCTGAGTATCGGGTATTGTCTGAGTATTGGGTATCGTCGGAGTATCAGGTATCGTCGGGGTATCGGGTATTGTCTGAGTATCGGGTATTGTCGGAGTATCGGGTATCGTCGGAGTATCGGGTATTGTCGTATTATCGGGTATTGTCTGAGTATTTGGTATTGTCTGAGTATCGGGTATTGTCGGAGTATCGGGTATTGTCGGAGTATCGGGTATCGTCGGAGTATCGGGTATTGTCGGAGTATAGGATATTGCCGGAGTATCGGGTATTGTCGGAGTATCGGGTTCGGAGTATCGGGTTTCGTCGGAGTATCGCATGACTTTGCCACATTCTGCGAATTCCTATTAAGCATTTCAGGCTATTGAACCTTCGAAATACTAGACGACAGATCCAATACTATCATTTGAACATCAATGATATTTTAACGATATGACATGATGTATTTTTGTGTGGTCCAATCTTCGCGAATTCTAGACTAACCATACTTGTCTAGTGAAATACGTCATTGTTGTTGTTTACATAGTTATCAAACTGTCTAAAGAGTTCGGGAACCAATTCGGGTGAGTTGATTAAACTGATTGATATTTCTTCAATACGTCTTTGTATCGTAAATACCACTAAATCATTTCAGTGTATATATTTAGAATATCCTGGATCAAGAATTGGTAAAGAAGATATTGTGACTTGTGTTATTATGTAATCAGATAGAGATCATTTAGACTGATTTAACTAAAATCGTGTAGAAAACGCCAACGATCACACGAATTACTAAACAGGTTTTCTTGGATATGTTTGTGTGTACAGTAGAATCTTTTTAGTCTGGACACTTCGGGTGTGAGTGTACAGTAGAACCTTGGTAGTCTGGACACTTTGCTTTGTGTGTACAGTAGAATCTTGGTAGTCTTGACACTTTGGTTTGTGTGTACAGTAGAACCTTGTTAGTCTGGACACTTTGCTGTGTGTGTACAGTAGAACCTTGGTAGTCTGGACACTTTGCTTTGTGTGTACAGTAGAATCTTGGTAGTCTTGACACTTTGGTTTGTGTGTACAGTAGAACCTTGGTAGTCTGGACACTTTGGTTTGTGTGAACAGTGGAACCTTGGTAGTCTGGACACTTTGGTTTGTGTGTACAGTAGAATCTTGGTAGTCTGGACACTTTGGTTTGTGTGAACAGTGGAACCTTGGTAGTCTGGACACTTTGGTTTGTGTGAACAGTGGAACCTTGGTAGTCTGGACACTTTGGTTTGTGTGTACAGTAGAACCTTGTTAATATGGACACTTTGCTTTGTATGTACAGTGGAACCTTGGTAGACTGGACACTTTGCTTTGTGTGTGCAGTGGAACCTTGGTAGTCTGGACACTTTGCTTTGTGTGTACAGTAGAACCTTGGTAGTATGGACACTTTAGTTTGTGAGTACAGTGGAACCTTGGTAGTCTGGGAGCTTTGGTTTGTGTGAACAGTAGAACCTTGTTAGTCTGGACACTTTTGGTTTGTGTGTACAGGAGAACATTGTTAGTCTGGACACTTTGGTTTGTGTGTACAGTAGAACCTTGTTAGTCTGGACACTTTGGTTTGTGTGTATAGTAGAACCTTGGTAGTCTGGACACTTTGGTTTGTGTACAGTAGAACCTTGTTAGTCTGGACACTTTGGTTTGTGTGTACAGTAGAACCTTGGTAGTCTGGACACTTTGTTTTGTGTGTACAGTAGAACCTTGGTAGTCTGGACACTTTGGTTCGTGTGTACAGTAGAACCTTGGTAGTCCAGACACTTGGTTTGTGTGTATAGTAGAACCTTGTTAGTCTGGACACTTTGCTGTGTGTGTACAGTAGAACCTTGTTAGTGTGGACACTTTGGTTTGTGTGTACAGTAGAACCTTGTTAGTCTGGACACTTTGGTTCGTGTGTACAGTAGAACCTTGGTAGTCCAGACACTTGGTTTGTGTGTACAGTAGAACCTTGGTAGTCTGGACACTTTGGTTTGTGTGTACAGTAGAAGCTGGTTAGTCTGGACACTTTGGTTTGTGTGTACAGTAGAACCTTGGTAGTCGGGACACTTTGGTTTGTGTGTACAGTAGAACCTTGGTAGTCTGGACTCTGGTTTGTGTGTACAGTAGAACCTTGTTAGTGTGGACTCTGGTTTGTATGTACAGTAGAACCTTGTTAGTCTGGACACTGTGGTTTGTGTGTACAGTAGAACCTTGTTAGTCTGGACTCTGGTTTGTGTGTACAGTAGAACCTTGGTAGTCTTGACAATTTGGTTTGTGTGTACAGTAGAACCTTGGTAGTCTGGTCACTTTGGTTTGTGTGTACAGTAGAACCTTGGTAGTCCGAACACTTTGGTTTGTGTGAACAGTAGAACCTTAGTAGTCTGGACACTTTGGTTTGTGTGTACAGTAGAACCTTGGTAGTCTGGACACTTTGGTTCGTGTGTACAGTAGAACCTTGGTAGTCTTGACACCTCCGTTTGTGTGAACAGTGGAACCTTGGTAGTCTGGACACTTTGGTTTGTATGTACAGTAGAACCTTGGTAGTCTGGTCACTTTGGTTTGTGTGTACAGTAGAACCTTGTTAGTCTGGACACTTTGGTTCGTGTGTACAGTAGAACCTTGTTAGTCTGGACACTTTGGTGAGTGTGTACAGTAGAACCTTGTTAGTCTGGACACTTTGGTGAGTGTGTACAGTAGAACCTTGTTAGTCTGGGCACTTTGGTTTACAGTAGAACCTTGGCCTTGGTAGTCTGGACACTTTGGTTTGTGTGTACAGTAGAACCTTGGTAGTCTGGACACTTTGGTTTGTGTGTACAGTAGAACCTTGGTAGTCTGGACACTTTGGTTTGTGTGTACAGTGGAACCTTGTTAGTCTGGACACTTTGGTGAGTGTGTACAGTAGAACCTTGTTAGTGTGGGTACTTTGATTTTTGTGTACAGTACAAACTTTGTAGTCTGAACACTGGTTTGTGTGTACAGTAGAACATTGAGAGTCTGAATAGTTTGGTGTGTGTGTACAGTGGAACCTTGGTAGTCCGGGCATTTTGGTTTGTGTGTACGTTAGAACCATGATAATCTGATTTTCACTTTGATTTGAACATGGGCAGGCAGACAATTTTGTCCCGTAACACGTGTCATGTACACTGGAATAGCGTATTGTCCAATCAGAAGCCTCTGTAAGTTTACGTCATTCATTATACGTGTGTTTAATTAGCTTAATGAGGGTTGCAAGTCCCAGGGGTCAGCTTAAAATACTAAATACTGTCTTTTGTCATACCAAGGTCCCTAACTGGTCCTTCTTGTTTTCAAGTTCAGATACAGTATTTTTAGCACAATATTCGCACTGCTGAAAATAACCAACAAAAGTAGTTCATTTCCATTGTTTGTTTTTATTTTAGTATCACAGTAAACATTTTACATCAAACATGAATTCAATGAAAACATTTTCTCCAAAACGTAACAACCCTTGTTAATATCACAACAACAAGTTAACGTAACTAATCCTATTGCAAACAACTGGATCGGAAAACCCCATACAAAATGGCGGAACGAAATGAGTGACCATCTCGAGGACAACATTCGCAATGGAAGCCCAACATATTTTATTTGCACAATTAGACACCGACCAATGAAAAAAATTGATGTTCAGTTTTAATTAAACACTCACGATGTCTTTTGCAGGCAAAACAGTCATTGAACTGAGTCACGTGGACAACAGCCAGGGGAGATAACTGGTGAAAATATTTTTACGTCTTCTCCAATTTTTTATCAAATTTGAGATGTTTTCCTAGCTGTTTTCCATCTTGCTTTTATCGCCATTTTGTAATAAGGGTTGTGTGCCAGTTATTCACAAAATTTAAATACTATGTATATTTACAAAATGTATAATACTCGCGGGTATGTTGTAGAAAAATATATATCTATTCTGGGTAAAATACATTGCAGCATCAGCTATACAATACTTTCCATGCAATATCGGATTCTTACAAATCATTTTATTCAAATCACACCAGCTAAACTATCATCATGAACGTCTCGTACATGAAATCTGATTTAGTAGATGCTGATGGAATAGACATAAGACGTTTGAAAATGCCAATCTGAAAACTCCTTCCTGACTGGAAAGGTGTATATAAATATCATTTCTAATTAGAAAAGTTTTGATTTTATACTCCGAAAATGAAAAACTAATCTACAACAACTCAAAAGAACCGTTGGATGCCCCGGTTGATTATGATTGTCAAACCGCAAAACAACACGTGTTCTCTCGTTTGCACACCACGCATGCGCTACACACAGTACTTCCACTATGGCCGTCACTCCTCTACATCCTATAATGATTTTTTTTTTCAGTTTTGCGGTTTCCAGAACATACATTGACTCCATAAACATATGTACATGATTTCAAAGAGCTCCCGTGAATAAGAATGTCATATATTATATTATTGAGAAGCGAGAGCTTGCCAACAGATGAACGATATACCCATATTTTCACTTCATTCGTGGAGTACCAGGATATTATGCTATCTGATAAGAACCGTTACACGCTCTTTCTGAAATTTGATTGAAAGCATATGTTAATCTCAAAGTTCAATCTGTCGTTCGTCTGTTCTTTTGCTCTCGTGTATAACAGTTATCGCAAACTTGCTGTTGATGAACTGTTAATACAGACATAGCTATACATATTTTGAAAAAGATGAAATCACATGTCAAATTCCATGTTGATTTATGAAGATGATGCATTCTGTACGAAACAAACCCCCCGGAAGTTAACTACATATATTCCGGAAGCTCATTTACCCCTATGAACAATGTAAATGGACCACACGTACACATTCACCCACCAACACATACCCTTACATAAATAAATACCATTCATACAGTTCTTTGTAAGAACATAACAAATCTATTCTCTGACACGCTATCGTATATTTTGGTCATGTGACTAATTGACACGTGCACACTACTTCCGCTCTCAAGGTACATCATAGGATCTTGGACGGTACTTGCCCCCGCTTTGATTGGGGTTAGTTCTATGTTTTCACAGACGTCCATCTTGGGCCGTCCATCAACTTTGATGCAGTGGTTCAGCCGGATGTGGCTGTTGCCGTCCTCGTCGTTGTTTGGACGATGGTCGAGGCTCAATGTTGACTGGATAAAGTAGAATCCGGTCACATTGACCCTGAAGTAGCCGTTATGATATTCTATCCCGGTCAGGTGACGCTCACCCGGGTATGTCCACATCACCGTATTACCCGCACCTGGAATCAGGAAACACGTGACTTTAGTATTTCAGTTTCGTTAAAAAATATTATACGTTCTAAAAGAAGATTTTTAACTTGAAAATATATGATCGATGAGTAGACGAGTCACAAATATTATGTATCTATATCATATATTCAGCAATTCGAAAGGAATGTATTGGCACAAGTAAACTCAAAAAATATTGCAAAGATAATTGCTCTGAACAGATTAAAAGTATAGTTTTTTTTTAAAAAGAAATTTAAAACTTACTCGATAAAAATGTCGGATCGATCTCCATTTTAATCCCCAAGTTCGGCACCACCGGAAGTGGTCTCGTCGTTATGGGCGGGGCATAACTCGGATACTGTGGAGGCTCTGGAATTTTCACAGGAGACATCTGCAATGACAAAAAACGGAAATGACGTCACTAAATGTCAGCTGTCTAAATACTTCAAGTTCTGAACGTGAGAAAGCTGAAGTTAGATTTCACTATTGAAACCAACTACTGTTTTTTTCAGCATAAACACGCAGTTACACAGTGTTATTTGTGTGGTTTAATGATGACAACGTGTTATTTAGTTTGGGTATTCAACGAACGCGGGAAAGTGGAGGGGGTTCAATAAGTACGTAACGAGAGCGGAAGACATGGGACTATAAGGGCGTGTGTGGAGGTTTGAGGTTGAGCAAGGGAAGTATGAAGTGTGCAAAACACAAAGACATAGACTTCTGGCTAGATACCTATTCGTTCACGACATATCTGATCCGAAAATATTTAATCTTGGATTAGTTGCCAAAAGATCAATAGTTTTGTCTTGGTATAGCAGAGATATCAAAACAAAGAAATCTGCAGGATTTAAACGGTAGATCCCCTTCTATCTACTGCATCGTTCTATTTCTGACTATTTGCACAGACACTTTTTATAACACACCTGGGGAGTTTACCTGTAATTGCCATCCGGGGAATCTTATCAGGTCTGTCTGAGCAAAATTTGTGCAGTGTTCGTTATGGTCAAGGTCAAATTCATGTTTTTTCCATTGACGTCATAAAGCGGGTGGGAAAACCCGGATCTTCGGGCACAGGCGAGTGGAAAAGTAGGTTATCTATCTCAATATCGTGAGAGTAGGAACTATTATGTACATTGTAAACCGGCTATAATGTGTACCTGTATAACAACACTGGAAGTGGGAACTAAATATAACTGTAGACAAATACTACCTAGGCCAAGTCAAAGTTCCATGATATGGAATGTCAAGACGTACCACGTCCAAATTCAATAGACGGGGTACTAGCCGTCATAGTTTGATGAATAAATATATTAATACAGTTTAGTTAAGATCTGTATGATTTAATGGCTGTAAACAAATAGAACAAAGTTAAACGATTAACATTCAACAAAGTTAAACAATTAACATTCAACAAAGTTAACAATTAAACAGGATTTACTTCTGTACTCATTCCTCGGTGACAGATCTAAAAGATACACGATTCTAGCCCGAGATTACACCAGACATGGGTGTCAGGACCAGAGAAAACTGGGGCTAACATGATTCATATCAAATTAAACTCAGACACGACCAACATGTAATCCAGTGGCATACCCTGTACAATGGAAACCTCATTATAAATTCTAATAGTAAAGCAAGTGAAAACCCCAGACCACATCCGTAAACAGGTATATGTATATATATACAAAATCACAGGTAGGTCCCAGGTATGACTCACACTGGAAAGACATGGGCCAGAAAACCTACACAAAATAGCTCGTCTTTTCCACGAAAGTTTAAATTTAAATCAGAGAATATTTCTAAAACCGGAAAAAAAAAATCAAAAACTGCTGAATGTGGCAGATTTTGTGGAGGCCAACAGTACGCGTGAATGGCTAAACGTTGTAAAGAATTTTAGGATTTGTTTTTAATTGCTGGCGGTATATTGGTGTATACAGGTGTTTTTATCGGCGATAGACACCGCGTGCTCGAGATTATGTGTAATATTATCGCCCGCTGCATTCCAAGGCCGAGATTTCATCAGGGTTATACATGGCTGAGAAATCAGGCCTAATAGGCGCTCCTGTGTAGGGGTCAGAGGGTCGGTATGAAATGTTGAGGGGTTTCCGAGGGGAGGGTGTTGGTTGAGGGTCGAAAAGGAGAGGACAGATGGTCGGAAATAGAAGCGAATTTAGGAACGACATCTTCGGAAGGGTATGGGGGAAATCGGGAAATAGCCAGAGAAGGAAAATATTGCAGTTAGCAGAGAATGATACACAACGAAATATTAAACAATAATTGTATAGATTGCCGATAATACAGATATAAATATATATATACATGTTAATCATTTCATAACATTAATAGTTAATAAGTTGTAGAAGAAATTCTGATTTTACTTAAAATAAATAACTTACTGTTACTTGGTGAGAATCATGGCTGCCGTGTCCCCCAGTCTGGTCTTTATGTGGTAATGTATGTCCGTCGTCTTTCAGATCAGAATGACGAAAGTCTGTTTTCCCTACAAGTAACCACGCAAACAGTCCCATCCATACCAGCTGTAAAAACACCATCGCCACAATAAAACATGTCAAACACGTGAAATTGGAAGATTTCCGAGTTTTCGGACACAGGTTTGGACACCCGTGGTTTTGTGACGCCACACAATTCTCTATGTTAATTGGACAATGGTTTTGAGCGTGTGATTGTGTTTGATATTGTTGATGTCCACTAACTGTCTGGACACTTGGATGACCAACATTGGTCATTTGCTGTTGTCTATATTGTAAATTTCTTTTGTTTTCTTTTTCACACTGGCTGAGATCCACGTACGAATCCATTCGGTTGCCACCCTGGGAAGGCACGAACGTAGCAGCGTATTCGTTCATCTGTCCATTTGGTTGGTGGTATGGCACGTGACAATGTTTCTGGTCATAATCAAAATGATCAAACTGAGGTTCTGCTGGTTTGAGGAGGACGTGAGCACTGTCAACAGGACTCATACAGCTGGCATCCTGTTCATTCGTTTGTTTCACTGAAACTTGAAGTTTCTTAAAATTCTTTTCCTGTAATGAAGATTTCTTCATTTGTCCCGCCTGTAAATTTACCTCTTGGCTGCTACACTCCTGTGCTAAAGTACTGGTTGGCATTTTGTTTTGTTTTTCCTCCGATGAATACTCTTACTTACACGACAACTGTGGACATCGTCAATAACGACCGGCTTAGCTGAACGTCTACACGGTTTATGAATGGGCCGAGTATTACCACGGTATAGTATGTGCTGTAGGAATTTCCATGTGGGCGTCATTTCTAATAATAGCACCCAATGGAAAAACACGGCAGAAGGGGATTCCCCTGGTCTTCTGAAGGCATGTACCAGCACGTCTGAAACTACACCGGTACAATATCGACTCGACAACGACCTGATTAGCACACCAAACGCGTATAGACCTACTGCACATCATAAAGAACGGAAATAAGGCATGTATGAAACGAAATAAAGTTGATACTTAGACAAATCAGTTTATATGATTCGGCTGTCAATGTGATAAGGACACCACGCAAAAATATTTTATGTGATAAATAACACCAAAACAGGTGTATGAATTATACGACAAGTGGAACTAAGGGGAAACACCTAAATACGTTTTCTTGAAAATCCCTACCCAAAACGAAATGAAACTAGACTATGCGTGGTTTAACTGTAGTTTCAAGTTCAGTTTGAAGCTGTACTTTGGTGTCACGCCCCCACCCCGGGTGGAACGATCGGGTGATGTAATGATGACATACATTATTAATAACTTGCATCAGAGACCACAAAGTATGTTTGTCGAGACAGATACATGTATATATTAATAGAACACGTGGAAATGGAAAAGAACGGGCCGGTTTCTAGTTCCACACCTGGCGGAGGAAGGTTACCTCAGCATTATAAATAGACCATACATATTTTATAAATCCACACCTCTGGTATTTGGACTATGTTAACTTATAATCATGAACCCAGTCAAGGGTACATTGATGTAGGTATAACAAAAGTGAGTCTTACCCCTCAGTTGTTTTAAATTTTTGATTGTTTCATTTGTTACATTAGGAACCGTGGGTTCCATATATTGATCGCATAGTTAAAACGTACGTCACGTCATTTGTTTCTGACAAAAATAATTTATGATCGGCATATCAAACATATTTGTATTCATTATTGATTGGTTAATTGCTAATCTGTTAATTATTTATTGATTTATTATTGATTTTTTATCGATTTATAATTTAAGTAGTAAGATCCTGAGGCTAATTACTACTTCATAAAACATTAAGAAAAACTCTTATTGTAGTTAGCTACATTTCATACGTTTTTAATCATGTGCTAACGATATTATTTTATTAAGTTAATTTTGATCTGTAATTCTTCAATTAGTGATCCTGATAATGTATAATTAGCCCTGTTATAGTTTGTGATTAGTTTATGTGATAATGGGGAGTCTTGAGTGTTGGTATGTGTGTAACCCGTCTCTTACAATTCTATTGTCTATTTAAATAACAGTTGTACAATTAAGGTTCGAATTCTTATAATCAAATAAATAAATGAATACCGAACCTTGACGGAATTGGCCGAGATGTTGCTATTGTGACAGGGTAATTTGGGGTAGCAACGGGGTGGTGTGGGGGTATTGGGGTAGCGACGGGGTGGTGTGGGGGTATTGGGGTAGCAACGGGGTGGTGTGGGGGTATTGGGGTAGCGACGGGGTGGTGTGGGGGTAGTATGGGGGTAGCGACGGGGTAGTGGGAGGAGAGTAGTGAGGGTAGCGACGGGGTAGTGTGGGGGTAGTATAGGGGTAAGCGACGGGGTAGTGGGAGGAGAGTAGTGAGGGTAGCGACGGGGTGGTGTGGGGGTAGTATGGGGGGTAAGCGACGGGGTAGTGGGAGGAGAGTAGTGAGGGTAGCGACGGGGTAGTGTGGGGGTAGTATGGGGGTAAACGACGGGGTAGTGTGGGGGTAGCGACGGGGTAGTGTGGGGGTAGCGACGGGGTAGTGTGGGGGTATTGGGGGTAGCGACGGGGTAGTGTGGGGGTAGTATGGGGGTAGCGACGGGGTAGTGTGGGGGTATTGGGGGTAGCGACGGGGTGGTGTGGGGGTAGCGACGGGGTAGTGTGGGGGTAGCGACGGGGTGGTGTGGGGGTAGCGACGGGGTGGTGTGGGGGTAGTGTTGGGGTATTGGGGGTAGCGACGGAGTGGTGTGGGGGTATTCGGGGTAGCGACGGGTGGTATTGGGATATTGGGGGTAGCGACGGGGTGGTGTGGGGGTATTGGGGGTGGCGACGGGGTGGTATGGGGGTATTGGGGGTAGCGACGGGGTAGTATGGGGGTAGCGACGGGGTAGTATGGGGGTAGCGACGGGGTGGTGTGGGGGTATTGGGGTAGCGACGGGACAGTATTTCATCATACATCCGTCTGTGGAAGAAAGGTTTACATCGTGTATATACAGTGTATTTGAATGTTATGGTGGGGGCTGTTATTGATTATATTTAACAGGGCGTTACCGGACTTGTTTGTGTTTATGTCATACATACTCGACGATTCGATTTAACTTTTTAAGTGTTTATTTTTTTATTGAAAATCTTCGCTTCGAAATAACACGGATGTATAATTGATGGTGACGTGTCTATATAATGTAATTCTGCGTTGGTCTCATTGATACACAATTATCATCGTTTCCATCCAGACGAACTTACATGCATTTTATTAAATCTAAATATGTCACGCCCAACTAAGTAATGTTTAGAAAGTTGATGATTTGGGACGTGACCGATTTAAATATTCTATAAATAAACATAATTGACGACGTGGAAGAAATGACAATATTACCTCAATGATGAGACACAGACACTCGCCTGATATACAATCAGGTGTATTGACAGAATAGACGAGGGCCTGTCATTTGTCCTCTTCTAGAGACACACGACAGAGGAGACAGAAGTGTCATTTTCTGTCCTCGTTAGAACATTTAACAAAACATTGCAGCTTCCGAGTTCACGTAGATTACCGAATGTTACCGTTTGCGTTCGGGTTGTGTGACTAGGCGATGTATGGTTCAGTATGATATCACTATAATGTTGCTTGACATGTCTTTGTTCTATTTTACTGGTTGATGGTTTCTTGAAATGCTGATAAAATGAGATATTGTCTTTCACGTTGGTAATTTATTGTTTTTCTTACCTGTATATCAATTTTCAATATTTTCTGTCATATCTACAAAAAATAAATCAAACAAAATTTGGTCTATATCTCAAAACATCATGTTCAGTGGTGTGTGAACAGTGAATGTCCATTTAAGGCAATGTCTAATTAAGGATGTATACTAGTATATGGGCGACATATACGGAGATTTACACAACAATACACTTCACCAGGAAACACTGGTAAGTACTCTCCTTCACCAAACTACACCACACACTTGGACATAACAACCCAGCCATACAGAGACTACTCTATGTATAGAAGGCAATATAAACAAGCTGTGTGTCAAAATATGTTTGTTGGCTTAATAAGTGTTATGTTTTTAACGTATACAACAGTGTCAGCCTCCAGAGATACTTTCAATGGACGTAAACAAATGCAAAAATCATAATTTGCAGAAGATAGTAGATAAAATATACTTCTGTCTATGGCGATCCGTGGACATAGTAGATATAACATACTTCTGTCAATGGCGATCCGTGGACATAGTAGATATAATATACTTCTGTCTATGGCGATCCGTGGACATAGTAGATATAATATACTTCTGTCAATGGCGATCCGTGGACATAGTAGATATAATATACTTCTGTCTATGGCGATCCGTGGACATAGTAGATATAATATAGTTCTGTCTATGGCGATCCGTGGACATAGTAGATATAATGTACTTCTGTCTATGGCGATCCGTGGACATAGTAGATATAATATACTTCTGTCTATGGCGATCCGTGGACATAGTAGATATAATATACTTCTGTCTATGACGATCCGTGGACATAGTAGATATAATGTACTTCTGTCTATGGCGATCCGTGGACATAGTAGATATAATATACTTCTGTCTATGACGATCCAAGGATATATTAAATATCACTAACCAGTATCATTGTGCTAAGACATCATACGATATTAAAGTTTTATTTTAAAATAAAACTAATAACTCGCTTAATGCATGGAGCTATTGGATCGTCGATAAATAATATTCCAATAATCTTTTTTATTCTATGAAACAGATAATGTAGAATCTTTACATAATTGATCTTATTCACTGATCTCGTTCATCATGACACTACATGGTAGCTTCAGGTCTACTTCCGGAACTGACGTGACGTCACATGCCCAATTAGTGCCTCGCACATCACGAACTGAAGAGCAGGTCAAGTGTATAAACAGTCGCGTAGGCTTGTATGGCCTGAATCATCACAAGGCAGGGACGATGAATTGTTCCCGCCATCACTTAATATTTATCAGTCATGAAAGATATTTTTATATGTAAAAGGGAAATTTTATTTATTTTATAAAAATTGCAGGAACAAGTTATACCAGCCGATATCAAGGGTCGTCTATGCAGGAGAATAATGCTGAATTAAAAAAGAAAAAAAAAAACACGAATGAATATTTACTTTGAACAAAAATAGTCATGTAATATACATTAAATGTTTGTTTCGACATGTAGTTTCTTAAAATCTCCAATAATATGCTGTAGATGCTTACAGTTTCTTCTATAGAGTTATTGTGTGGTGAAATGTAGCACGGAATAATTCCAAGTCACACAACTAATTAAACCTGAAAAATAGCCAAGTTTTTAGGTTCAAAAGTGTCTATAGAACAGGGTAGGAGCATTTTTTTGACTTGATTTGACTTTATGTACGTATAAACCCTTATTTGTTTGACATTGAAATGCAAACGGCGGTTGTGTAAAATGATACATAAATATGGCATAAAGGGAGACATTTCAATCAATTAAAAAGCTGCTATATAAGACTTTTAAGACATCTTATCTTAGTTAGGAGGACGGTCTTTAGATCAATTGTTAAACTGGCGAGTTTGAGGCCTTTTTCAGAAATATGTCTCTTTTTTTACCCCAAACATATATTTTTTTCCCCTAAAAACTGTATTCTTGCCATGTCTAGAGTTCTTTATAGTGTCTTATGTCTTATAAGAGCATTTTTATGCTTGAAATATCTCCTTGTATTTGTGTGATATTCACAACCGCAATTTGTATTCCAAGGTCAGAATATAATCAGTGTTTATGCATATCATACACTCAAATCTGGTCAAAGCAATGGTTCTGTTGTGTGCTTTAGACACTTGTGAGCAAAACCACATGGTTGTTTGTGTAATATATATATGTGATACAAATGAGCTAATTGTGCCCCCGGAAACATGCATTTTACGCATGTTTTATTGAATTAATAAACAACTTAACAAATTACATGTCAACAGCAAGGCCCACGGTTTCCCAGGATGATACTAAACGTTAACTTTAATTGTACCATAGGAATTTTTACTGGATTTGCTATTAGATACCCCCTCATCTTCTTTTTGGCCCGGATGAAAGCGCGCGAAGGGTCTTACTGTGGGAGGAAACAGGAGTACCCGGAGAAAACCCTACGTGGTCGGTCAGATGATCCCATACCTGTTCACGTCCGATCTGGGAATTGAACCAAGGCCGCCTAGGTGAAAGGCTATTGATGACCATTGACCAATTCAATATTTTCCAAAGTCACCTTGAAAAAAATGCTCTAAATGAATATAAGTAAATAGAAATATAAAACAATTAATATATTCAAACATTGAACTGCTACAAAGTGCTAGTACACAATATATCAAAATAGATCTATAAAATAAATAAAGATCAAAAGCACAAACTGACATACTGAAGACGATGATAATGTAACCATGTCTAACTTGACCTTATTATCTTGAATACGACTTGACTCGAACAGGCGTATAATTTTGGCATTGAATTAGAAAATAAAAAAGTACCACGGGGCGGAACAATATACGCCCGTTGAATGTTATTAAGTGTTAAATACTATTTGTAAGCCATCTTGCATTAAAATAAGATTTGCACCACCTTAAGTGTGGCTAGCTGGCAATGCTTTAAAACCCCACCTTTCCCTGACAGTTTAAGGAAAACAAGTAATCAAAAATCTCCAACTTATTAACACAACCTTGTTGTCTGTCAGTATGTCAGTATTGTTGTCTGTCAGTATTGTTGTCTGTCAGTATGTCAGTATTGTTGTCTGTCAGTATGTCAGTATTGTTGTCTGTCAGTATTGTTGTCTGTCAGTATGTCAGTATTGTTGTCTGTCAGTATTGTTGTCTGTCAGTATTGTTGTCTGTCAGTATTTTATAGGATTGCCATAACTTACCCTTAAGCCATGAACATTATTATATTTTAAATGTTTAAGATGTAGGAGAAAACTCACTGAGCGAGTGTATGATTTTTTTAAGTTTAGCACGAAGTTTTTCTATAATGTTAAACCTCAAAAATCTTATCTCAAGGTCTGAGGTTTTTGGGCTATTGTAAAAAGACTTGTCTGCTATCAATTTAACTCAACGGAGTTCGTCTGCTATCAGAGGCGACTAACGTGGACCCCAGGGGCGACCAACGTGGACCCGTATACTAGTAGTCAGCTAGGTAACTGATTAAATCGTCATTGTAACGGACGTAAACTTTCATTTGATAATACATTACATTTGATGATAAATCAACTTCCCCATTTGACTGGAGGTCGCCACACACAAATCTTTCCCGATGGGATAGTTTTTGTGTAACCTGACTGATGTAAAAACATTTTTGATGTACATAATATTATTTTGCAGGCAAATCCAGAATGAAATCGACTCGTAGACAAAAATGTCCCCAGCTCTGCACAATGCTATTTTCTTTTTTAATAAGATCACGAAATGATTATATTGTTTTCTGAAAGTTATATGATATTAATTATATAGACTGCTGGGTGATGTGTCTCATCAAGCACGACATTGTCCCCGAATGTTATATTCAACATCTTACATTGGAATAACCACTCACCGATAAAATAGAATCTAATGAACTCATTGTTTAAATCAGTTTACAAAAATACACTTATAGTTGGCGATGCTATACATATATGTAGATAAATAAATCCTGTCAATAGTACGGCCCTACAGTGCGATGGATCGAGACATTTTCTGCAGTCGTAATGACATTAACAATTGTCTGTGTGAAAATATAGGTCGTAGGGATTGTGAAATATGTTTTAGGTATACGTATGCATAGTATTGTGAAATTTGACAGCAGGATCTTGATTTAACCTCCAGAGCTGAATTTTAATTTGAATGTTCACAAACTTTTGAACCTCGAGTAATTTGCATATGACTTAGGGCTACTTTTAGATCAGCTATAACTATCTTTATACCTGTAGCAGGTTATGATTGTAAATGATGTACATTTAAGCATTGAACGGCTTTAGCGCGCTTCATGTTGAATTTGCCTCTATCCAGTTGGCATTCATATTAACTATGAATGCCAACTGAAAGCCGTTCAATGCTTATATTTACCATCTGCGATTTTTTATTTGTCGTGCGAATTTTTTTTTTTGAAATTTCCAAATTCAAATTTCAGTTGGCAGTTCATAAGCTGATGAACTCGCAACTGAATTGGTAGGGTTATATAGTGGCAGTGCCATGCAATGGTAACTATCGTGATATGGTCGCCTTCTAACTCTGTCGGTAGAGCGGCGGACCAGTAAACCGAGGGTCGCTGGTTCGATCCCCGGTGGAGGCACACTACTCTCTTTCCTGTTTTATACCATACAGTACGCTACACATGACCCGAGTATTAATCAGACCAAATAGAGGTCATATCCGAGGTAAAGGATGTGATATGGAATATACAGCTGACAGAAGACGTCATCTTAACGTTGTCACTGTACCAATGATACATCATACACCATGATGGATTACACCTCTTTACGGGGCGTCATGAAACTAAGACTGAATGCTACCTTACACATTAAACGTATTTAGTTAAGAGTTATCTCCCTTCTTTTTAAAATTAATTTTCTTCGTATTCGATTAAGATTTTTAACAATATATTTCCGATTTGAATGTGAACAATTGTTGCGTTTTACTACAGGATTCATATTTATAATTTTGCACACAGTAATTTCACTTACTTGTTCATTTACATAGCCTGCATGGATAATAAGTGATAAAAATGGAATTAAAATGTTTAAAATATGCAATTACGTTATATATATGATACATGTCCACCTGTAATAAGTAAGGAATGATTTACATTATTTTTGAACTCGGAATTAGACAGTAATCGGTTACTATATATCCTGAAGCGTTTCTATAACCGCGACAGGTGTTTATCAAGTGCTTAGGAACCTCCGCCAATCCCATATTATCGTAATTACACATTATCAACGACACGTGATTTGTGAGAAGTCCAGCTCCTGCTGTCAACCATTCGATGACATTGTCATGCAAGTAAATTCCATTCTGTAGAAATAGTGTGGTAATCAATTGCCTTACAAACACTGTACTGTCCTGGAGGTCCCGCCCCCACACAACGCCAACTCAATCAATCTGTCACACAAAACTCCCTCTCTAGAACATGAATGAATTCCTTTCCATGTAAAAATAGACGTTGTGAAATAGTCACTCATGCGTGAAAGATTTGATTTCATACTTGCTATTACAAATGTATTGTATGATGCTACTAAACATGTGCTGATTTTATAATTAAATTATCCATTAGTTTTGTATATAAGTGAAATTATATACTATACATTGTGTCAAAACCACAAAGATTTTGTTTATAATTGGTAAATCTCGGCGGAAATGAGATTAAATGCATTGTCGCTTAGACATCATGAACCGTCATCTAGAATTCACGAAAGTGATCATGCATACTTCTTTGTAATCAAACTAGGTCGGGGGTATGCACGAGTCCCTACGACCAAAAACGGCTAGCTCCCCTTTCTTTACCATTGAAATAAAAGCTGGCATGCTTACCAGCTAACATGGAACCTCCATTTTGTCTTTTCTTTCTGTTAAATACCCGGCTGACATGTTTGAAATAAGAAAGATTAATTATCCATGTAAAAGTCATCATGTGAAGGAAATGTCAAAGGGCATTTGCCTTTGCGGCCCCTTTATTTACTGCGACCCCATCAAGTTTGGATACCGTATGTACGTAGTCAGGCGATCTTGGAACAGCCCCATTAAGTTTGAAACCGTCGTCAGGCGACCTTGGTGCAGCCCCATAGAGTTTGGACTCGGTTGTCAGGCAATCTTGCTGCGGCCCAATCAAAATTAGACGCCGTTGTCAGGCGACCTTGCTGCGGCCCCCTTAAAATTTGACGCTGTTGTCAGGCGATCTTGTTGCGGTCCAATTAAGTTGAATTCGAAACCGCGCACTGCCGTCTAGCGACCTTAGTTGTGTAGAGTAAGGGTACGTAATTTCGCACAGTACGTAAATTCGCACACCTAGACGATTTTTTTACGTTTTTCCTTCAAGTGGTCGAGGACTGTGTTTTTTGTTTATATGTTGACTAATGCCAGCCTTTAATGGAACATTTGCCGTTTACAGTACATCTTTTCAGATTAAGTTCGTTTTGAAAACAAAGTTTAACTGGTACGACTCTTGTCCGATAAAATGGATACCGGATGATTAAATATTTTATTAAAAATAATCCCAGTTGTTGACTGGCATGTGAATTTGCAAATATTTAAGGAAAATATCATTTGATCAGATTATAAACAAAACTTATTACAAATCCACCAAGTATAACTAATAACAGCGCTGACCTGCAGACACCCCGTCATTTTCACTGCCTTGTTTACATTACCTCCGTAGGGAGCGGTTATTATTTAAAGCAAAAATGGCGGTAAATTGACACTTTCCAATTTTACATTATTTTGTTTTTAAAGATTTTTTTAATCATGGCATTGGGTTTTATCTTAGTTTAGGATGTTGTTTGTCTACAAAATGGATGAAAACTATTTTTCCCAACAAAATTAAAGAAATTAGATGGGTGTGCGAAATTACGTACCCGATCGTCTTCAAACCCAGCAATAAACACAAGTTAACAACAGCTCCCTTGCGCAGTGATACGTGTGCGCATATCAGGTTGCACACTTGTATGTTACGAAGCATTTGTACATCTAACAATGTGAGGTATTTTTTCTTTATTTGAAATTGATTTTACGGAAATGTATTTAAAAACACACCGAAAGTGTGCGAAATTACGTACCCCCACTCTAAGTATGAAATAAAAAGTAACCGTCAAATAGTGTCTTTTCTGTCTGAAAGTAGAAATGAGCCCCCGTGGTGCGAATACTTTACTTGGAGGCAAACATGCATTTTCAATAATTATATAAACATTTTTTTTGATCAAGATGTAAATTTTTTGAAGCAAACAATTTTCAATGAAACATTGCTTAGCGTTTGTGTAAAGCAATATAGTAATTTCCTTAGTAATTTCAGTTAACACAATGGAAATACAACCATTCCGGCAGTTATTGTAAAGAAGGGACCCGCTGACTCTTACACTAATAACTTATCTCTGCCTGATTCGAAACTTAAAAGCAGACATTATCCTAGAGACCAAAATTACAAAGCTCAACTTTATTTATAATTTTGAATATTCCAGAGATAGGGGACCGGTCTAAACATCTCCGGTAGTCACATCTCTTGTAAGATCGCTGTGTTTAGATTCTCGTTTGAGATAAAGTATCGTCTTAGTTTCTTCAGATGCAATGAAGGTATTGATAATGATGCTTTAAAATTAAATTTCCCCTCTATGATAAGGTATATATTCTAATCAAGAGTCTTTAAGACAGATATGATTATGTGCACCACTTTAAGACGATTTACGCCTACACAGAAGCTGGCCGGTGTCGATGCGTCATAAACACAAAAATTACTTCAAGGACCTGAACCTACATTGTACCTTACATCAATATGCACCTAGGTGTAATATAGAATATGTAATTTACACTGTCACAGCAAAGAAAACATTTAATGTTTCCTTTAGATAAATATAAGCCACCATTGTTAATTATCATATTACACTCGAACTATCGGCGATTAGAGTACTTTAAAAGTGGCATGTTTACTCTAGAACTACCGTGGGGATTTCCCATTGTGTTCCGATTACATAGCTCTGTGATACAAATAAGTGTATGAAAGACAAGTTCATGTCACCTTTCAGTATCAATTTCGTATTACAAATATAAGTGTATAATGCAGGTGTTTGTTCCAAGGATGTAACTTACAAAAGTCGCTCAAGATATAGCACTTTTCAAAACAAATTGAGATTTAGATAAGGTAGAGAGTTAGAAACAGTAGAGAGTTAGAAACAGTAGAGAGTTAGATACAATAGAGAGTTAGATACAGTAGAGAGTTAGATACAGTAGATAGTTAGATACAGTAGAGAGTTAGATCCAATAGAGTTAGATACAGCAGAGAGTTAGATACAGTAGATAGTTAGATACAGTAGAAAATTAGATAAAGTAGAGAGTTAGATAGAGTAGAGAGTTAGAAACAGTAGAGAGTTAGATAGAGTAGAGAGTTAGAAACAGTAGAGAGTTAGATACAGTAGAGAGTTAGAAACAGTAGAGAGTTAGAAACAGTAGAGAGTTAGATACAATAGAGAGTTAGATACAGTAGAGAGTTAGATACAGTAGAGAGCTAGATACAGTAGAAAATTAGATAAAGTAGAGAGTTAGATAAGGTAGAGAGTTAGATATAGCGGAGAGTTAGATAAGGTAGAGAGTTAGAAACAGTAGAGAGTTAGATACAGTAGAGAGTTAGATACAGTAGAGAGTTAGATATAGCGGAGAGTTAGATACAGTAGAGTTAGATATAGCGGAGAGTTAGATACAGTAGAGAGTTAGATACAGTAGAGAGTTGGATACAGTAGAGAGTTGGATACAGTAGGGAGTTAGATACAGTAGAGAGTTAGATACAGTCGAGAGTTAGATACAGTAGAGAGTTAGATACAGTCGAGAGTTAGATACAGTCGAGAGTTAGATACAGTAGAGAGTTAGATACAGTGGATAGTTAGATACAGCGGAGAGTTAGATACAGTAGAGAGTTAGATACTGTAGAGTTAGATACAGTGGAGAGTTAGATACAGTCGAGAGTTAAATACAGTAGAGAGTTAGATACAGTGGATAGTTAGATACAGCGGAGAGTTAGATACAGTAGAGAGTTAGATACAGTAGAGTTAGATACAGTGGAGAGTTAGATACAGTCGAGAGTTAAATACAGTGGATAGTTAGATACAGCAGAGAGTTAGATACAGTAGAGAGTTAGATACAGTAGATTTAGATACAGTAGAGAGTTAGATACAGTGGATAGTTAGATACAGCAGAGAGTTAGATACAGTGGAGAGTTAGATACAGTAGAGAGTTAGATACAGTAGAGATTAAGATACAGTAGAGAGTCAGATACAGTAGAGTTAGATACAGTAGAGAGTTAGATACAGTAGAGTTAGATACAGTGGAGAGTTAGATACAGTCGAGAGTTAAATACACTAGAGAGTTAGATACAGTGGATAGTTAGATACAGCGGAGAGTTAGATACAGTAGAGAGTTAGATACAGTAGAGTTAGATACAGTGGAGAGTTAGATACAGTCGAGAGTTAGATACAGTAGAGAGTTAGATACAGAAGAGATTTAGATACAGTGGAGAGTTAGATACAGTCGAGAGTTAGATACAGTAGAGAGTTAGATACAGTGGATAGTTAGATACAGCAGGGAGTTAGATACAGTAGAGAGTTAGATACAGTGGATAGTTAGATACAGCGGAGAGTTAGATACAGTCGAGAGTTAGATAAGTAGATAGTTAGATACAGTCGAGAGTTAGATACAGTAGAGAGTTAGATACAGAAGATAGTTAGATACAGCGGAGAGTTAGATACAGTAGAGAGTTAAATACAGTAGATATTTAGATACAGTAGAGAGTTAGATACAGTCGAGAGTTAGATACAGTCGAGAGTTAGATACAGTAGAGAGTTAGAAACAGTAGAGAGTTACGTACAGTAGAGTTAGATACAGTAGAGAGTTAGATACAATAGAGAGTTAAATACAGTAGAGAGTTAGATACAGTGGAGAGTAAGATACAGTAGAGAGTTAGATACAGTAGAGAGTTAGAGTTAGATACAGTAGAGAGTTAGATACAATAGAGAGTTAAATACAGTAGAGAGTTAGATACAGTGGAGAGTAAGATACAGTAGAGAGTTAGATACAGTAGAGAGTTAGATACAGCAGATAGTTAGATACAGTAGAGAGTTAGATACAGCAGATAGTTAGATACAGTAGAGAGACAGTGGAACCCAGATTTATCAGGTGAAATGAGACAGCATCCAACATTATAATAATGGGTACACAGTACAGAAACTGGAAAATTAGAAATTGTTCCGATAGACGGTCATGTTAAAGCTATCTTTTACCGAAATATATGATGAACAAACAACAAATATGACAGCATTGTCCATTCTCTTGCCATGCATTGTCCATTCGATTAAGAAATATTTGAAATCATTCTCTGGCTTTCAAAACAACCCCGTGTTTTTTCTTTCTTTTTCTATCAATATATACACAATTGTTCACGACCACAATTGAATGACTATCCAAAAGACTATTTTGGAAGGGTTTCGTGTGAATCTATAATATGGGAATGGAGATGGTCTGGAAACATAATACTTCACACTTGGTGAAAAACGTGAGTAATTAATAATCTCTTACAAGAAATCTATATCCCAAGATGTTAATGGTGCCCCGGAAGTGCTGATACATTGATCTAGATCGGTAGATTTTATGAGATAAAAATGTCGAAAGTTGCATATTTTCCATTGTGTGTAATAACACGGGGAAGTGCTGATGGATTGTCTACGGTCGGAAGCAGGTGTTATGTACTATCGCCACATTACAACATTCATGTTGCACTTGACAGCCGAATTACCTATCTCTACAGGTATATACGATGCGTCATCCTTGACAACAACCGCAAACAAAAAGGTCAGAGGTTAAACAGCAGGTGATAGGTCAAATTAGTGTAGACGACACACCATTGTACAAAGCATTGTAAGCTTTGACTATCGCTACGGTTGGGATCGAGATACATGTGAAAAAAACCCTTAATAAACAGAAATACAGGTGTGGGTAATGTTTTGTCTTATGTTTTAGTAGTGTTAAGGTGTATTATTCGAGTACAGATCGGTGATAAGAAATCTGTCTTTACTTTGAACCAGCACTTCAAAATAAGCTAACTAAAAATCCGCTTGACAGTCTGATACCATTGTACATAAAGGAAGACTCTAAGACCTCGATGACTCATATCGTGTTCTGTGGAAACCAAAAGCCGATACACCTGGCCAAACCAGATCTAATGGAATAATTATGCCGACAATTTATCTCTTACGGAACAGCGGGTTTACAAGTTTCTGTGTGAGCTCCAAGTGAAAAGTCATAGGTATTAGATGGGAAGTGGGATAAAGTGTGTGTACAGTAATGTTACGGTAGACGAGAGTTTAATTGTGTGAGAATGTAGGGCAGTAATCAGCTCACCAATCAAAAGTACTTCTCTGTAAGGTATACGGTATTACAATGTCTACTTCTATCTGTCAATCAGATCACACGCACCATTTAACAATTTAAAGTTTTTTGTTCAACCGGAAGTAGGTCCGGAAATGAAAGTGTCACAGTTGAAAAATAACGTAATATTTTATAATGATTAAGTTAAAAGTCTTATTGATTTGAGACATACATAGATATCTATATTTACTAAATATTTAGCTGTAGTTTGTACGGTCAGTGAGTAATAACACGTTTTTGAATCGGCAAATTATTAACACCAAATTGCATCTTTATGTAGGTTTCGTTATCAAATCTAATCAAATTTTGAGCAAATTGGCTAGTAGAATTTAGATTGTCAATGTCCATATAAAGAATGTACAGGTGCTTGTAAAAATATAAGGTCAATAATTACATCAATTAACCTGCCTTTTGGTCCCTCTACTCTATGTGTACATGCGAATTTTTTGTTGCCCCACCCCACCTCGCCCCACCCCACCCCGACCTCGTAAGTCGAAGTTAAGGCGATATTTCGCTAACTTTCCTTCCGGTTTGACAGAGTTTCGCCCTTACTGGCATCAGCTCTCTGAAGCAGTTTGATTCATTAATATTTAAAGCAGATCCTTTTTATATCTTTTTGTAATATTTAGCAATATTGTTTCCATTTTTACAGAAGAAAAAGAAGTATTTTGAAAAGAGAATGATCTTTTTTAACAGAAATGTCTGCTGCAATTAAACGGATATTTATTCATACATGTCTAATGCATTAGATACAAAGCGGACCCACAACTAAGTGTAGGTGCACTTTGAGTTAATTACCTGTAAACAATTCTAATTGCCTTTTTATGAGCCTCGAGTCATCCATTAGACATCTCAGAAGTTGGTTGGTAAAGTAACTGTGAATCAAATGTCTTCGTCAATTTGATTGGTTAAAATCCTGAGCTATAACCCTGCACTTTTGCATTGCGGAAAGTCATCCGTTAGTAGAGCATTTCCTCATTTTAAATTGACTGTTTTTTCATAAAAACAAAGACAAAAAGAGAGAAAAAAACATAAGAAATAGATGTCACTTATTCAAATCAGCCAATTTTTCCATAAAAGAAGTGTATCTATATATGATAATTTTTTTGATTGACTATTTCTTTAATTTGACCAGTTATTCAGAATTAGAAGACCAGCTATTTTAAGTTTCTTCTACAAAGAGAATCACTCATCATTTTATCGCCGTCTTCTCCAACAGGCAGACAATATCGATATCAGTTTAACCCCCTAAGGATGTTATTTGTAATATCATATCCATAACTGGCCTTGAACTTGACTCTTCCTCCCAGGAGTGGTCGAACTCGATCTAATTATACGTTTCGGCTTTCCCTGTACATACTTTATAGTTGAGTGCATATGCACCATAGTGATGTTTTATGGTGAATAGGTCCAATCGAAACCACTCGGCCAAGTCCGTCTAAGAACGTAATATATACGGAGTTACCCGAGATGTTCCGATTGATATTGTACAGGCATTGGAAATCACCTCAACACATATATATTTATATATATCTAAGTAAACATATTTGAACATTTTAACCAAATTGTGGAAGACTTTTACTGTGCTTTTATAAAATAAGAATGCAACTCGGGCTTTTCCGATTTTTTTCTTTCTTAAAAATACTTCGTTCCGTACCTATTATCGCTGAAACACAAATTTGGTCCACAGATAAAATTCAATAAAATGTCTGAATGAATGCAGTATTATCTGTAATTTATCTGTAATTTATCGGTATTTCAAATTTTTCCAGACATACATTTTAAAAACTTGATAACGCAAATACATATCATTAGTTATATGTATGTGTGATAAAACGCGCAATCAGCACGCGGTCGTCCATGTTTGATACACAGTCGCGTGCCTGAACTCATCCGCCGTTCATTCACACCGCCTTGGGAGTTACTGCAGTAGTGGGCGGAAAAATGACCAACTGACCCGGTAATAGGTCGTCCGAGATGACGTAACAGAAGTCTAGACTTACACGTGACGTCACTAGACCTGAAGGCCAAAGGTCTGAATCATGAGTCAGTCATTTGATGTGATTGTCACTGGTCATTTATCTGTTTGATCTCTGGGAATGGATCAATGAAGAAAGGCCATGGAGGGACAACAGGAATTTACACCTCGATCCAAAGTGATTATCTTATCACTAATGAGGTAGACTTGTATTAGAAAATGCATATAAAAGATGTGAAAATATTACCAATACACTTTTAACACCATTTCAACTAATCCAAATCGCAAACGCTAAATGTACATTTACATACACTCAAACAACAAAAGTTTCTGATTTATACAAACAACACCGACATTGCTATAATATAGGATAATTTATCAAAGTTCGCCATGTCACATTGCAGAGTTCAATATTTGAGCTAAAGAGATAATAATTCCTACTTCAGGACATGACAAAGGATAAGTTGGATCTAAGTGATTTGGGTGGTTGACCACATAATTGGACTATCGGTAGTACAATCTACTTTGTGGTTTGTATTGACATTGAAACGGATACATTAGATCAGGCGCTATCGATCACGTTGACAGATGTTCCGCTATAGTCTCTGCTGGGACGACCCAAAGAATGGAACATGCCCTGTATTATAAAATCAGTCATTTATCACTAACAATGAAAAAAGGGACTTCAAACACCAGCTTTAGATATTCTTTTCAGTTTTGACGTCATTCATAGCACTATAAATCGTATACCGCTAACATTTAGCCGCTGACCGGAAATAGCGCTGATAAACGAAAACCGCAAGATCGGTCCAAGGCCAATACGGATGGCCGCCATATCGCTGACTCATGCCCTACCAACGCTCGCGATGTCCATAAGATCTCAAGTCCAGAATCATTCTTATACGGCGAAATATTTCTGCTGTACTAGAAGTATTATATTTCAAAGGTAGCGATTCATGATTACATCCGAAAGAATTCGGTCTGCTTTTTTGACAGGTACGAACATAATATA
This sequence comes from Pecten maximus, assembly GCF_902652985.1. NCBI lineage: Eukaryota > Metazoa > Mollusca > Bivalvia > Pectinida > Pectinidae > Pecten > Pecten maximus. Next base: position 18,061,016 of record NC_047028.1, read on the forward strand.
CGACTTCCGGTGGAACTGTGATGTCAAACGAGCATGTTTATATACACAGCCGAGATTGGTAATAAAACGTGTTGCAATTGTTTGGATTCCTTTGTGTTAACGTTAAATATTTGCTTTTCTTGAAAGCAAACATCGCCTAAATGATATGGAGTTCGGACTCAATTGCTCCATTCCGCAAGGAATGGAATATTTCTTTAAAACCACGAACCGGAAATACTTCACTAAAATTACAGTTTAATAGATCTATAGTTTATATCAATATATTGAAATACGACTATTAACCTAACCAAAGTTTTTTAAAGCAAATTACGTCAGAGGATCTGGTAGTCACGTTAAAGTAGCAGGCCGCTTTAAAGGTCATTTAACAATCAACCAGGAAACAAAAGGTCATTGTAATCAGCTAGGTAACAAAATGTCAAGAAACAAATGTTGAGATGCTTTTGCACCAATATCGATACACCAATGAAAATACAATCTGTCGCGAATAGAGAACCAGGTTTGATATAAAATATTCTGATTATAGGGAATAATATTCTGATTATAGGGAATGGAAATGCATGGACTGCAGGTTACATGTTAATCATTCATATAATCTATTTCCATTCCTACCGACACGGGTTTTAATTGGTCTAATCCTGATAAAATAATAATAAAATATTTTATTTACGTGTCACACATATTTTACAACATTTTTTTCACACAATTCAACTAACATATTTGTGAAACATGCCCAGCCAAATTTTGACTTACGAGACACTTAGGGTTCAGAACATATTATTGGACATGAACATGCAAAATATAGAACCTATATACGAGGGTGGGAGAAGTGCAAGTGTGGCTGGGCCGGGATCCCTACCGACAAGTTGCACAACCCCCATCCTCGTCATCACAATATCAATCTGATGAATTATAAAATACAATACTTTACAGTATATTTGTGCTAAATGCACAACTAATAAAGGACTTATCTTTAACTGGATTATCTGGAGGCGTGCGAATAGATTAAGATATTGAAACGGTAGGAATTGAAAATTGTACTCTGCTTAATGACCCATGGAAGCAAATAGCTCCACGGTCAGATTGTACAATCTTGTAATGATATGTATTATGCAGCAGTTTTTTTTATAAGAATAACACCATAACGACTTATTTTTCCACCATGAATCAATACCATAGAGGAATGACCATATTTACCTGTTAATTAACTCAATTCCTTATCGCCATGATTTACGTCACAACTAAAGTACATGACAGTAATTCAAAGTAGATCGCGATATACTTGTAAAGGAAAATTAAAGAATAGTCACAACAAAAGGATTCAATTGTTTAACACAATAGCGCCAATACACACAGACATGAGGGTAAGATCCGGGAAGAGAACACAATACCTGTATACATACGTCATCATTATGTAAATAGACGTTATTGGAGGCTAATCTACATAACATTAATCCCAAATAGCTAAAGTTCGAGGGCGTTGTAAATGATCATAAGTTATATTTATTTCAATGTGTATTTAAAGGGAGGCGTCGTCTTAAAATAGCTACACGCGCTGCTATAATTAATATACAGATAGCTTTATTACACTGTCAGAATGAAGTGGGCGAAACCAGGGAACGGGGTTATGAAATAAACGGTCATTTTTTCGGAATCCTTCAAATGGAATTGGTTTATCGAGGGCTAACTTTGAAAATTGCAAGGTTAGAAGAAAAATCAACGTGTTAGAGAAGACAAGCAGCCATGCAGCATCGTCGAAATTTCCCCGCCTCTGTAGATACCATCCATGTTTCATTTATTCTCTCTCCATCTTTCTTATTGACATTTTTTATTATACGTTTTGCGCTCTGGTAATCACTAACAGTCACTAGAGAAGGAAAATCGCTTTATAAATGTCACCATGTTTTTGTAAATATACTTAAAGCTGTTCACAATTTCTGGTAATAAGCAGCTACTTCATAAGGTATTCGCAGGGCTATAAGCACACTTGCAGTATTGTTTTCCATTTCAATACATTTTGGACGCAATCTCATGCGCAATTTATACTTCCAATCTCATACACAATTTATACTTCCAATCTCATACACAATTTATACTTCCAATCTCATACATAATTGATACTTCCAATCTCATACACAATTTATACTTCCAATCTCATACACAATTTATACTTCCAATCTCATACATAATTGATACTTCCAATCTCATACACAATTTATACTTCCAATCTCATACACAATTTAAACTTCCAATCTCATACACAATTTATACTTCCAATCTCATACATAATTGATACTTCCAATCTCATACACAATTTATACTTCCAATCTCATACACAATTTATACTTCCAATCTCATACACAATTTATACTTCCAATCTCATACACAATTTATACCGAGATTTTGTACAGGGAGAGAATGGATACAGACCTACTATAACAGGTGTGAAGATGATGGCGGTCCTGGACGTGAACACTGAGTAATACATACATGACATTCAGTCAGACAGAAGTTTGTGGCCGAATGGCTGTAGTGTCTCTATCAGCACAATTATCGTTTACTCATCTCAATACCGTTTATTGTGGTGATGACAGAGAATAGGTAAAATGGGAGCGGGCTTTCTGACTTTAATATCACCTCTGATAAAACTAGACACTGTTGCTAGTGGGGACGACTCCTCCCAACACAGATTCCCGGAGAACAAAGGGCGTGGTCATCATCACAGCCACGATACCATTAATTATCAAACAGTGTTTTGTATTTTGACGTGGAACAGAATCTTTTTGCTAAGATACGAAGCGCACGCATGACTCAATGATGCCAAAACCGGAAGCAACACTTGCTGTCTAATTAACGAATCTGACATTACTCCGGATTTACTGACCAAAAGTGAAGATAAAGAAAGGAATTATTTTGTGTCAACCATTATCTCATATACACTTAGGAAAAGGTTCCTCTACGAGACATAAATTGATTAAAGCACGTGCTTTGCATGCCTTTCAGGCAATTTTGGTCGGTCAATTTACGGGGGTGTTGCTGTAAAAAGTAGCTGGCCTTAGATCAAAGGCTGGGCTGGTTTACAAATCTGTAACAGTAGTTTTAGTATACAACGGAAGCGGTGTTTCATTTGTTTGTATAACAAGTGTTAATCATCTCGGGCGGAGATGTTACAAAGAAAGTTACATCAGCTCACGTTCCAAATCATGTCAACTGTTCTTCACAACCATGCATCTTGCAGATCAACAAACACGAAAATATTATTTATCAATTATAAACTATTATTTAGAAACTTTATACTACAAATAATATATGCATAATTTATCAGCTTTATGTTGTTTATTTTTGTGTGTTGTCGCCTAAAAGGTAACAGGTTCCTATTTTGGCATCCACGTTGAACCGCTGCTGAATGTAAAAAGTGTTGTCCTAAAAAAATATCACGATTAACAATTTATAAAAAATCATTTAAAAAAGTATTACATTTCTTTTGGTTATCTGTTATGTAAATAAACATTCACGACTTGCACGAAGTCAGAACTAATAACTGTCAGACTAATGGCGTACTCTTGCCCCTCGCTTTAACACATTAACACACGAATGTAGCAAAATTAACATTCTGACAGTGCCAGAGCGGACACGTTTTCCAGGACATGTGTAGCAGACGTGATGTGAATCTGCATGTTTTACCTACACCACACATAGTTTAAGTGACCTCGCATGTAGCTTTGGAGGAAGTAACATGTCCATGTCTTCTCTGTATGCCCGGGAAAAATGTGTAAATCACCAACAGCGCTCAATCTAAATATTTGGAATCTCCGTCACCTTGTTTCTTAATTCATTTGATATCGTTTTAAGCGTGTCGTTTGGCAAATCGAAAAAATACCCATGTCTTATCTGTATGCCCAGAAGATATGTGTAAATCATCGTCAGCGTTCATTTAAATACTTGGAATCTCCGTCACCTTGTTTCTTAATTCACTTGATATCATTATAAGCGTGTAATTCGGCAAATCAAAAAAGGTAAAGTTTAAAGGCAAACGTCCAGCTGTCTCGGTTGTATTGGCAGGTTTGTGTAACCAGGAAGAGGTCACTGATAAACCCTGGAGTCCTGGTTTCTTCAAATGTCAAATTGACGATCTTCCTTTGAAATATCATCCTCAATATGAAACAGAAATAACAAGCGCATTAATATTCTCTTTATCAAACATTATCGTAAATGTTTCCAGGATATTTTCATCTCTTTTCTCATTCTATTTGACAGCTCTATAAAATGCATTCAATTTTACAACTATAAAAGAAAGAAAATCAATTGAGAGTTGAGAGCAAAGATCAAAGGTTGCATTCAACTGAATAAAGAAACAAAGGGGAAAATAAAACGACCCCCCCCCCCCCCCCCCCCCCCCCAAAAAAAAAAAAACCCAAAAAAACCCACAACCAATGGCTTAGACATGATAACGACTAACATAGGTAACTGGAACGGAATAAGACAGTGATGACAAACAATGGGGCAATGAGGATAGAAGACTTTATGAAGGAAGGGAAATAATAATAGTATGGAACAACAGTACGAAATTTCGGTGTCACATCATCAAGAGAATAATAATGTGTCGTCGAATTATTGGTACGATAACACTGTAAAAGAGTGCCCCCGAGGAACCCCTTTACCAAACGTAACGTACCCACCCCTGGACATGGTAGAATGATAATAAGACAAGCTCCGCCCTTAAGGTGATGTTTCATCAGCACGTGCATTGCACGTGATAGTCAGTGGTCAAGTTAATTACTCCAATTAGATTACTGTCCAATGTATGATTAACTGAGTGATGTAAACACGGATTGAAAGATTTGAACATTTTTTTTATATCATATATCTAAACATGTAAACAAGGACATCGAGCTCTGATATCATTTTAGATTCTGCAAAACATGTTATGGTTCAATGACAATTCCAGGTGAACTAGGTGCTAAATGAGCTCAAGTCATCAGCTTTAGAATAGTGCAGAACAATTGGTCTAAAAATATATTTGTTAATAAGCGTAGAACTGGGTGACTAATTCATCATATGGATATGTATGGCAGCGATAATTGATTATTGAAAGTTCAATGAATTTGTCAGTATGAAGCAATAAAACATGATCAACAAATTAGGAGCCAATGAATAAAATATGAGAAATTTAATAAACGTTGTTTGCCCCAGGTTGTGTATCATGTAATGACTATGGATGCATGCATATGCATGATGCCAAAGTAAACACGTTGTTACGTGATTAAATCTATAAATAGACATGTTGTCGTGAGCGTCAAAAGCTAATTACATAATTATAATGATTCAACTTTGATTTCAACAAAAGTATTTGACCACAAAATGTCTATTTTTAGCGGTAATTCGTTCCGTATTTTGAGATCATAGTATCAGATAGTTGCTTGTGTGGATCATAGTAATATACATAATAAAACATTTGTAATGTCAAAATGAACTGTTATAATTTGTTGCATCAAAGTCCAGAAGTGGTCATTTGGTCTTATTTTCTGTGCATCATCAATATTGTATTTAAAGTATATGACTCATCTTAGACTAGTTATCTAAGAACGGCAAAGTCACATCCAAAAATCCTAGTATATTTCTTCTGCCAAAACCTTTATTTTCCACTATGAAATGGTAACTAGAAATGCACTACCTCGACCTTCTCCAAAAAGTTTCTTTTGTCCTTACATTTGACATTTCCATTCCGTATATTACCTAAACTCATAGTAAGATGAAGAAATGACAGTCGTACAGCAGCTTATGTTTGGTTGTTGTTTTAGAGCTTGGAAACTCGACGGTGGAAAAGATGAATTAAAATTGAGATGAAATTGTGGTGGGATTAATTCCTGAGTAACAATATCATTTTTGACTTGAAATGTTAACATACCCTTGACGAGTAATTGTAGATTTCGTTTGGCCTGAGTTTATCGAAGTACTTTTCAGGATAGGAAAGGTCGAGTCCTCAGCTTGACAGAAAGTGGTTTGAGCAATACGTTGTATTTAATGCGTAAGACATTTGACTATGCAAATATTAACTTTATTTATTTTACAGGAAGTCGCATTTATGGTCACTTTGGCCGCAATAGAAGCGCACGAGGGGTCTGATTCCGAAACCAGAAAACCTTGAGAATTTCACGTGCTCAGCCAGATGATCACGTTCGATCGGGGAATTGAACCTCGACCGTCCTGGTAAAAGACGAATATGTTACCACTGGGCAATCCGACCACATTTGACTACTTCTACATCAAGGGTTATCTTGACCGTTTTCTAATAACGATCACATCATGGCATGACTGATTTGGTATTAACGAGATATACCGAATGTTACAACAAGGATATATGGCAGAAACATGTTCATGGAGACTCCATGTTTTGTGTTCGCCATAATGATATTCTGAAATAAGTTTTTCCCTTACGAGTTTTGTTTATATGTTAATTATTAAACTCCATTTCTCTCTTTAAGAACAAGTAATTACTTGTATTTCGATTATCACTATGGCTTATGATGATTAATCAAAAGACGCCTACCTTCCTGAAACATTTGGTTCTACTAGTATTATACTATTATATATTGTTCTAAGTTAATTTTTTTATTTGTTGATATATCAATTATGATTTTGTTTACACATCGACTGTCACTTTTTCTCTCCATAGTTTGTGTCGATGGACCTTATAAAGCTTACGGAAATACAGTACCTTTTACAACATGTAGATTTTTTAGGTCATCTCACCCTATAATCATTGTGCTTCGTCCGTCGTCGTGTGCCGTGCGTAAATTTTTCACATTTCAAACTTCTTCTCAAGTTCCACTAGTGGGATTGAGCTGGCACTTGCCTTGAATTATCCTGAGATGGTCCTGACCAAGTGTTATCCTTTTTTTGATCGGTCCGAAATCCAAGATGACCGCCACGACTGCCATCTTGAAAAATACACTGTAAACTTCTTCTCCACCAGTTCCACTGGTGCCATTGAGCTGGAAAATGGTGAGGATGTTTAGAGAGGGGAGCCAACAAAGTGTTGTTATTTTTCAGTCTCGTAAAACCTTTGACATGGCAGCCATGGCGGCCATTTTGTAACATGATTATGCAATCAGCATTTTCCTGAACATCTTCTATTTCAAACTTCTTCTCAAGTTCCATTGGTGAGATTGAGTTGACACTTGCCTGAAATGATTCTGAGAGGGTCCTGACCAAGTGTTGTTATTTTAAGGACAGTCCGAAATCAAAGACGGCCGTAATGGCAGCCATCTTAAAAAAACCAATTCAAACTTCTCCAGTTCCACTAATGCCATTGAGCTGGAAATTGGTGAGGATGTTATGGGAGGGGCGCATGTTATTTTTCAGTCTGACTCTCGTAGAAATTTTGACATGTCAGCCACGACGGCCATTTTGTTACATTATTGCACAATCATGGTTTTCCTGAACAACACATATTTCAAACTTCTAAATACTTGGTTTTGCTAAATCAATACATGTCCCTTATTGAAACTTAATAATGGAACTACACCATACTTATATAATAAGTTAAGTATTTCACCACGACGTAATTCTTAATAGTCCACATAAGGATTAACTTGAATGTATTATGTTCTGGATGTATAACACAACTAAACGGAGTGTACCCTTAATAAACCGCTATGAGAGTACACCTCGGTCGATCCTTATGATTTACTTTAGTTTCAAGCATTTTCATTGGCTTAATAATCAATGTTATCGGTCCATAACGTAAAAATGACGCTTTTATAACGTCAAATTCGATTGGCGGATGGAGCAGCAGCAATGATCTGTAAGAGAAAAGAGGCCATCGATAAGGTAAATGTTTGCTGGGTATAGATTACATTATCACTAGATTTAATATTAAATGATAAAATGACGTACATTATTACTAGATTTGATATAACAATATGATAAAATGACGTACATTATTACTAGATTTGATATAACAATATGATAAAATGACGTACATTATTACTAGATTTAATATAACATTATGATAAAATGACGTACATTATTACCAGATTTGATATAACAATATGATAAAATGACGTACATTATTACTAGATTTAATATTACAACATGATAAAATGACGTACATTATTACCAGATTTAATATTACAACATGATAAAATGACGTACATTATTACTAGATTTAATATTACATGATAAATGACGTACATTATTACTAGATTTGATATTACAACATGATAAAATGACGTACTTTATTACTAGATTTAATATTACATGATAAAATGACGTACATTATTACTAGATTTAATATTACATGATAAAATGACGTACATTATTACTAGATTTGATTTAACAATATGATAAAATGACGTACATTATTACTAGAGTTGATATTACAACATGATAAAATGACGTACATTATTACTAGATTTAATATTACATGATAAAACAACATACATTATTACTAGAGTTTATATTACAACATGATAAAATGACGTACATTATTACTAGATTTAATATTACATGATAAAATGACGTACATTATTACTAGATGTAATATTTCAATGATAAAATAACATATATTATTACTAGATTTGATATTACAACATGATAAAATGACGTACATTATTACTAGATTTAATATTACATGATAAAATGACATACATTATTACTAGATTTAATATTACATGATAAAATGACGTACATTATTACTAGATTTAATATTACATGATAAAATGACATACATTATTACTAGATTTGATATTATTACATGATAAAATGACGTACATTATTACTAGATTTGATTTAACAATATGATGAATCGACGTACATTATCACTAGAGTTGATATTACAATATGCTAAAATGACGTACATTATTACTAGAGTTAATATAACAACATGACAAAATGACGTACATTATTACTAGATTTAATATTACATGATAAAATGACGTACATTATTACTAGATTTGATATAACAACATGATAAAATGATGTACATTATTACTAGATTCGATATTACAATATGATAAAATGACGTACATTATTACTAGATTTGGTATTACAATATGATAAAATGATGTACAGTATTACTAGATTTTATGTTTCATGATATACTTATATTTGACATTACTCTATCTCTGATGCAAGCATTGACAGTAGATCAGATGCCGACAGAGATAAACGGACTTTGGACCCTAAAAAACAAAATAATTATTGTGACAAGTCAGCATCAGTTTACGCCTGTCGATCATACATATTACGTCATACATAAGTGGTTTGTCACAAGACTTGGTGCTTTATTAATCATAAACAGCTGAAAAAACAATTGAAATAAAATTGAACTAAAAAAGGCCACTGGATTTTATTTACACCCAATATAAATGTTATTTATTTTACAAATATTACCACATGATTGTAAAAGTGCAATGTTGACTATGCTTAGAACACTAGGGGACGTCAGCTTAAACGATCAATTTATTACTGCTTCAAAACAAAATAAGATATTGTAATACACAATTTCGGCAACAGATTTCAATTTAGAATATATCTGAAAAGTTAAATTGGCTTTGGGTAATATAAAATATGTGAACTAGAATGGCAAGTTACTTATGATAATGTATACATCAACATTTCATCCAAATCAACTCTTTTTTCCGTAAAATTTGATTAAAGATCGAAGACAGGCTTGTTCAATTATAAAGGTTCTTCCAAGCATCAGTATCGAAAGAAAAATTTTAAACCGTGGGTATGAGCGACAATTTGTTTCCCCTTTGCTACATGCAACTCATATCACTGGCAATTCTAAACAATAATCATGATACTTATAGGATGCTCAATGGAATTCTGAAAAGCATGCATTAAGAAACTTCCTTACACATGGGGAGAACAGGCTGTCTGGTTCCTTTAAAATAATTCAAAATCTAAAAATCTTGTTCTGCGACGAAACAGAGTTATGTTTACGGAAGCGTAACGTAGATCAAAATATAATTTTAATCATATTGAAGAAAAAAAAAACAAAAAAAAACTTAATGAATTGAATTATGGTGCATATGCACCTGCCCTTCTTTATTTCAACACCTGTTTAGACCCATTCCAAGTCCAATGGTTTCCCTCCCCTTCTTGATTTTCAAACTTTGCCCCGCTTGATTTTCACACTTCGCCCTCCTTGATTTTCAAACTTCCCCACATTGATTTTTAAACTCCTTGATTTTCAAATGTTCCCCTAATTGATTTTCACACTTTCCCCTCCTTGATTTTCACACTTTCCCCTCCTTGATTTTCACACTTTCCCCTCCTTGAATTTTTACACTTTCTCCCTTTTAGTTTGAAGCAGCAATGACAGATATTTCTTCAGTACTCATTGTATTGATTATCAGATTGTGGTTAGCGCAATCATTTGGACATGCATCATGTATAGTACTATATGACACATGGAAAACAACCATGCATTAATATTCAGCAGTCATGTGATTGAATAAGGAACGCTTCTGGGGATGTTATATGTAAAAATGTAAATAGGATAAGCGGAGTGGTGTTCATATTGGTTTATTCGATCTTAAACAACATTATTTATCACCTTTTCAAGGTTTTGTCTCGCATATCTCTTCATAATGAGTTCGAAAAAAAACAACAAAAAAACAAAAAAAAACAGAAAAGATGAAAAGATTTTTGCGTGATTCACGCTGGTACCTGTGGGCCTATATATTACTGTAAACACCAGGTATATATACTGAGGTGGTACCGTTAACTAGAATACCTATGTACTCAGGTAGTACTCCTAACCGGATCACATCTGGAGCGAAGAAGTCCTGACTCAGTCTCGCACTGAATCATTTCAGCTGCTGGGGCTGGAAATCGGCGGTATCTATGCTACCTACATCTAGGACAGTTAATCATTCAGCATTGTTAGATTCATTGCAATATTTATAAATAAGAATTCAATAACAACAGTAATTTGACATGCACTGGAACACGGCTACAGGTAAAAAACTCTTTTTAAGATTAGTATTTCATTAGTCTCAGTGTTGTTTGGGTTACCAGAACACAGCAGTTAATATGGTATGTATGCTGTTTAAGCAACATATTTATCGAAGTAGGTTTCGTAAGATGGATCTTTGTTTTAAAGTTCTAAAAATTCAAATTTGCTATTCCTATAAAGTAGAAAATTAAATTTACATTTTATATAAACAAGCAAAATAATCGGTATTCTGCCTTCTTCAGTAGATGAGGAAGACTGTTTTTTCTGCCTTCTTTAGTAGATGATGAGGATGGCATCAACTATTAGATGAAAAACAATGTTGGTAAAACACTTAATAGGAATCCATAGGAAAAGTTGTTTTTAGCGAATTAAAAAAAATCAGGAACATCTTCCTATCTACAATGTATATATTTTTGATGGTAGATTTATAACGATGTCGTGATTCGTATGGTGAAAAACGAAAAAAAAAAAAAATTGAAAGATTTCGCTCCTAAGTTAGTTATTAATAGATACCAAATCTTTTGAATTTTTTATAGTTTTTATTGACTTCACAAAAAAACACTATCTCGTTTCTGCAGTGAAGCTAACAGGGCTTCGGCCTTATCAGATGGCCTTGATGACTCAAAAGATTCTGTGTTAGGGAGAACAATATGTGCCTGATTCCTACGACCAAAGTATCCTCCCCTTCTTATCATTGGTTTATCGAGTTAGCTGTGAGCCATGCGTCATTCGGGAGGGGGAGAGACGTGAGAAAGCGGTCTGGTTACAGGCATTAGATAATTATTCCTTAAAACTCAAAAGTGCAACTGATAATGTATCATCTCATAATTTAATTTGATTAGAAACTTAGAAATTACGATGGATATAATTGTTTGAAATCTAAAATAAATCGGATTCTGGATATCGTTTTATATTGAAGTCGTTTAATGTTACAGAGGGAAAAATGATAAGATATTGCGATCTCGTCTGATACATCGATTACCAAACACCAGATCTGAAAAAAAACCTCCGGCGTTTTATACTATTTTTTATTGTTCGTTTTTCTTTTCTTTTTTCGTTGTTGTTTTTTCTTCTTATATAGTTGACACAATTCGATTCTGAACTCTGTACCCAACGCAATAATCGCTTAAGCTGATAAATATATTGAACAACTCAACCAGCCTGCCGATTATAGCAATCTTATATAACATGATTCACACTCACATACATCCATATTATCTAATGACCGTATGATATCATTTTAGTTTGTCATTATCGCATTTACTCACTTATGTATACTTATCCCCAAATTATGTTGCTGCCATAGCGTAATAGCCATATCCACATGACTGAAATAATTAGAATAATTAAAACTTCATCTAATTAATTCCTATTTAATTTGAAGATTCTGTCCTCCATTAATACACAGTTCACAGACTACAGGGTATTTTGTGAGGCACTTTAAAATATCAGACGATGGATCAACATTCTTTTACGACTTCTATGGCACTTGATACATTTAAAGAATGCAAGAAATGTGTTTCGGTGTAATATTGCTAGCTGATAGTCCACCAGAATTTGACGAAGTATGTACTGCCAAGGTTCCATTAGTTTGGTTTCTCGCAGATTTGCTTGTGGATTGTGACCCGTGTTTGAATGTGCAATGAGTTTAACCCATGGGTAGAAGAATGCTGATATTTCATGTTTTTCTCCAGAATGATGAAAGAAAGATTTTTTAATTTTTCAAAAGTTTTCTTATCCGTTACGTGTTTTAACCACAGGGCATATCTTCACTTACTGACCTGTATCTGTCATAATACTCCCTACATTGTTACTTTTTCTGAAATAATAATCATAAATAATCCCTAATAAAACCAATTGATTATCATTATGTGAGACGAGGAAACAAGCTCACTGAGTATTGCTGAATCAATATATGTCCCCGATAACTATTATCGTCCTTTATTTTTTGTCTATATTTTGATCAAAATCCGTTAAAGAATGAAGTCACTAGAACACTGATAAGGATTTTCTTAAAATTGTTATAGTGACCTAGACTAAACAACCCTGACTCTCGAACATGTCCGAGATATTATATGGCTCTTAAAATCCCTCAAGTGTACATACGTGCAAGAAAACTATACTCCTCCGGGTCACCGGTAGGCGAATAATGACAGGGAAACATCTTTTAATACATTTTGATCGGTTAAAAATGTCCATATCCCATATCCTTAAAAAAAAAAAAAAAAAAAACTAAAACAAAACTGCACAATCGAGGAGTTACTAAATGTATCTTAACCAATTGACTTGTCTCCATCTACGGTTTATTCTTACGCTAGCTTATCCCCTCCTAATTTGAAACTCAGATTATAAAGCTCAATTCCAATACTTATACATTTGAAAAACAGCTACTTTGCCCACTGCATGCAATTTTAAGACACATTACATGTGTACTTTAACATACATAGCATATACAATGTACTGGGTGATCGAGTTTATGGCAGTGCAGTGGACATTAGGTGGCAACATCGATTTGTATGCATACTTCAGGGATAATTATAGAGTAACTGCATTATCTCAAGGATCACATACAGACCATATAAATATCTGCAGTTCGTGAATGTCTGTCTATTTATAGAATGATACCGATATATGATCTGTAATAAACAACCTTGATAAGCGACCTAAGAGTACGATCAAAATATTTTGAATATTTGTAAATAGGAGTTATGGAATAATACAAGAATTCTTCCCTAGCATTTGATCATTTTCTTGGCGTGTATATATATATAGAAGTGGAATTTTCCGGATGTAACACCTGAAGTAAAGATCTGGGGAATTTCGATTTATTATACATTGTAGCCGTATACGGTTGTCGGGTGGGGATGACGCAATACGTACAGTGTAGGGTAGACTAGTAGTATATTACTGGGCCATTATTATAGCGTAACATCGTTAAAGTCAGTACTGAAGATTTCAAAATACACAGCATATTTAAGGTTTTTAAAATAAACTAAACTCGGCATAAGGAGCAGGGCAAAGTGTCAAACGTCAAAACTATATATAAACAATATGAACAGTGTATGGATATGATAAAATCGTTATTTTGTATAATTCTCAAAATATGACAACCATCACCAATCCAGTGACACACGTAGTGGGAAGTGACGATATCGATTACACGTGTACATGTGATATGTCTCCGCTATACCAAAATCTATCCAGGTTTTAGTTTATCAACAAAATCTATCAAGGTGTTAGATAACAACCAAAATCTACCCAGGTGTTAGATTACCACCAAAATCTACCCAGGTGTTAGATTACCACCAAAATCTATCAAGGTGTTAGTTTATCACCAAAATTTATCAAGGTGTTAGTTTACCACCAAAATCTACCCAGGTGTTAGATTACCACCAAAATCTACCCAGGTGTTAGATTACCACCAAAAACTCTCAAGGTGTTAGTTTATCACCAAAATTTATCAAGGTGTTTGATTACCACCAAAATCTATCAAGGTGTAAGGTTGCCACCAAAATCTATCAAGGTCTAAGATTGCCACCAAAATCTATCAAGGTGTAAGGTTGCCACCAAAATCTACCCAGGTGTTTGAATACCACCAGAATCTATCGTGTAAGTTTATCACAAAAACCTATCAAGGTGTTAGTTTACCACCAAAATCTACCCAGGTGTTTGATTACAACCAAAATCTATATAGGTGATAGTTTACCATCATAATCTACCAAGGTGTTTACCATCATAATCTACCCAGGTGTTAGATTTCCACAAAAAAATATCCAGGTGTTAGGTTACCACAGAAATCTACCCAGGTGTCAGAAACCATCGAAATATATCCAGGTGTAGATATTGATGTTTGATACTTTGGTGTAATGTAAAATATTTCTGTTTTGGGGTTCGTGAAATATCTTGACAAATGTGACCTTTGACTCTTTCACCTTGAATGATATAACTCTAATCAAGAATCTTGATGTCTTGATATTATAGTTTGAAAATTGTCTAGTATTGCAAACTGCAGGTTTTCTGTATTATCTGTGAACAAGACCAGGAAGCTACTATGTGTGGTTGTTACTCGGAGTAACTATATATATTGAGGGGTTCAAGGGATATCTTGTTATCTCAGAAATTTTTAATGTTACCTTTAACCTCTAACCCTTAAAGATAAGTATTGAACCTAATTTATGGTATTTCTATGTGAATTTATGTGAAATAAACTAAACATGCCCAGTGGTTTATAGTTGCCTTGTATATTTGTGTAAGGATGGACGGACGGCCATAAGGACGTACGGACAAATATATTATTATATAACCACCAATCATATATGTGGGAGATATTGACCACTAATTGAGAGACACCATTGTATGGCCCTAATGACATGTATAGTGTTGGGAGGCCGTTAAGAACTTATAACTACTAACTAATTGAGAGGAATATTTTCAGAGAGTCAGTTCGCCAAATCAACACGGTAGTGGTACTTCACCTATATATAACAGGTTATTTCCAAACGTATGATAAGGTGGTACAACGTCCTATCTAATATGAAGTAGAATAGCCTTCAGAAAGGCGTACTCAGTTCTGTCGATTACTTCCTTGTCTTGTCCTGAGCTAATGCAGTATACAATATAATTGGACAGTTTAAAAACGATTGTGTGCAGCGTTTGCAGATAAATCAGACAGCTAGATTTTGATTCGAGAATAGATAACCTGTAGTTTACAGTGATAATCTCCAGTTATTGGGCCTGCATTTCGTAAACAATATCAGCTATAGGACAAAGTAATTGACGTTATCCCACCAGAGATTTTTACCTTTGTATACTATCGTCATAGTTGTTTCCTGATATTCATCTCTTACCCGGCAATTTAGTAATACAATGGTAGTTTTTACTTCAATCAAAAGCATGTATATTGTTAGATAATGTACAAACTTAAAAACAAAAATAACAAAACAAAGACCAATAACAAAAACACATACAAAGGTATTATTGCATATGTGTGTTTGTCTGCAAAATCACAGCAACTAACATTAAACATGTTTGTCCTCAGCTGTATATCAAAGTCTGCAAGATCATTAACTAACCTGTTTATGGATGATTTTAAGTTCATTTGATTAAAGTGAAAACCTTGATAACATTCCGTATCACAGTGAAGTAAATGTCTTTATAGATCGACAGCCGATAGTTGATGTTATATACTGGGCTTCAAAAATTGTAATTCCCATACCAGATATTATTGACTTTGGTTCAATGCTTGGTGCTGAACCTCAAAACATTTACCCGATTTTTTATAGGGTTATTACTAAAATCGTGATCCCAACGCACCGTGATATAATAAACGGCACATGAAACTGTCTGAAATTTTCTGTTTCTTACTTGTGTAGTCAACAAAATGAAATAAAGAATTTCTCTTGCGTAAAGAGAATTGGGGAAATAGTAGTGTACTAATTGTCTTTGACGTTTAAGTGAATCAACTGGAAACGTCTCGGCATGTTCCGTCAAAACATTAAGTACATTAACTTATCGGGTTAAACGTTGTTGACATGTATTGCACATTCACCATGACACACAAGGTGTGTATCCGAGAATTTGTCAAAGGACGCAGTAGACTCGTGACACCTGTAATCGTCAATATGTCGGCTACTTCCTGAGATTTATTTATTGGATGTTCGTAGCACTTACTGAACATCTGGAGAAAACAGCGCTCTTTCAAGTCAAAACAAAACACATGCTATTGAGAGTTCCTCCTGTTTCATTACTGCAGTACCCAGATGTAGTTAGATTTAGAGTACAAATCCTGATGAATGTTACACCAAAATACAATGTCGAATTCTTTGAATTCCAGCAGGCGTCTGATGATTCCCTGTTGACTGAGAGAAGGCTACGAGGATGTAGATCCTAAGAGATAGTGTCAACAGGAATTCGAAATTATCTCCAGTTCTTACCTATGTTCTTTGGAAACCATTGGTGTGGCCACCATTCATTAACGTGAATACTGTATATAACTACAATTAACATACTGTATAACACATTATGTTGGTGGGTACTTTATTTCGCGATCTGAAGCTATCTTCAGCTCTTTCCCTTTTTCTTTTGAAACCATTAGTGATGTCGCTAACCATTCACGTGAATACTGGTTATAACTCAAATCATCATACTGTATAACCCATTATGTTGGTGGGTACTTTATTTCGCGATCTGAAGCTATCTTCAGCTCTTTCCTTTTTTCTTTTGAAACCATTGGTGTTGTCGCTAACCATTCACGTGAATACTGGTTATAACTCAAATCATCATACTGTATAACACATAATGTTGATGGGTTTGAAGCTTTCTATATAGTGTCATAGTGAATATTTTTGTGGACACACAATATAAAACAAATAGGTGTCAACTATATATATATAATACGTACGTTAATTGCATCTATTTTTGTTGTCTCTGATTAACTAGACATGTATACATGTACAAGTACGGTGTACTGTAAATGTACGTATTTTGGTGTGCTAAGTTACTTGTCATATTAAACATGTAGATAAACAACCACGAGTGCAATAAATGTTCAGCGAAATTCTTCCAAATAAGATAACCTCTAAAATATGTCCGTTTACGGTATATCACTATCATTTAATGAATGAAATTTATTTTTTTCAAAACTCATGAGGTCATAACAACGTTGGTTTCTGGAGATATTCCATGAATCACTAACACTAACGCGATTCATGATGTAATGATAAATATGTTGTTATGGCCTGATGAATGTTGAAAAATAAATGAATGTAAATCGTTGTTTCGGTTGATTTAGGGGAGTGTTATGTAGTTGTTTATTAACGGGAAAGATTTTGGTAAGTTAACGGAGAGGGTTGTATAGTTGTCTATAAATGGATAATTTTGTGATTGATAAAGGAGAGTATTGCATAGCTGTTTATTAACAGGAAATGTGGTGCGTAAACAGGGAGTGTTGTATAGTTGCTTATTAACGGATAATTTGTGGTATGTAATTTTAGAGTATTGTATAGTTGTTTATTAAGGAGAAAAATTATGTTTTTGGTAAAAATTGCATATGTAGGTGATGACGCGTAATTTATGCGTAATTTTACTTTTTAATGGAGAATGTTATAATGGTAAATTAATAGTGTTACACTGTTTGATTTTAAAGGATAATATCGTGATATGTTATTAACGGAGAGTGTTGTAATGGTAAATTGACAAAGTATTGTACTGGTTTATTGATGGAGTGTAGTAGTTTATTGAGGGAGGGTGTTGAAGCCTGTAAATTGACGAAATATTCTACTTGTTTATTGACGGAGGGTGTTGTAGTAGTAATTTGACGGAATATTGTAGTGGTTTATTGAAAGAGGATGGTTGTAATGGTAAATTGACGGAATGCTATAGAAGTTTAGTGAGTAAGGGTGCTGTAATGGTAAATGAACGGATTATTGTAGTGGTTTATTGAGGTAGGGTGCTGTAATGGTAAATTAACGGAATATTGTAGTGGTTTATTGAGGGAGGGTGCTGTAATGGTAAATTAACGGAATATTGTAGTGGTTTATTGAGGGAGGGTGCTGTAATGGTAAATTAACGGAATATTGTAGTGGTTTATTGAGGGAGGGGGTTGTAATGGTAAATTTTGGAATATTGTAGTGGTTTATTGAGTGAGGGTGTTGCAATGGTAAATAAACGGAAGGTTGTAGTGGTTTATTGTGGGAAGGTGTTGTAATGGTAAATTGACGGAATATTGTAGTGGTTTATTGAGGGAGAAAGTTTTACTGGTAAGTGAACCGATTTTCGATATGCGTTCATCGGTAAAACGTGTGGTCACGATTTAAGTTTCTTCCTTTTTTCCGGGCAGTGTTTAGGGTTGATCATGAAGAAAACAGGAAATAAATCGTTGAACTTCGGACTTCAAATCAAAAACACTGAAAAAATCCCCGCATGATAATGTGTAGTTTAACCATACCGATAATTATAGAGATATAATAGGTAATTAAAATTCTTTGTATAAACACCCACTTAAATGGAAAAAATCGCTCCCTTATTATTCCGTCCATCAAGATTTATGTTTTACAGTCAATATTTTTCTAACATAAACCTATCTTTAAGTTTAATAATATTATAACAAATATTTTGAAATGGGGTTCATCTACTCAGGTATCTAATCACAGTGGGATAATGTAAGATTGGATAATTATTGTACAAAGTATACTTTACACTGGGATAATGTTTGATTGGATAATTATTATACAAAGTATACTTTACAAAGATAATGTAAGATTGGATAATTATTATACAAAGTAGACTTTACAAAGATAATGGAAGATTGGATAATTATTGTACAAAGTATACTTTTCACGTGGACAATGTTAGATTGGATAATTATTATATGTAATGTAGATTTTACACTGTGATAATGGTAGATTGGATATTCATTGTACAAAGTAGACTTTACAAAAATAATGGTAGATTGAATAATTATTGTACAAAGTAGACTTTTCACTGGGATAATGTTTGATTTGATAATTATTATACAAAGTAGACTTTTCACCGGGAAAATTAAGATTGAATAATTATTGTACAAAGTAGACTTTACACTGGGATACTGTTAGATTGAATAATTATTATACAAAGTATACTTTACACTGGGATAGTGTTAGATTTGATAATTATTGTACAAAGTAGACTTTTCACTGGAATAATGTAAGATTGAATATCAAAAGCCATTTTACAAATTTTAGATATTATTCTATGGTTTTAAATACGTATACCTAAGTGCGAACAAATTAGCAATTCATGTTTGCTTCGCTGAAACTAGAAAAGTTTTTTTATTTTGAAATGTTTTCTGTTTCCTCCCCCATAAATAATATTCAGGTCTAATCGAAATAATACCATGTCCTTAGGTATATATGTATACAAACGAAATGTTAAGATTGGAATTAGAATTATATGTTATATATTTATACATATACCATATATATATATATGGTAATTTACTCCATATCCATGACTATATACAGCCTCAGTTCTAACATACTTGTATTTCGTTAACATCGTCGGATAAACGTAAAAGTCACAATCATTATAAACCCGCCTCACTCAAACCCCTTTAAAGCGAAGAAATGGACATGCTTGATTTGACATGTATATTAAGAAACACACTGTTTAACGTTTTACGAATTACATATTGCTCTTTTATTTTCAAAAAACATCACTGGTACATGAACCAAAGTCAATAGAAAAAACCCCTCCTAAATGGTAGATATGATATCGTTGGGAAGTATTATTTCCCGTCGTGGGATACGAAGAGGTGTTTGAAGCTTGCTTATTATGCTTAGTGCATCAACTGTCATCACTTTAGTTCTCATTTTGATAATATAACTTGACCTAGATTTGTCTGGTGGGTGTTGTCGATGAAACAGAAGACGACTGGTCTTCCGGAACACCTGATCTAATTATCCCTTTCCCAAGAATCTTCATTTAAATCATTCTTATTTTGCTCTCGTTTGATTAATTTTCGTTAACATTATGGTTTCGATGGTATGTCGTCATTGTTTTTAACATGATACAGTGTATCATATGTTAATACAGTGTATAAGGAAATAACACCACAACTGCATTGCTATGCTGACGAGGGCGATATCATTTTCATAACGGTGTATTATTTTATCATTTTCATAACTCATAGTTTGTTATCTGTGTATTTCTTGGTATTGTTAAGACGATACTTGTATCGTGCAGCGATCTGGATAGGCCTATATAAACTTCCTGCTATCATTTAAATACTGGAAGTGACAAAACAACATAGGTATGTCCTGGGAATTTCCAGTCCTTTAAAACACATTGTATTATTATTATCATACAGGTAGTTTTACATTTAACGGTTGGTCAGCTTATCATAATTTTCTGGCGTAATGCAAATGTAAAATATTTACTTTTCAGACTACATCAGTGCTATTTAGAAGGACACCGACATATTATTCAACACAATAATAAACATGGGTATCTACAACGTTTGACGTGACCTAAATTATAACTTGTGTAAATTTAAACTTTACCTAAACTAAAAGTATATGTTAACTCAACCTAAATCGAAAGTAAGTTTTTTATGCTGACCTTGGTAATTTCCCAGCTAAAAGTCATGGAATATTTCACCTACGAACAAAGACGTAATCTAGATTAAAGTTTGACTTTAATATATCTATTTTCTAACACATCAAAAGGACATACTATAGATATCGTACACTGAGATACTTATTATAAATAGGTATGATTTTGTCCATCATATACGTTGGCTTCCAATAACATATTTTCACTATGGATGATCGAAATCAAAAAGTTTGACTTGATATAAAATTAATTGGACAACTAAGGGCTAGGTGTTCCTTAAACATTTAAACTCGCAATTATTTAAGATAATTCAAGAGAAGATAAGAAGACAATACTATGAAAATAAAATGTTGAGAGGCTAGTTTATCAAATGTATCTTTCCCAATGGGACATTTTATTATTTACCCTTAAATCAACAGAGCTTACTTTCTTGGCGTCAGAAAGTATGGCACTGGTATAAGTTCATCACAATACCTTAGAATATTTATATTCGTGAACTGAAATTGCCACAACGATCTAGGTTATTGCATTACGAGTGTAAAAAACAAGACAATATTGTCGTCACTAAAGTAAATACAAAGTTTCAGAAAATACGATCTGGAGGATCCAAAACAGTCGGATAAATGACAATATTTATTTTTCGCTAGCAACTAAACACTCTTCGACAATGACTTTATTTCAATAAATCCCTATTCAGTAAGTTTTGTGCAAAAGGGTATGCTAACAAAACTAGTTAAACGTAAATGCGATGTATGAACAACAGATTTTAATGAATACTCTTGGGAAAGTGAAAAGGGTATAAGACCAAGTATTCCGTAAGGGAAGACGTCTTCTGCTTCTATCATCAATGCCTGTCTTGTAGGTCTTGGTGAAATTCAGGAATGCCTGTAAAATGTTTTTTTTTTCAATTCTTATCGTACGAAGAAAATGAATACATTTTAGAATACATTTTCTTCGTAGCGATCTCGAGTATGACGATGATCATGACATTTTCCCATAGTCGGACTCGACTACGGTTATACAAACAATTTAATTAACCACAGACGGAAGTGACAAAGTGAAAGTCGGGAACAGATTGACGAAAGCGGGTGTATGAATAATTAAGGTCGGCATGGAGTACATACACGAATTGACGATTAGGGACTGTAATCTTGTCGTTCGTGTAAAGATACATTCATAAGCAACGAATCACAACAGGATATCAGAATATCTTAGATTTGGTGTTTTACAAACATGACAAATTATTGTAAGCGTCTATCAGAGCAACCGTTACATATCCTGACCTTAAAACAGATGTTTGATGAACTTTTCTTTCTGTATACAATGCGTACTTTGTGTGATCTACCAACAATGACGCACATATATGTACTCGTACCTAGTAACACCTGCATCGTGTCCTTCAGGAACATATCCGGGAGAACCAGGTTCCCATGGTAACAGATACACATTATGGCATTAACACCCGTTGTTTTGTGACCTCATTTGCACACTTCCGTGACCTTGAGATATCCACCAAGATTCGTGCTTTTACCAGAATGACTCAAACACAAGGTCAAAAATGATTTACTTGTGTGATTCAATAGAGGATTGGCTAACATGCTGTTTTCATGATCGAATACTATGTTGGTTTTATTTACATAACCAACTTCCTATTGCGCACACTTCTACGAGTCATTGCGTTTTGATTTTTCTTAAGCAGGAAACTAATTATTACAGCAACACAAAACCAAAATCATCCAGCCTTATTTACTAATTACGGATAACTTGGTTATTTTTTTGCATAACATTTACTATGTTATATCGAAATAAAAAGATATTTCGAAATGATTAAGTTATAGCTGATTGAGGCATGCTGTCACTTGGCGAATTGCGAACGTCTGTTTTGAATTGATAATTCTTCACAAAAGAATTACCAGTCGATTCTCCTGAAGACGCCGATATAATTAACTTTATCAACTGCAGTGTGCTTCCCATCAATGACATTGATATGCTCTACTATTAATTGTACTCTACTGTACGCATTTATTCATTTGAAATTGCTTCATAGCGATTCAAAAAGTTATAGAATTACTAAATCAAATGACAATTTAACTACCCAGAAGATCAGTTAAACTTGTACTCCACATATATATCTGTGTGTTACATGTTAACTAGCCAATGTCTTTAGAATATTGAAATTATAATATCGAAATTGGACTTAATGTTTTGAAATTAAAATAAGATAGACAAATATAAGAGTTATGCTTGACAATACTTCACAAAACCTCACACTCTCTGTATGTGTGCACTTAGAATTTTGCTGACATCTGACATTACCTCACCATGTATTATATTGCGCTTACAAATATATACAGTCGAACAAAGAGTTCGTGAAAGTTTTCGATATTGTGAAATCGGGTAGAGTGAAATGTCACTTGGGGTCGCCTATCGATAGAGAGAAATATGTGATATTTATAGGTGTGTTACGTCAGCTGGTTAACCAATTTCTGTATGCGTGTTGTGTGTATTTGGTCACCAACGCGCTGCTGAAGACAACGACATATTGTTTACTGTACCATATAATACAGATTGTACAATGTACAATACCGCAGTGAAATATTATCACAAGATGTAGGCGAACCAGAGTTATCTTTCTTGAAGGCACTGAGGTGAATGTATCCGGCCTAGCTACTGGTGCCCGTGTTATAACAGATACCACACCCTCTAACTCAATTGTATAGCAACAGAGGGTTCAATTGCTATCATTATAGTTTCAATATATTATTAGAACCCGGGCACCCGTGGGCCTAGTCTGTAGGTATTACTTACAATGACTAATCCAGAGCTCAATGCTCGTATGACGATCCGGATATAACATTGCAAAAGAAGTTTAAATTGAAACTCATGTATATTTATTGTCAATATTTGTCTTCACATGGAAGCTATTGATACTTACTACAAAATAACACAAACAAATCAACAAAATCATAGAAATGAGAGGTAATTACAGTTAAATTATTTATTTTTCTCCACTAAGTAACATATAGTTCAATGGTTATCTTAAGTTCACTGAGTGATTTAACCTTAAAGCATACCCCTATATAAGGCTTATGACATGAACATAATTAATTAGTACTAATTGGTAAAAACAGCTCACATAAATGCGTATACAAATTATAAACGAGATCATTTATGCTACCAGGGTTCGCAATTTTGTCGGGACACATCTATAATGTGAGAAAATATGAATACTTCATATCATAACAAACTGTCAAATTCCATGATCATCAAAACAAAACAAAAACAAATAAACAAACAAAAACGAACGATTGACTTTCAACCACCATAAAGTGACATTGATTCATCGGCCAGTTTTAAAAATTGGAATGTACAACTTGTGACTACTAATGGGATCATATACATGTATATGATATATTATGAAAACATCGAAAACAGGTTTACTTGTCACTTTACCTATTGTAAATGATCTACTGTATTACGATCTATAACTGAATGTCATCGATATTTGAAATTAACACCTTAGATATACAACTATACCACATAATTAATATAATTTTAATATGCTAAGCAAGTGATTTTGATACGTTTGATGAAGCAATAACGTTCGTGAGTTATTTCCCTTTAAACGTAAGCCTGGTTAAGAGTGTATACACCAACGTGGGCCCATTTTATTTTGGAAATAAACTTCTTTTATACACCGAATAGGAAATCATTATTTAATGTAGGTAGTGTATGATTGTATTAGATTATTTTATCATAGTGTTAGTACGTACACATATTTACATGGATTGGATTGAGTACATAAGTGATAGAATATTCCTCTTGATCTTACTTTGTTAATGCATGTCCGTGATGAAAGGGGTGTTATTCAAATTTGACATGTCTTTTGATAAGGTCACCTTAAAATCTTCTTAGTTTTGTTGCTTCTTAAGGATTCATATTTGACTCATGCGAAATTTTTGTTATCCATATTTATTCTGAACGGAAAACGTATCGAGATATGACATTTAGTTATACATAGTCATAACAGCTGACGTGGAAGGTTAAGCCTGTTATCGGTATTTCCCTAAAGCAGTCTACAAAGCATTTTCGGACATTTCATCAATACAATCTCATGAATAGATAAAGTTTCACATTCCAATTTGTGAGACTGGTCACAAAGGTTAAAGTAGTATATATGCATCGGGGCTGACAATCTTTTTTTTTTTTTTTGAAGCCCCCGTTAATATGTCTGAGGAATTTTCATGTGTGGGTTCTTCCTGCTTCTCGATACTGTCACGAAGATACAAAACACTAAATATGATATGAAGTATTCACTTTTTCTCACATTTTATAGGTGTGTGTCCCGAGGATAAAATGAGGAACGTTAGATGACATTAATTATCTCGTTTATAATTTGTATACGCATTTATGTGAGCTGTTTTACCAGCCATTACTAATTATTTCTGTTCATGTCCTAAGCCTGATATGGGAGTCTGTCTCAAGCTTCAGTCACATAGTGAACTTAAGATAACCATCGAACTATATGTTACTTTGAAGAAAAAAAATGACTAATACACCTGTTTGGAATTACCTATCATTTACGACATATAAAACACCATTTCAAATCATGATATACATTTTTATTTTCAGGTTTTCAGCGGAAGGCAATTTTTCCAGTAAACCTATATATACTACCAGGGTTGGAGAGCTCTGGAGTTTGTCCTGAATACAATCTGTAATTTATTATTCTTACACGAGAGGGTCATCCATACTCTCGCTCTCATTTTTTTTAGATCGTTGTTGGTTTATTTGTGTTGTTTTGTAGTAGGTATCTTTCATGTAAAGGTAAGTATTTACAATTAATATACATAAGTCTTCAATTTTAACTTCTATTTCAATGTTATGCCCGGATCGTCACACGAGCATTGAGTTCAGGATTCGTCATTATAAGCAATATCTACAGACTAGGCTAACATGTACCCGGTTTCTGATAATATACTGAAACAATAATGAAAGCACACCCTTTAGCTACCATAAAATTGAGTTCTAGATGTTGTGATATCTGTTAGAATTCACTTCAGTGCATTCAAGAGAGATAACTCTGGTTCGCCTAGATCTTGTGATAATACAATCTGTATATATGGTACAGTGTACAATATGTCATGGTCTCCTGCACGCGTTGGTGACCAGATAAACACATGATATGGATCAAACATACACACAGCAACTGTTAACCAGCTGACGCAACACAACTATAAATATCACATATTTCCCTCTATCGATAGGCGACCCCAAATGACATTTAACTCGACCCGATTTCACAATATCGAAAATTTCGCAATTCTTATAAGGTCTAAACAAAACAAAGTGATGAAATGTCAGATGTCATTGAAATTTCAGTGCACACATACGAATACTGTGACTAAGGTACACTGTATTGCTACTATTATCAAGCAGAATTCGTACATACATTGATCTTGCCATTTCAATTTTTTTTTTGTTATTTCAATATTTTATAGACATTGACTAGTAAATATATAGCTTGTATAAATGGAGATGTAAGTTTGACTCCATGTCTGATTATTTCAATTGTCATTGAATGTAATAGTTTTATACCTTTTTAAATAGCTATGAAGCAATTTCAATTGAATAAAGGCGTACAGCAGAGTGAAATTAATATAAGAACATAAATCAAATTCATTCTCCATGTCATAAATAGAAAACACGCTGCAAATGATTCAGTTAATTCCATCGGCGTTTTCAGGAATCGACTGGTAAAACTGTTGTGAATAATTATAAACAGTTCAAAACAGATGTCCGCATTTTTGCCATATGACAGCATGTCACAATCAGCTCTCAGTTATTTCGAAATGTTCGTTTTATTTCGATATAACATTGTACAATATATATGTTATGCAAAGATATATAAGTAGTCCTTAAATATCAAATAAGGTTGGATGTTTTTGGGTTAGTATTGCTGTAATAATTGTATAATCAGAATCACTGAGACTGGGGGCGAAACGGGTATACGGTGTTCGATGTGTTAGATGCATGTTACGAGAGGATTAGTGGTTAAGTAAACTGATCGGTATAGCTCACCACAATAGTTAGTTATGTAAAGAGATAAAGCAATATTCGTGGCAACTCGAAATCATAAATATTGTTACGAAGTTTTCAGAGATTTCACTGATAACTACACCTCAAACCATGGTAATGAAATTATTTGTTAAGTTATTGAATGATAAGGAACCGTTTTCTGCTTAAATTTTATCAAAACGCAATGACTCGCAGAAGTGTACGCAATAGGAATTTGGTTATGGAAATAAAACCAACATAGTATCCGATCACGAAAACAGCATGCTGGCAAATCCCCTATTGAATCACACAAGTAAATAATTTTTGACCTTGTGTTTGAGTCATTCTGGTAATAGAACCAATGCCTGGGGATCTCTCAAGGTCGCGGACGTATACAAATGGAGTCATAACACGACGGGTGTGAATGCCACATTGTGTATCTGTTACCATGGGAACCTGGTTCTCCCGGATATGTTCCTGAAGGACAAGATGCAGGGGTTACTAGGTACGAGACCATATGTACGTCATTGTTGGTAGATCATATACACTACGCATTGTATACAATGCTTACAATTGTTACGTTTGTAAAATTCTAAATTCAAGATATCCTGTTATCTTAATATGATTCGTTGCTTAGCCATGTACCTTTACACGAACGACAAGATGACAGTCTGCAATCGCCCATTCACGTAAGCACTCATCGCCAACTCTTTGTATTCATATATATGCACTCTGTCATTTCCGCCCGTTGTTAATCAGATTGTATATACAGCCACGTCGACTCCGACTTTGGGAAAGTTATATGCCCATTGTCATACTCTCGATCACTTCGAAGAAAAGATATTCTTTTTTCTATGCACGAAAAGGAAAAGAAAACATGGTTACAGGCATTTCCTGAATTTGACCAAATTTCCGTGTCAGGTATAGATATTAATGGAAGAAGGCGCCTTCCCTTACTGCACGCCTAGTCCTACCATCCAACATATTTTTCTTATTCTTTGCTCTCGTTTTATCGCATTTGCAATAAATCGGTTTTTTACACGTTAGCATACCCTTGCTACACACAAAAAAAAAAAAAAAAAATCGGAATAGGGATTAATCTGAATGAAGTGATATTGTTATTTATAGATGTGTTTCCGACCCTCCAGATCGCACATTCTAAGTAACATTGTATCATTCGTTATACTAGCAATGCAATAACAGTTCTAATTAACGTGGCAGATACTCTTGGCAATTTCGCAAGTATGTTTATTCCAAGGTTTAGTGATGCACTAATGCCAGCTCCATACTTTATGACATAAAGAAGGTAAGAAGTTTGGTTGATTGAAGGGTAAATAATAAATGTCACAGATCTGGGTCAGATGAATTTAATAAAACAAGCCCCTCAACATTTTATTTTCATGTTATTGTGCTTTTTTGCTTGTTTTTTGTTTGTTTATGTTTTGTTTTTTATTTTGTTTTATTTTTATTATTTTCTGCGAGTTTACTATATTCAATAACGAATCTCTCGCGACAACGTGCGAAACGAAGAGCGATAAAACGCCATGAGTAGAGTGACAATACGCCATGAGTAGAGTGACAATACGCCGTGTGAATTGAGTTATGTAATCTCATGATTGGTCACGAAAGGTTTTAAAATTCTAATGGGCATTTTGATATTTTTCAAAGTTTTTTTTATTGAACCCCAACTTTTAGTTATTGTACACCAACAAATATTGCGCATAATGTTGAGTGATGATGATTTCAGAAAAATCAGGATTTGGTAAGCTTTGTATCTTTATCTCAAATACAATTTCTAAAAGAATATATACGTTGTTCAAAGCATATTCTCAGTATCAAGATTGCCGAGACGAGTAATCGACCAGTTACGGGGGGAAAAGGGGATTGAAGATCGACACCATGAACTCATTTAGAAATGTTTTCTTGTGCGATATCTGTTGCCGAGTTTTCGATGCTATTTTTATATGCCCATTTCCGTTGCCATCGTTCTATTCATTTAATATCAACCAGATTACATAGATTTGTATGTTATAACATATATATTCGATATAGCAGAAGACGCTTAAACTGCCCGAACACAAGGGTACAGTTGTTCTTAAGGTGATTAGGCTAATCACAGTTTAACATCAATTTTTAAAAAATCTAGATAAAATCAATTATGGAAAAACTAACTTGACAAAACTTTATGAAACCTGACTCTCGTCGATCTCTTCTTATCTGACTATTTTAAGGAAAAAGCACACTCGGGTTTTGAAATCAAGGAGAAAAGATTTTTATTAATCAAGAGATGAAGCTAATCACCTTTTGAACAACCGGGTCCTTGTCTTAGCCTCATTGTCTTTGTAACTAATATGCTTTTACACTCCAATCGAGTAACTTGATCACCTAAACGACAGAATGATTACGTAGACTGGTCGCCTGCCGTAGTTTTTCTACTCTCTGCTAGGCTTCGCTTCGAGAGTACATTCAAGAGTGCAAACTCGTGCCGAAGAGAAATTGTACTAAGGTATAGAATCCAGTCTAAACTATCATGCTGCTAGACATGCATGGGACATATACCGTTGTATGCAAGTTACAAATTACTATTGCATAAAATGATAGACAGTACAAAGTTCCTCAGCCTTTCACCATTACATAATTACATAAAGGACTCTTTTTTACTTACATTAGAACTTTTCCTATGGCTCGCTTGAATCTAAAATGTAGCGTTTTTTAAGGGCTTTCTATATAGGAGAATATTGTGGAATTTCAAACATGAATAAATACCCACAAATTCGCCCAAAAATGGCTCTTTTTCCGAATGATTACAAATTTGCTATATTCATTTTCCGGCCCCCAGACCCCTCGCCAAAAAATTCGGCTCACGCCTACGGCGCCCGCATTATCACTAAATTACATGAATAAATACCCACAAATTCGCCCAAAAATGGCTCTTTTTCCGAATGATTACAAATTTGCTATATTCATTTTCCGGCCCCCAGACCCCTCGCCAAAAAATTCGGCTCACGCCTACGGCGCCCGCATTATCACTAAATTACTGGACCCCCTCCCCTCCCCCCTTTCGAAAATCCTGGATCCGCGCCTGTACAGAGTTACTATATGGTAATTATAAGATGTAGCATGAATAAGTCGCACAAATAATCAAATCTAAAAAATAGCTATGCGTTAATGCTCACAAGTGTCTATAGCCACCGATAGGAGCAATTGTTTGATCGCTTGACTTTATGTACTTATAAACACTTATTTTGATTTTACCTTGAAATACAAACGGTGGCTGTGAATGATATTACACAAATATGGCATGAAGGGAGACATTTGCGTTTCAATATGTAAATAGAATCAGTGTTTATACAATGTCATATTACAACGTCTAATCTGGTCAAACCAGTGATCCTACTGTGTGCTTTCGACACTTAATATAATTATGTGATATAAATGAGCTATTTTCATTTACTTGATTTGCTGTTTAGATGCCACTTAAGAGTACGCTGGCTATACGTTAAAAATCCTTAAAAAAGAAAGAAAAAAATATACCAAAAATCTTCGAGGGGACAGACTGTGACCTATTTAAGTCATTTGTCACATATACACTTCATTTAGTCAAATTGGCATGGCTTTGTTATTCCCATTATTACTAACTTTGTATCATATTTACATCTCTCCCTTCTACAACTCTGACTGCGTTTAATTTAGCGTAAACGCAGTGAAAAAAGACTAAGTGGAGTAATAAGCGCGGGAATCGATAACATAATCATGACGTCGTCTCTTTGTTACGTTACCGGAACGTCAACTAGACGGCGTCATTTTCAAAGGCCTGATCAACGCAATTTTAGCGTTTTCTCTTGTTACCCGATGCTCTCTATACAAAAAGCTAATGTCAAGTGAGTATTTTGTCAAAAACTTAACAGACTATTGCAGAAATGAGTGAATATTTAACTTCTTCACGAGGTAAGCTAACAACAAATGGCTGACGCTATCAATTGAATTGCGTTCATACCACCGTAAACGCAATAAGAACACTGTTCAATCTTTATATGATGTTCCCCTTCAGTTAATATTGTAATACTTGTTTGATACCTTATCAACGGATTTTTCCCTCGATAAATAAAATCCGTATTATAATATACATGTACACTATTTAAACTAATCTCTGGTGTTTAGTTCGCCTTAAGATATACTTGGATATCATGACCTATAATTTATGACATATTATGTGTAGTTTTCGTTATCGAAAACTGAAATTACGTGGTCAGTTTTAAAAATTGAGCAAATCATTAATTGGTTACAGGCGAAACTAAATTGCGGCTGCTTATCAAATTTTCTTGAGAATTTTAAGTAGATACATTTTTCTTTTCCTTTTATTTGGCAAATTACGACAACTGTACTGTCTTAGATATACTTATTTTTATGATACTTACGTTATATACACTGAACTAAAGTAGAATGTTTGTTGTGTGAAGCACAAAACCGTAAACTTACTCAAGATCGACTGATAGATGGAAATAGGTAAACAATGAAAACAAAGTACTGCTATTACCGGTTATATCATAAATGAAAGCTTCGTATTTTATGCAAAATATAGCGATATCAGTGCAAGTGTTCTCGCTCGCAGTTTTGGCACGGGGCAGTACTGCTGCTATCACAGCAACTCACCGGCAGTCAAGACTGCAGCCTTTAAAATCAGCTACAAATTATTCGATCGAAATTGGATCTGATTGAAATTTTAGCCGATCAAAACACTCTGTTGTGCTGTTATAGATGCCATTATGGATGACTTCATATATCTGCAGACCCGGGTCCATACCAATATTTGCTACAAGTAATCTCTGAGAAAAAATGTGAGAAACGCTTTCTATTTTGATCAAAAGATCACATTAAATCAGAAATATGAACAAGATGAATCTATACAATTCCTTCACACAATCTACCAGAGTATACACTATGTTTATAGCTCGCCCACACAAACTGGTATTTTCTGCTAACTGAACCCACAATCTTTAAACAGACAATCAATAATATTCGCCCCATCAACACAAGCAACTTGTGCACAAAGTGAGGGCATGTTCTTACAATAAAGTAAAAGTTTAGCATGGTTTTGATTGCAAAGGTAAGATACAAATACTTTGAAATACTAAAGGATTCAGTTCAAATTCAAATCCAGGTATAGCGTCTTTGATATTTGTATGATGTACCTTAAATGATACACTTTTCCTTTTGTTTTATCCACAGTATATCGGTGACTGATTTTGTCGATTTTGTCACGACACATTCTAATGGTACAGAGATCTAACATAAATGAAACTTCTGGGGTAGCCAGGATGTATGTGCTGTGAAACCAAGGCCACCAGCTTATTTCTATTAAATCAATCCCCGACTTCAGTAAGGGAGTGACAAGATCTGCCGAAAAAAGGGAAATGACTTGCATTATCTGCGGTAATTCCATGTAGCTATTTTTTCAGACGCTAATCACCGTACATTAGCGATACCGGATATTCATACTCATTGAGGCAATGATGCTACAGACAACAAAACGAATGAAAAAACACATATATATAAATAATTTCAGATTGAGAAACTCCTTTAATATGTCCATACCAATTACACACAGACAACTAAACAAACTTATACATGTACCATGATACTATACTACGATGAGATAGAAATCTATTATCTAAGCGTTCAACAATTAAAGGTAGCAGTGTAATGTAATTTCGCCGTATTCTGAAAAAGAGACGTTTTACAGATGTGAACATAGCAGGATAACTATTCACAATACTTTCATATATGATATGATTATAAACTTTATCAAAACTGCGATTGTAATAAAAATAATCACGACATGATAAAATACTGTTTACAACAACATCCTCCATACGAGTATCGAGGTTGATCACAGTACCTTGTGAGTTGAACACAGTACCTTGTGATACATTGATTATTTATTCACTTTAAAATAAAAAGGAAAAAAGACACCTCAAATTTTGTAAGTATGTAACTTTGGGTTTTGTATAAAAAATATACAACCTACTATTATTGTTTTCAGCCAATTGTCATTATTCTTTCACGTAGATGTAGTACTTTCAATATACATGTATAATCATAATATTTGTTAATTAGGAATGTATTTTT
This sequence comes from Pecten maximus, assembly GCF_902652985.1. Lineage (NCBI taxonomy): Eukaryota > Metazoa > Mollusca > Bivalvia > Pectinida > Pectinidae > Pecten > Pecten maximus. The sequence continues at coordinate 18,094,257 of NC_047028.1, forward strand.
ATCTCAGTGTCAACACAGGTTCAATATTAGAAGGTTAAGACTGTTTTACGAAGACGCTGCGTATCTCCTTTCTGAACGCCGGTAGTCTCCATGCGTAAAATAATGGGTTAAATATTGAATTTGAACCTGCTAGAAAATTTATGAAGATTTTGAACACACGACTGAATCTTACTAGTGACAGCCCTTCTATGAATTTCGTAACAACAAATGGGCCGGTAAGGAGAAACAGTGCTGTAGCTATAAGTCCAATTGTTATAGTAATTTCACGTTCATTCAGTTTAATAGATTGTTTGACTACTTCTGTGGTTGTTGGAGGCATTCGGGAGTCTTCGCGACGATCATGGGATCCGGCTACGGTGGTGTTCCCAACGTGTTGACTTAAAGTTTGTATATTTATTTTCCTCACATGTCGTTTTAGATTTATAGTAAAACTGATTTGAAATGAAACAGTTACGATCAGCATTGGTAGACACACTATCGAACCACCTATCATGTAATACTTCCCGTTCGGAAAGGCTTCGATTCCACAAAAGTCGAGCTGTTCAACTCTGAGGAAACAAGCAGCCAGTATACCAATGTACAGATTTACTGTCACCCATGATCCAACAATGAGAATGTATTTCGCCTTTTTCTTAAATAGTTGAAACTTGATTTTCCTGACAACGGCCAAATAACGCTCATAACACAACAAAAATGTATGTGCAAGTGACAGTGTTACTCCTGAATAGACAAAATAAAGGATTACACAGCAAAACGAAGGACTGGTAGCCAAAGAAGTGAGAAGAGTGGATAGTAGATACATAACCGAAGTCAATCCGATCATGATGTCACTAACACAAAGCCATAGAATGAATTCAGTTCGATAGTTTTTTCTCAGGTTTGACTTTCGCACCAACACAAAAAGGACGAGGCAATTGGGAGCGAGGACAAGCAGGGTCCATATGGACATGATGGCCACCTTAGCTATAAAGAGAGTCTTGTTAAAGCCTTCCCAGGTGTCTTCATTCTCCGTTCCATTTGTAAAACTTTCGTTAAACGCTTCCATTATATGTGCAATTAATGGCGCAAGGTCCTCTTGTCGATCTGCAAAACAGTAAATCCAACTGATAAAAAATAGATAAATAAACTCTTTTTATGAATACCATTCCGGACCAGACAATCTTCTATTTGTGCTGGAAACTTACGATATTGTTTCTGCCGAACATGACGCAATCTCCCACAACACAAGCACGCACCACACGCTTACATGTACATCTCGCACACAATGGAGACTGTCCTTAAATTGATATAGATTGTGAAAATATTATTACTGGGTGTGAAACATTCTACTGATCTTTTTGGGAAAAATCATGAAAAGATAATATTTAACAAGAGGCTTAGAGGGCCTGTATCGCTCACCTGGTTTCATGAGATATGAAACAAGAATGATGCTTAAGTATATTTGTCGCTGGTATTGCTATGTCAATATATCATAAGCATTTTATATGGTAACATGTACATTGGTTTTATTGTAATTCTAAAAATGTCAATTTAGCCAAATTGAGACTTTGCCCCCCCCCCAGCCTCAGCCCTCAAGGGGGGGGGGGGGGGGGGGGGGGGGGGGGGCTGAGGGGCGGGGGCGGAAGGGGTCAGTTTGGCAGAATTGAGCAGAATTTTTTGGGAGTAGGGATTCAAAATTGTATAGAGGAAGGACAATTAATCCATGAAGGGGTCAGCCCTGTCATTTGTACAATTTTGAATCCCCACCCCAAGAGGGTGCTAACAGGCAAATATGAGCAATATCCATTGCTTAGTTTCAGAAAAGAAGTTTTTAATATAAATTTAGCCAAATTGACCCCTTTTGGCCCCGCCCATCAGCCCCTCGGGGGGTCAGCCCCACCATTTGTACAATTTTGAATCCAGACCCCGAAGGGTTGCTCACAGTCAAATATGAGCGATATTCATTGCTTAGTTTCAGAGAAGTTGTTTATATCAATTTAGCAAAATTGACCTCTTTTGGCCCCACCCATCAGCCCCCAGGGGATTAGCCCCACCATTTGTACAATTTTGAATCCAGACCCCAAAGGGATGCTCACAGTCAAATATGAGCTATATCCATTACTTGGTTTCAGAGAAGAAGTTTTTTATATCAATCTAGGCAAATTGACCCCTTTTGGCCCCGCCCCTCAGCCCCACCATTTGTACAATTTTGAGTTCCAAACCCATAGGGATGCTTTTGACCAAATTTGGTCGAATTTCGATCGGTGGTTAAGAATAAGAAGTCAATTGTTTGACGACGGACGACTGACGCCATGGTATGGCATAAGCTCACTTTCGGACCAGGTGAGCTAATAAATTATTTACATACACATGGATAATAAAATTAAAATGATTAACTATTGCGATCACTTTGATATTCGCGAGTAGATAATTTTCGCGTGCGATTAAATTTTGCGTATTTTTTCGGGGGATTAAATTTTGTGAAAATTAATCACCGCGTATTTAGTACAGTAGGACTTTTATGAGTTAACAAGAATTGCAGTTTTATGCAGGTGAACAGTACATGAGATCTGGGTTTACATTAATGTACAGGACAATAAATGTATTTTTTGATATAGTGGAGTCGAAATTATTGAAAAACACGTCGATATTGAGAAGTAGTTAAATCTTAGGCTAGTTCAAATTTCAGACAATATCTAGAAAATACATACACTAATTCAAATAAATCTAAACATTAAAAGAAATTAACTGGTAAATGCTTGTTTTGCCTTTGTTTGGACGAACATATTTTTTTATTTTTTTTTATTTAGGCTGGATGTCTTCTTAATCTATTGAACTACAATCTTTCCGCAGACAGGTGAGCATGTAAGTAAGAAAAGGTATCAAAAGAACTAAAATGGTGCAATGAAGATTGGACACTAATGAGAATTGTCCACCAATGAGAATCGTCCACTAATGAGTTTGAGGATTGTCCACTAATCAGACTTGTCCGCTAATGAGAATTGCCCACTAATGAAGATTGTCTGCTAATGAGCATTGCCCACAAATGAAGATTGTCCAATAATGAGCATTGCTCACTAATAGGGATTGTCCTGTTATCAGGATTGTTCACTAATCATGATTGTCCACTTATCAGGCTTGTCCACTAATGAGGATTGTTCACTAATGAAGATTGTCCCCTAATGAGGATCGCCGACTAATAGCAATTGACAAGTAATGAGGATTGTCTACTAATGAGAATTGTCCACTTATGAACTCGAGGATTGTCCACTAATAAGGTTTGTCAACTAAAAAGGACTGTCCACCAATGAGCATTGTCCATTAATGAGTATTCTTCACTTATAATCATTGTCAACTAATGAGGATTGTCCATTAAAAAGGACTGTCAACTAATGAGGATTGCCTACTAATGAGCATTGTTCACAAATGTTGATTGTCCACTGATTAGAATTGTCTGCTTATGAGCATTGCCCACGAATGAAGATTGTCCAATAATGAGCATTGCTCACTAATAGGGATTGTCCTGTAATCAGGATTGTCCACTAATCAGGATTGTTCACTAATCATGATTGTCCACTTATCAGGCTTGTCCACTAATGAGGATTGTTCACTAATGAAGATTGTCCCCTAATGAGGATCGCCGACTATTAGCAACTGACAAGTAATGAGGATTGTCTACTAATGAGAATTGTCCACTAATAAGGTCTGTCAACTAATAAGGACTGTCCACCAATGAGCATTGTCCATTAATGAGTATTCTTCACTTATAATCATTGTCAACTAATGAGGATTGTCTACTAATGAGCATTGTTCACAAATGTTGATTGTCCACTGATTAGAATTGTCCACAAATGAGGATTGTCCACTAATGAGGAATCTTCTAATAATGATAGTTTAATCAGGATTGTTTACTAATGAGAATTGATTAACCAGGATTGTTTACTAATGAGTATTGTCCACTAATGAGCTCGAGGATTCTCCACTGATGAGGATTGTCCAGTAATAAGAATTGTCCACTAATAAGCATTGTCCACTAATAAGCAATGTTAAGTAATCAGGATAGTCCACTGACACTTAGATTATCAAAATGTATGGGAAACAAATCGGCAGCGATTGATAAAAAAAAAAATCAACGATACCGTAATACACATGTCTAAGAGATAAACATGATCCAGGGGCCAGGATATCTCAGTCGGTGAGAGCGGCAGCCACGTGACCGCAGTTAAAGATCAGAGGTGTGTGGTTCGACGCCCACTGCCGGTGTCGGATTGTGCTTCTCGGGAAGGTGAGAAATGGGCTGGTCTGTGCTATCGTGATTGTGTCCGTGGATAAGACACTTTACTCTAATTGCTCTGAATGGCATGCCACGGACATCCTGTGTGTTGTTAATTGGGGAAGCCACCAACTACTACAAGGAGACCCCCGCCTCAAAATGACACTGGCTGTTCACGAGACGATAAAACCAACCAACAAACAAAAAGAGATAAACGTTGTATTTGCATATCGTAATATACATGTTATGAACGGGAGCCACCACTTCCTCCACAGTACAAACTACCTTTTGCATTGCACGATAATCGGTGCTCGCATCTTCCCTAGTTTCTCTTTGACTTGGCGACAGGAGGATAATGATGATCTAGACCAAGATATATGCTAAGGCGTATTCCCTACTGATGAACCTGTAAATTGGTGTCATAGGGTTGTTATCTGCACAAAAAAAGAATGGATCTCCACGACGTATTGTCGACTTTCAGGCACTAAATGCTCATGCTACAAGAGAGACACATTTTACATCATCTCAATTCCAGAAGGCTAGGATAGTACCGCATGAGGTGAAGAAGGCAGTCCTGGATATGTGGAACGGCTACAACAGCGTTCCACTCCACCCCGATGCCAGGCACTTAACCACATACATTATAACACCATTGGACATGCACCGCTACAAGAATGCTCCACAGGGTTACATTACCTCTGGCGACGGCTTCACTAGACGATATGATGCAATCGTGGCCGACATTCAGAATAAGACTAATTGCGTCGACGACGTTCTCTTTGTGTTGACACTAATGAGAAGAACTTCTTTCAAACGGTGGAATGGCGAGATATCTGCGGCCAGAATGGCATCACACTAAACCCAGATGTTTTCGTCTTTGGTCAAGACAGTGGTAAGTTCGCCAGGTTAGAAATCACCTCTTGCAATCAGCATTTCCCCTGCGCCTTCCAACATCACGGAAATCAGGTCCTGGTTTGGCCCTGTGACGCATGTCTTCAGTATGGCAGAACATATGCTCCCATTTAGAAAACTGCACCTACACCCTTCCAATTGACTTATGCTTTAGATGTTCCAAGCTTCAAAGACTAAGATCATTCGATATATTGAACATGGGATTCGCAATTTCGACTGCAAGAACCAACATGCATGACTTCGGATTGGTCTAAATCGGGTATTGGTACTGTCCATGTTCACAACCCTTCTCTGTTAAACTGGATGGAAGGTAACACTAGTTGGAAGCAGGTTCACACATCCTTTTGGGTTTCGCTATGCCCCTACAGAAGAGAAGGCTCTAGTAGTTGCAGACGCACTAGACAAGGCACGCTTTTTCGTTCTTGGATCCAAAGACCTCATTGTCGCAGTCGATCACAAGCTTCGTATCCTTGCCAATCGTTCCTTTAAGAACACCCCAAATCCAAGACTTCGGAACCTGAAAGAAAAGACATTGTGTTACAAAGCATGTGTCGTCCACATACATGTGCAGCAGATTGCCTATCTAGACATCCTTGTGATACGCCGGACGCTGATACGCTGTTTCTTTCCGATGATGTCTCATCTCCATCAGATGGCCTTAATATGATTCGGATATTTAGGACTCCTAACAACACCAATAATACGTTAGTGCTGCAGCCGAATAATCGATGTCCTCCCTCGGCACACGGTCCGTCACTTGGGATAGGGTCCGAAATTGCCACAGCTAGTGATGATTACATGACTCAACTCTTGATTGAGGACTGCTTCCTGGAATCGTCATACATTGCCGCCAAACCTGCGCACCTTCTACCAGTTTCGGGCTGATTTCCTTTCACTTGATAATGTTGTCCTCTACAAAGACCGTGTGATAGTCCCTCCCTCTGTGACGAGGTCCTCGCTACATTATACTGCACACATAGTTTCTATGATGATCGCAGAGGCTGAGGGCTCGGTCTTCTGGCCTTGAATTACACGTGCAATTACTGCTATTAAACTTAACTGTAACCATTGCAATCGGATTGCACCCTCAAATCTAACGCCCCCCCCCTACTCGTTGATGCCACCTTACTCCCCCTTCAAGTGCATCTGCACAGATTATTTCATTCACAGATGTATGGATTTTCTAATTATCATTGACCGGCACTCCAATAGTCGAGAGAGCTTCTGGATATGCAGCTAGACTTCTAACATCCCTTCGAAGGATATTTGTAACCCGCGGGATACCGGACGAGCTAGCAACTGATGGAGGCCTTGAATTTGCTGTAAGCATGAATAAACAGTTCCTTCAATAGTGGGGCTTCTACCATCGATTGTCTTCTGTTGCTTTCCCACACAGCAATTGCAATGCTAAGTTAAAACAGTAAAATACCCGATTGCGGACAGCACCTTCCACAATGGTCACCTATACACTGACATTTTCCAGCGTGCTATCCTATACTACAGGAACACAATCTATCGCGACCACAAAAACTCCCCAGTAATGTCTATATTTGATCATTTTATCCAAATCGCATCGGGACGGTGTAAGCCTCAAATGATATAGCAGGAGACTGCTGTCGCAAGGGATGACGCCCTTCGCAACCACCATATGAAGGATGCAGAGAGATTGACAGGATATACCAGGCGTCTTCAAACCCTTGTGATTGGTGACAATGTACGGTTACAAAACCAGACAGGCCTAAATCCTAATAAATGGGAAAACACTGGCAGGGTTGTCGAGGTCCGACAATTTGATCGATACGTCATCCAGGGCGATGGAACTAATCGCATGACACTACGCACCAAAAAGTGCCTACGGAATGTCCTCCTGTGCAGACAATCCCAGCAACACGTACTATCCCACTGCTTTTCTGCCTGTTTCTTAACCATCATCTGGGTCTGTGCCCTTGAGAGAAAGGAAAGAGTTAAGGTCCGAATTGTTGCAATGGGAGTAGAAGATCGATTTTGATTTCATTAATGTCCTTTTAATAGAAGACACACCTTCTACGATTAACGTGCACTGGAATACAGCGGATGGGCTCTCCAATGTTCCCTGTACAGAAGGCAGAGAATACATCCCCGACCCTTCAGAGGGTCCCACAATAAGTCGCCTCCCCCGACCCTGCAGAGGGTCCCACAATAAGTCACCTCCCCCGACCCTGCAGAGGGTCCCACAATTAGTCGCCTCACCGACCCTTCAGAGGGTCCCACAATTAGTCGCCTCACCGACCCTTCAGAGGGTCCCACAATAAGTCGCCTCCCCCGACCCTGCAGAGGGTCCCACAATAAGTCACCTCCCCCGACCCTGCAGAGGGTCCCACAATAAGTCGCCTCCCCCGACCCTTCAGAGGGTCCCACAATTAGTCGCCTCCCCCGACCCTTCAGAGGGTCCCACAATAAGTCGCCTCCCCGACCCTTCAGAGGGTCCCACAATAAGTCGCCTCCCCCGACCCTGCAGAGGGTCCCACAATAAGTCACCTCCCCCGACCCTGCAGAGGGTCCCACAATAAGTCGCCTCCCCCGACCCTTCAGAGGGTCCCACAATAAGTCGCCTCCCCCGACCCTTCAGAGGGTCCTACAATAAGTCGCCTCCCCCGACCTTGCAGAAGGTTCCACAATTAGTCGCCTCCCCCGAACCTGCATAATTAGTCGTCTCTAATGACATGCAGTAGGAAACGGCGGACATATTCTTTCTCTACACCTGCACTGATTGATTTAATATTCTTTAGCCAAAAGGTGCACTACATATGTTGAATAAAAACAAGTGATTTAAGCATTATAGCTCTCTTATTTAACTTGATCATACACACCATATCAATACATGTTAATACAATAAAAAAATGTATATAGAATAAGAGTGATAGTTTAAGAGCCCCGACACTGGAACAGCCTGTAGTCGAGTGCAGATTGGTAAACAAGATAATGAATGGGAATAATGAAAACAAATCAACCTATTTTTATAAAAATTATTATTAAGAAAATCATGTTATTTATTATCTTGTGTTTTATCTTATTAACAAAGTTATATTATTTAACGAATTATTTAATTTTGAACTGTCACCCGGAACAAATTTTGCCCACTTTATCGTGGATCCGCCATAAGCATACGACCGCGTCGATTTTTAAGTAGCTTGAATTATTAGATTACTTTTGTACGGGTGACTTTAAATTACCTGCAAGTGACTTTATATTGGAATACAGAAAATCACAGCTGGTGATTGGCCAATCAAATGCATACGACATAAGTAAAAATCAGAGTAGACAAGGATAAATGCCCCCGCTGCCATTTGTTACCCCGAAACACAATAGAAGTATACTTCAACCTTTATAAAATGTTTCATGAAAATCTATGAATGTAGTTGTTAGGTGTTTATCGGGACGGGATGGGATGCGACATGATGCGAAAATAAGATTTTTTTTTAAAAGTTACATTTAGATAAGCCGTATAAAAGTTAAGATACTGTTGTCATTACGGGTAAACATTAAAAACAGAAATGCAAACATATAAGTAAAATGATTTTACCTGACAGATGCAATGAATTACCCATCCTGAGTGTTTTCGTATACAGGCTAAAACATTGTACAGAAAACCAAACTATCAATATCACTTCTAAATATGATTGAGTGACGATAGTAATTGATCATGAAGATACAGAATTACGAATAAAAGACTATTTATTTAACAGTTGTTTCAAAAACTCCTCTGCGACACTTAGAGTAAAAAAAAATCATAAAGCATAGAGCCAAATAGATATTTTAAAAAAATATACATATATAGTAAGCGGAGGCGCCTCCACCCCATTCTTAATTTTTTTGGTAATGTTTTGATATTGTTTACCTTTTACATGAGTTCCAATGTAATAATTATCAAATTTGTCAAAGTCTCCAATACAAATACAACAACTGCATTTCCCAGCGACATAGGCCCTGACTGATGAGCTATTATCTATTAGAATTTCTGTGTATATAACCTGCTACATTGGTTGTTGTCTTCGGATAATATTTTAGATCTCCCATTTTGTCTGATACGGTGGATCTATGTTATTGTATGATGACTCTGAATAATATAATAGCTTGTATGATGTACACTGTATAAGATATCAAAAGAGGAGTTTCTTTATAGAATCCTTAGTTGACTTTTGTATATTATTATTTCAATTAGATGTTTAGATCACTTGTTTTATACTGATGAATTAATCACATGAAGAAGAAAACTAAACACCAACCTTTCTTGTTGCCGCGTCCTCCGTTATGAATCAATATTGTAATACTGATGATCACATGTTAGTTCTCGTTTTATAGAGACTTCCTGTAATTATGATTTTGCAAATGTGGTACCTGTCTATTATACTGATCAGAATTACGATATGTACGCTATTGTTTCTTAGCTGGTCTCCATGGCACTCTCATTGCTATCTAATTTACTTGGTACTTTCATTTGAGCGTCAATAACAGACAGCGGTTATCGTATCCCGACACTGTATCACTAGCCCTCCACCTCTGGATCGTAAGTTCGAAACAAACGGGGGTTAGTTGCCCGGTACTGACCGTAGGTCGGTGGGTTTTTTCTGGGTACTCCGGCTTCTCTCAACCTCAAAAACCCTGACACGTCCTTAAATGACCCTGGCTGCTAATAGGACATTAAACAAAATAAATCCAAATCAATAACAGACATTTCCATACGCAAACTGGTCTGTTGAACCACCAATGATAACTTGTGGAATATGTAGCTTTTTGTAAAAAGTATATTCTATGATCAGATGATATTTTACCATCTCTTGTTGTCACTCATTAGGATTTTGGGCACAATGTATGGCATGTATCTATTCTGCTAGTGTGTGTTTGTCTATTGTACTGTGAATCACTAAATACATAATTTCGCGAAATTACCTTTTCAGACATATTCGAGAATACATGAGTTCGCGAACGTTGATCTAGAAATGACTTTAAATTCGTGAATGATGAGCTTTTATAGTCATATACTCTACAATACTCCTATATCGGTAACCGATTGATTGGTCGCCATCCATCCAGGTGTTATTTTGATTCCAATACTCTTGGTGGTTTGATTCTCCTCGCTTTTAACGCGATAAGATAGTAAATCGCACGCGAAATATAAGTACTTTACAGTATTGCTGTGTCATTATTGTGGTATGTTCCAATGAGAGTAAACCTCTCCCAAAAGATCATAATCAACACAATATCAAAAAGCCGAGAACATCATGTTTGCATACATTAATGACTATGTGACAGTGAATCATGATATAAGAATCAGTTTAAAGATACATGTATTTTAGTAGTACATTAACATTTTGAGATATTTTGCTAAAGTACACATCTCGACCTCTCTTTAATTGTTCTTAAATGGTGAATGTAAACAAACCACTGAAATATCAATTTCAGTGAGGAATCAAAATGACTGCAAATCTATTGCCCTGATTGTTTAAGATTCAAGTGATATTTATCCAGATTAAAAATTACTATTCTGTTACAATGAAAAAGAAGTAACTTGACCAATTGTTAATATGTGCCATGGCTATCCATGGTTCTTGATTTTGACATTTAATTTGCTAAGCTACCTGTTAATTTCGGCAATCACATTTATTCCTTGATATCCCGAAACACAGTGTGGTGAGGATCTCATCAGCAGTTCCTGAGATTAGCTGATTAAATTGTATCGGGACAGGACAGGACGCGACGGGACTCCATTTCATTGCGGGGGTATAAAATGAAGGTCGATTTGCAGGATCGTTAAGATGCTTCTAAGAATGATATTGTAACAAAGTTTCAGCGTTTGGTTTTTCACACCTTAAACAGACATGGCCATTTTGAGGCAGAGCCTTATTTTCACACTGGAAAAAAAGTAAAGCATCGGCAGTAAGTCACATTTTTTGCAGAATGTGGCTACTTCGATGAGCAGCATACGAGAAGCGTGTCGTCGCATGCTATACCGAGCTATTAAAGTTAAGGCTATTGAGTGTGTACACCAAGAGCTCGACCACACTAAGCAAATGAATGCGTGATTCAAATTTCCTTACACCCGCTGAAATCGAACCATTCACATTGGTAATGTTGCAATAGTCCGACTCTATTGATCTGTAACATTATCCTTGACATTTAATAAAAGATAGAAGAAGAAAAGTGAAATAGTATAGGTAAGTGTTCTGTTATAAAAAGCTACAATAATCTACACGGTAACACAATATGATGTGTATTACTTCATTACTGTCATTTTGAGTCATTTTGAGGTCAGAATTCGCGAAATTATGTATTCGCGAATAAGTCGAATGAGGCGAGTTCACGAGATTAAGTACTCGCAAAATATAAGTGATTTACAGTATAAATTATAACATAAGAATGAGAGATGACGTCTCTTTTTTATCATCAATAATCAAGTGTCTCATTGATCCTAGCCAAGGCGAAAGAGATGGACGACAACAAGGAAATGCAGATTGGATAAACGAAAGTCAGAATGAGGAAGCCAGCCCAGAACTGATTGTATATGCAGGTAATATTATGAATCAGCCTAACGTCATGTTAATGATTTATTGGTAAATGTAACAAAGTTTTGTTCAACTTTGCCATCCCTTCTGATAGGTCCATTGCAAAGGTGATGTGTGATCCACAAATCGAATATTCCTCACAATTGTATGACGGTCATTTTTTGTTCAGAGTATCAGAAGCTAATTCAAAACGAAATGACCAAAAGGTCCTTCAATCAATACAAACGTGAGAGTAATCTCATATATATATATCTTTATTTTTATTTTTGTTTATTTCCTGAACTGATCATTTACCAAAAATGTCATTAAATTGTTTCTAAAAGTGGTTTTACCGCTACAATATTCCATCAGATGTTTTATTGATGGAATATTGTAGTAGTTTATTGACGGAGAGTGTTGTAATGGTAAATTGATGGAGTATAGTAGTGGTTTATTGACGGAGAGTGTTGTAATGGTAAATTAATGGAGAATTGCAGTGGTTTTTTCAGGGTCATCTATATAGCAGAATAATGTTGAATTTCAAACACGAATAAACATCTTAAAATTTGCACAAAAATAGTCATGTAATTTACCAAAATGTTTGTTTTGACATGTAGTGTCTTAAAATCACAAATAATTTGAAGAAGATGCTTACAATTTCTTCTATAGAGTTACTTTGTGGTAAGTTGTAGCATGGAATAATTCTAAGTCACAAAAATAACCAAACCTGAAAAATAACCCAGCTGTCATGCTCACAAGTGTCTATAGCACAAATTAGGAGCATTTGTTTGACTGGATTTGACTTTATGTAGGTATAAACACATATTTTGTTTTGACTTTGAAATGCAAATGGCGGCTGTGGATGATATTACATAAATATGGCGTAAATGGAGGCATTTCAGCCATTAGAAATGCTCATATATCATACATTTAAGACATTTGATTATAGTAAGAATGACCTTTTTAAGACAAATTGTCAAACTGGTGGGTTTGGGGCATTTTTCAGAAATATATATCTTTTACCCCAAACTCAACTGATGAACATGTTTCCTAATAACAGTCTTCCTGCCATGTCTAGAGTAATGGTAAATTGACGAAGCATTGTAGTAGTTTATTGACGGAGTATAGTAGTAGTTTATTAACGGAGAGTGTTGTAATGGTAAATTGACGAAGCATTGTAGTGGTTTATTAACGGAGAGTGTTGTAATGGTAAATTGATGGAGTATAGTAGTGGTTTATTGACGGAGTATAGTAGTAGTTTATTAACGGAGAGTGTTGTAATGGTAAATTGATGGAGTATTGTAGCGGTTTATTGACGAAGTATAGTAGTAGTTTATTAACGGAGAGTGTTGTAATGGTAAATTGACGAAGCATTGTAGTGGTTTATTAACGGAGAGTGTTGTAATGGTAAATTGATGAAGTATAGTAGTGGTTTATTGACGGAGTATAGTAGTAGTTTATTAACGGAGAGTGTTGTAATGGTAAATTGATGGAGTATTGTAGTAGTTTATTAACGGAGAGTGTTGTAATGGTAAATTGACGAAGTATAGTAGTAGTTTATTAACGGAGGGTGTTGCAATGGTAAATTGACGAAGCATTGTAGCGGTTTATTAACGGAGAGTGTTGTAATGGTAAATTGACGAAGTATAGTAATGGTTTATTGACGGAGTATAGTAGTAGTTTATTAACGGAGGGTGTTGTAATGGTAAATTGATGGAGTATTGTAGCGGTTTATTGACGGAGGGTGTTGTAATGGTAAATTGACGAAGTATTGTAGTGTTTTATTAACGGAGAGTGTTGTAATGGTAAATTGATGGAGAATTGTAGTGTTTTATTAACGGAGAGTGTTGTAATGGTAAATTGATGTAGTATTGTAGTAGTTTATTAACGGAGTGTTGTAATGGTAAATTGATGGAGTATTGTAGTGGTTTATTGACGGAGAGTGTTGTAATGGTAAATTGACGAAGCATTGTAGTGGTTTATTAACGGAGAGTGTTGTAATGGTAAATTGATGGAGTATTGTAGCGGTTTATTGACGGAGAGTGTTGTAATGGTAAATTGATGGAGTATTGTAGTGGTTTATTAACGGAGAGTGTTGTAATGGTAAATTGGCGGAGTATTGTAGTGGTTTATTGACGGATTATAGCAGTAGTTTATTAACGGAGAGTGTTGTAATGGTAAATTGATGAAGTATTTTAATTGTTTATTAACGGAGAGTGTTGTAATGGTAAATTGACGAAGTATTGTAGCGGTTTATTAACAGAGAGTGTTGTAATGGTAAATTGATGGAGAATTGTAGCGGTTTATTAACGGAGAGTGTTGTAATGGTAAATTGACGAAGTATTGTAGCGGTTTATTAACAGAGAGTGTTGTAATGGTAAATTGATGGAGTATTGTAGCGGTTTATTAACGGAGAGTGTTGTAATGGTAAATTGACGAAGTATTGTAGCGGTTTATTAACAGAGAGTGTTGTAATGGTAAATTGATGGAGAATTGTAGCGGTTTATTAACGGAGAGTGTTGTAATGGTAAATTGACGAAGTATAGTAGCAGTTTATTAACGGAGAGTGTTGTAATGGTAAATTGACGAAGTATTTTATTGGTTTATTAACGGAGAGTGTTGTAATGGTAAATTGATGGAGTATTGTAGCGGTTTATTAACGGAGGGTGTTGTAATGGTAAATTGATGGAGTATTGTAGTAGTTTATTAACGGAGTGTTTAATGGTAAATTGACGAAGTATTTTAATGGTTTATTAACGGAGAGTGTTGTAATGGTAAATTGATGTAGTATTGTAGTGGTGTATTAACGGAGAGTGTTGTAATGGTAAATTGCTGGAGAATTGTAGCGGTTTATTAACGGAGAGTGTTGTATTGGTAAATTGATGGAGAATTGTAGCGGTTTATTAACGGAGAGTGTTGTAATGGTAAATTGACGAAGTATTGTAGCGGTTTATTAACGGAGAGTGTTGTAATGGTAAATTGATGGAGTATTGTAGTAGTTTATTAACGGAGAGTGTTGTAATGGTAAATTGATGGAGTATTGTAGCGGTTTATTAACGGAGGGTGTTGTAATGGTAAATTGATGTAGTATTGTAG